>NW_027206685.1:730666-1096000 GCF_032191515.1 Phaenicophaeus curvirostris
ATAAATGAAAATTATCTCACAATAGACACAGATGACATATACAACACAGACGAATAAGACATTAGAAATTACAATGATGTCACAATATACACAGATGACACAGACAACACAGAGGACAGACGACAGATGCAACAAAGGCATTATAAACGATAATGATGTCACAATATACACAGACGACACAGACTACATAGACGACAAGAAGACACAGATGACAGAGACATTATAAATGACAATGATGTCACAACAGACACAGATGATACAGACTACACAGACATTATAAATGACAATGATGTCACAACAGACACAGACCACACAGACATTATAAATGACATTGATGTCAAAATAGACACAGACGATACAGACTACAAAGACATTGAAAATGACGTTGTCACAATAGACACAGACAACACAGACGACACAAATGACAAATGACACAGACATTATAACTGACAATTATGTCACAACAAAAACAGACGACACAGACATTATAAGTGACAATGATGTCACACTAGACACAGACTACTCTGATATTTTAAATGACAATGATTTCATAATAACCACAGACGACAGAAACGACAGAGGCGACAGAGATTACACAGACCACAGAGATGACACAGACAACAGACATTATATATGACAATTATATCACAATATACACAGGCACACAGACGACACAGACATTAGAAATGACAGTGGTTTCACAACAGACACAGATGACACAGACATTATAAATGACATTGATGTCACAACAGACAGACGACACAGACATTATAAATGATAATGACGTCACAATAGACACAGACGGCACAGACATTATAAATGACAATGATGTCACAATAGACTCAGAATACACAGACATTATAAATGACAATAGTTTCACAGAAGACACAGAACACACGGACATTATAAATGACAATGATTTCGCAATAGACAGACGACACAGATATCATAAATGACAAGATGTCACAACAGACAAAGACAACACCGACGACACAGAAATAATCAATGAAAATAATGTCACAATAGACACAGACGACACCAACGACACAGACATTATAAATTACAATGATGTCACAATAGGCACAGATGACACAGACATTAAAAATTAGCATGATATCACAGTAGACACAGACAACACAGACACTATAAATGAACATGATGTCACAATAGGCACAGACAACTCAGAAAACAGAATTTAGAAATGACAATGAAGTCACAATAGACAAATATGATACAAACGACAGAGATGACACAGACATTATATATTAAAATTATGTCACAATTGAATCAGACGACACAGACAATACAGACATAATTAATGACAATGATGTCACAATAGAAAAAACCGACACAGACTGCATAGACGACACAGACATTTTAAATGACAGTGATGACACAATAGACACAGGCGACAGAGGTGACAACGACATTAAAAATGACAATGATGTCACAACAGACAAAAACGACAGGGGCGACAAGGACGACACAGACATTATAAATGAAAATGATGTCAAAGTACACACAGACGACTCAGATGACACACACCACACAGACATTATAAATTACAATGATGTCACAATAAACACAGAAAACACAGAATACACAGACATAATAAATGACAATTATATCACAATAGACACAGAAGACAGACGACATCGATAAATCAGAAGACACAGACGACACAGATATTATAAATTACAATGATGTCAAAATAGACAGAGATGACAAAGACATAAATGACAATGGTGTCTTAATAGACATAGACGACACAGAAGACACATAAAAAATGACAATGATGTCACAATATACACAGACGACAGAGACGGCAAAGACATTATAAATGACAATTATGTAACAATAGACACAGAAGATACAGACAACACAGATGACACAGACATTTTTAATGACAATGATGTCAAAATATACAAAGACAACACAGACGACACAGATATTATGAATGAAAATTGTGTCACAATAGACACAGAATACACAGATGATACAGACATGAATTAAAAAAAGATGTCACCATAGACACAGAGGACACAGAGGACACAGATATAATAAATTACAATGATGTCAGAACAGACAGAGATGACACCAATGACAAAAACAGTATAAATGAAAATGATGTCAAAATAGACACAGATGACACATACATTATAAATCACAATGATGTCACCATAGACAAAGATGGCACCGAGGACAGAGACATTACAAATTACAATGATGTCACAATAGACACAGACGAAAAAGACGTAAATGACAATGACATCAAAATAAACAGAGACGACACAGACATTATAAATTATAAAGATGTCACAATAGTCATGGATAACACAGACGACATAGACATTATAAATGACTATGATGTCGTAATAGACACAGGCGACACAAATGACACATATGACACAGACATTGTAAATGTTAATGATGTCACGAGAGACACAGACAACACAGAAGACACAGACATTATAAAAGAAAACGATGTCACAATAGACACAGACGACAGAAAATATAAATGGCAATGTCATAACAATAGACACAGCTGACACAGGCGACACAGGCAACACATGCGACACAATTGCCATAGTTATTATAAATAAAAATGATGTCAAAATAGACAAAGACGACACAGACGAACCAGACATTATAAATAACAATGATGTCACAATAGACACAGACAACACTGACGACAGACATTATACATGAAAATTATGTCACAAAATACACAGACGACACATACAACAAGACATTATAAATGAAAATGATGTGACAATATACACAGACGACACAAATGACACAGACGACAGATGACAAAACGACAGAGGCATTATAAATGATAATGATGTCACAACAGACACACACGACAGACATTATAAATGACAATGGTGTCACAATAGATACAGATGTCACAGACAACAAAGACGACACAGATATTTTATATGACAATGATGTCTCAATAGACAGAGACGACACAGACAACACAGGCATTATAAATTACACCGATGTAACAATAGACACAGATGTCAAAGACCACACAGACGATACAGATGACACCGAGGACACAGACATTTTAAATAAAAATGATGTCACAATAGACACAGATGGCACAGAAGACACAGACTTTATAAATGACAATGATGTCACAACAGACACTGATGACACAGAAGACACAGACGTCAAAACATTATAAATGACAGTGATGTCACAGTAGACAGACGACAGAGAATACACAGAAGACTGACGCATTATTTATGACGATGATGTCACAATAGACACTGATGACGCAGACGACACAGACGACAAAGAATTATTAATGAAAATGATGTCACAATAGACACAGACGAGAGATGAAGCAGAAGACAAAGACGACACAGAAATTATAATGACAATGATGTCACAATAGACACAGACAACACAGATGACCCAGAAAACACAGACGACACAGACATTATAAGTGACAACGATGTCACAATAGACACAGACGACACACATCACACTGACTTTATAAATGACAATGATGTCACAACAGACACAGAGGACACAGACATTATAAGTGAAAATGATATCACAATAGACACAGACGAGAAATGAGATAGACGACACAGAAGACAGAGACATTATAAATGACAATGATGTCACAATAGACAAAAATGACAGAGACAACACAGAGGACAGAGACGACAGATGCAACAAAGACATTATAAATGAAAACGATGTCACAATAAACACAAACGACACATAACACATGACATGGACATAATATATGAAAATGAGGTCACAATAGACACAGACGACACAGACGTTATAAACGACAAAGATGTCAAAATAGACAGAGACGACACAGACTACATAGACATTATAAATGAAAATGAAGTCACAATAAACACATACGAGAGATGACATTAATGACAAAGACGACAGTGACGACACAGACATTAGAAATGAAAATGATGTCACAATACACATAGACGACACAGACGACACAGATGTTATAAATGAAAATGATATTAATATAGACACAGACAAGAGACCACAGAGACGACACAGACGTTATAAATCATAGAATCATAGAATAACCTGGTTGGAAGAGGACCACCGGGTCATCGAACCCAACCTTTGAAGTTGGCAGTTAAGGAACGCAGAGTGTGTTTAAATATTTTCATTTATTCGTTTCCTTTTCTTTCCCCCTTTTTTCTCTCAACAACTGAGAAAAATGTATCTGATACATAAATGCGCAAGATCAGATAAATAATAATGGCACTTTCACAGGGCATGTGGAGGCCATCAAACAGACAAAAATATCTACTATAAAATCAAAGGTATAGGACTTACATGCATCCTGCTTCCCTTACTTAAAAGACAGTGATGTCACAACAGACACAGATGACACAGACATTATAAATGATAATGATGTCACAATAGACACAGATACCACAGACAACACAGACAATATAAATGACAATGATGTCACCACAGACGCAGACGACACAGAGCACACAGACGACACAGATAACGAAGACATAATAAACTACAATGATGTAACAATAGGCACAGAAGACACAGACATTATAAATGAAAATTATCTCACAATAGACACAGATGACATATACAACACAGACGAATAAGACATTAGAAATTACAATGATGTCACAATATACACAGATGACACAGACAACACAGAGGACAGACGACAGATGCAACAAAGGCATTATAAACGATAATGATGTCACAATATACACAGACGACACAGACTACATAGACGACAAGAAGACACAGATGACAGAGACATTATAAATGACAATGATGTCACAACAGACACAGATGATACAGACTACACAGACATTATAAATGACAATGATGTCACAACAGACACAGACCACACAGACATTATAAATGACATTGATGTCAAAATAGACACAGACGATACAGACTACAAAGACATTGAAAATGACGTTGTCACAATAGACACAGACAACACAGACGACACAAATGACAAATGACACAGACATTATAACTGACAATTATGTCACAACAAAAACAGACGACACAGACATTATAAGTGACAATGATGTCACACTAGACACAGACTACTCTGATATTTTAAATGACAATGATTTCATAATAACCACAGACGACAGAAACGACAGAGGCGACAGAGATTACACAGACCACAGAGATGACACAGACAACAGACATTATATATGACAATTATATCACAATATACACAGGCACACAGACGACACAGACATTAGAAATGACAGTGGTTTCACAACAGACACAGATGACACAGACATTATAAATGACATTGATGTCACAACAGACAGACGACACAGACATTATAAATGATAATGACGTCACAATAGACACAGACGGCACAGACATTATAAATGACAATGATGTCACAATAGACTCAGAATACACAGACATTATAAATGACAATAGTTTCACAGGAGACAGAACACACGGACATTATAAATGACAATGATTTCGCAATAGACAGACGACACAGATATCATAAATGACAAGATGTCACAACAGACAAAGACAACACCGACGACACAGAAATAATCAATGAAAATAATGTCACAATAGACACAGACGACACCAACGACACAGACATTATAAATTACAATGATGTCACAATAGGCACAGATGACACAGACATTAAAAATTAGCATGATATCACAGTAGACACAGACAACACAGACACTATAAATGAACATGATGTCACAATAGGCACAGACAACTCAGAAAACAGAATTTAGAAATGACAATGAAGTCACAATAGACAAATATGATACAAACGACAGAGATGACACAGACATTATATATTAAAATTATGTCACAATTGAATCAGACGACACAGACAATACAGACATAATTAATGACAATGATGTCACAATAGAAAAAACCGACACAGACTGCATAGACGACACAGACATTTTAAATGACAGTGATGACACAATAGACACAGGCGACAGAGGTGACAACGACATTAAAAATGACAATGATGTCACAACAGACAAAAACGACAGGGGCGACAAGGACGACACAGACATTATAAATGAAAATGATGTCAAAGTACACACAGACGACTCAGATGACACACACCACACAGACATTATAAATTACAATGATGTCACAATAAACACAGAAAACACAGAATACACAGACATAATAAATGACAATTATATCACAATAGACACAGAAGACAGACGACATCGATAAATCAGAAGACACAGACGACACAGATATTATAAATTACAATGATGTCAAAATAGACAGAGATGACAAAGACATAAATGACAATGGTGTCTTAATAGACATAGACGACACAGAAGACACACATAAAAAATGACAATGATGTCACAATATACACAGATGACAGAGACGGCAAAGACATTATAAATGACAATTATGTAACAATAGACACAGAAGATACAGACAACACAGATGACACAGACATTTTTAATGACAATGATGTCAAAATATACAAAGACAACACAGACGACACAGATATTATGAATGAAAATTGTGTCATAATAGACACAGAATACACAGATGATACAGACATGAATTAAAAAAAGATGTCACCATAGACACAGATGACACAGAGGACACAGATATAATAAATTACAATGATGTCAGAACAGACAGAGATGACACCAATGACAAAAACAGTATAAATGAAAATGATGTCAAAATAGACACAGATGACACATACATTATAAATCACAATGATGTCACCATAGACAAAGATGGCACCGAGGACAGAGACATTACAAATTACAATGATGTCACAATAGACACAGACGAAAAAGACGTAAATGACAATGACATCAAAATAAACAGAGACGACACAGACATTATAAATTATAAAGATGTCACAATAGTCATGGATAACACAGACAACAGACATTATAAATGACTATGATGTCGTAATAGACACAGGCGACACAAATGACACATATGACACAGACATTGTAAATGTTAATGATGTCACGAGAGACACAGACAACACAGAAGACACAGACATTATAAAAGAAAACGATGTCACAATAGACACAGACGACAGAAAATATAAATGGCAATGTCATAACAATAGACACAGCTGACACAGGCGACACAGGCAACACATGCGACACAATTGCCATAGTTATTATAAATAAAAATGATGTCAAAATAGACAAAGACGACACAGACGAACCAGACATTATAAATGACAATGATGTCACAATAGACAGAGAAGTCACAGAATACACAGACATTACAAATGACAATGATGTCACAATAGACACTGACGACACTGCATTATACATGACAATGATATCACAATAGACACAAACGACTCAGAAGACACAGATATTATAATTGACAATGATGTCAAAATAGAAACAGATGACACAGACAATATATTATACAATGATGTCACATAAGACACAGATGACACAGACATAATAAATGACAGTGATGTCACAATAGACAGATGACAGGGATGACATAGATGACACAGATGATAACAGACATTATTAATAAAAAAGATGTCACATTAACACAAACAACACAGACGAAATTGACGACACCGATGCCACAGACATTATAAATGACAATGATATCACAATAGACAAAAACGACACAGACATAAATGACAGTGATTTCCCAATAGACACAGACGACACCAACAACACAAACATTATTAGTGACAATGATGGCAAAATAGACAAAGACGAGAAAGATGACACTGACAATATATTTGACAATGATGTCACAATAGACACAGACATTATAAATGAGAGTCATGTCACAATACACACAGACGAGACAGACGACGTACAAGACACAGACGACAAAGTCATTATAAATGAAAACGATGACACAATAGACACAGAAGACACAGACATTATAAATGACAATGATGTCAAAAAAGACACAGAAGACAGAGACATAATAAATGACAATGACATAATAAATGACTATAGACACAGACACAAAGACAATGTAAATGAAAGTGAGGTCACTACAGACACAGACACACAGATAATATAAATGAAAATGAGGTCACAATAGACACCCACGACAGAGACAACACAGACATTATAACTGACCATGATATCATAATAGACACAGACGACACAGAGGACACAGACATTATAAATGACATAGATTTCAAAATAGACACAGACGCGACAGATGACACAGACAACACAGATGAATTCGATAACACAGACATTGAAAATGTTGTCACAATAAACACAGACAAAAAAGACAACACAGACGACTTTATAAATGAAAGACTTTATAAATGAAAATGATGTCACAATAGACACAGAAGACACAGACGACATAGACGACAGAGACATGAATGACAATGATGTCACCATAGACACAGACGACACAGAGGACACAGATATTGTAAATTACAATAATGTCACAATAGACACAGATGACAAAGAAATTTTAAATGGTAACGATTTCACAGTAGACACAGACGACACATACGACACAGACGTTATAAATGACAATGATATCACAGAAGACACAGACGACAGACTACACAGACATTATAAATGAGAATGATGTCACAATAGACACAAACGACACAGACATTATATATGACAAGGATGTCACAATAGACACAGACAGCACAGACGACACAGATTACAAAGACGAGATACATTATAAATGACAAGGATTTCACAATAGACACAGACATTATAAATGAAAATGTCACAGAAAACAGAGATGAGACAGGCGACACAGATATTGTAAAAAAAATATGTCACAACAGACAGAGACATAAACCACAATGCCGTCTCAATAGACAAAGACAACACAGACGACACAGACATTATAAATGACAAAGATGTCAAAACAGACACAGACGACTCAGACATTGTAAAAGACAATGACTTTACAATAGACACAGACGACACAGACATTATAAATTACAATGATGTCACAATAGACACAGTTGACACAGACATTAAAAATTAGCATGATGTCACAATAGGCACAGACAACAGAGACCACACAGATATTATATATGAAGACGTCACAGTAGACACAGACAACACAGACACTATAAATGAACATGATGTCACAATAGGCACAGACAACTCAGAAAACAAAATTTAGAAATGACAATGAAGTCTGAATAGACAAATACAATACAAACGACAGAGACGACACAGACATTATATTTTAAAATTATGTCACAATGGAATCAGACGACATAGACCATACAGACATTATTAATGACAACGATATCACAGTAGACAAAAACGACACAGACTGCACAGACAACACAGAAATTTTAAATGACAGTGATGACAAATAGACACAGGCGACGACGACTTTATAAATGACAATGATGTCACAATAGACAAAAAAAACAGGGGCGACAAGGACGACACAGACATTATAAATGAAAATGATGTCAAAGTATACACAGACGACTCAGATGACACACAAAACACAGACATTATACATTACAATGATGTCACAATAGACACAGATGACACAGACATTATAAATGAAAGCGATGTCACAATAGACACAGAGGACACAGACATAATAAATGACAACTATATCACAACAGACACAGAAGACAGACGACACCGATGAATCAGACGACACAGACGACACAGATATAAATTACAATGAGATCAAAATAGACAGAGATGACACAGGCATTATAATTGACAACGATGTCAAAATATACACAGATGACAGAGACGGCAAAGACATTATAAATAAAAAATATGTAACAATAGACACAGAAGATACAGACAACACAGAAGACAGACATTTTTAATGACAATGATGTCACAATATACACAGAAAACACAGATGACACAGACATTATAAATGACAGTGATTTCAAAATAGACACAGACGCCACAGACCACACAAAGGACACAAACAACACAGATAACTCAGATGACACAGACGTTATAAATGAAAATGATGTCACAATAGACACAGAAGACACAAACGATACAGACGACAGGGACATGAATGACAATGATGGCAACATAGACACAGACGACACAGAGGACAGAGATATTGAAAATTACAATGATGTCACAATAGACACAGACGCCACAGACATTACTAATGACAATGATGTCACCATAGACTATCAGGACACAGAGGCCACAGACATTATTAATGACAACGATGTCACAATAGACACAGAATACACAGACGACAAAGATATTATGAATCGTTATGATGTCGCAATAGAGAAAGACCGCACAGATGATGCAGTCATTACAAATAACAAAGATGTCACAATAGACACAGATGACACAGAAGAGAAACACATTATAAATGAAAATGATGTCACAATAGACACAGACGCAACAGCCGACACAGACAACACAGTTGACACAGACATCATTAACAACAATGACATCAAAAGAGAGACAGACGACACAGATGACACAGACACTACAAATGACAATGATGTCACAATAGACACAGACAACACAGTCGACAGAGACAACACAGACATTATAAATGAAAATGTTATCACAATAGACACAGACGACACAGATATTATATATGACAAAGAAGTCACAATAGACAAAGACAGCACAGACGACACAGTTGTAAAAGACAAGTGAGACACTATAAATGACAATGATTTCACAATAGACTCCGACGATACAAAAGACACAGATATTATAAATTACAATTATGTCATAATAGACAGAGACGACACAGTCGACAGTGTTGTTATAAATGACAATGAAGTCCCAATACACACAGACGACACAGACGAGACAGATGACAAAAACATGATAAATGACGATGTCACAATAGACAGACGACACCGAAGACACTGACATTATAAATGAGAGTGATGTCACGATAGACACAGACGACACAGACACTTTTAAATATCGATGTCACAATGGACACAGATGACACATATTATAAATGAAAATGATATCTCAGTAGACACAGACGATACAGAAGACACAGACATTATAAAAGACAACGTTGTCAAAATAGACACAAACAATACAGACATTATAAATGACAATGATGTCACAATACACAAAGACCATACAAACGACACAGACATTATTAATGAAAATGATGTCACTATAGACACAAACGACAGAAACGACACAGAAGACAAAACCATTATAAATGAAAATGGTTTCACAGTAGACAGAGACGACACACACGACACAGACATTATAAATAACAATGATGTCACAATAGACATAGATGACACAGACAATATAAATGACAAAGATGTCACAATAGACACTGACGACACAGATGACACAGACATGGTAAATGAAAATAATGTCACAACAGACAGACGATACACACATTATAAGTGACAAGGATGTCACAATAAAGACAGATGACACAGACGTCACAGACATTATAAATGACAACGATGCCACAATAGACACACACAACACATTTTATAAATGATAATTATGTGACAATAGACACATACAATACAGACGACAGAGACTACAAAGACACTACAAATGGATATGATGTCAAACTAGACACAGTCGACAGAGACAACACAGACATTATAAATGACAATGATGTCACAATAGACACAGATGACAGACTTTATTAATTACAATGATGTGGAAATAGACATTGAAGACACAGACTTTATAAATGACAGTGATATCAAAATAGACATAGACGACACAGACAACACAGACACTATAGACTACAATGATGTCACAATAGACACAGACTAGACAGACGACACAGACGACAGACATTATAAATGACAATGATGTCGCATTCGACACAGACGACAGACATTATAAATGACAATGATGTCGCAATCGACACAGACGACAGACGTTATAAATGACAATAATGTCACAATACTCACAGACGTCACAGACATTATAAATGACAATGATATCACAATACACACAGACGGCACAGACAACATAGACATTGGCCAAGAAGGTCAATGGCATCTTGGCTTGTATCAGAAATGGTGTGACCAGCAGGTCCAGGGAGGTTATCCTCCCTCTGTACTCGGCACTGGTGGGACCGCTCCTTGAATCCTGTGTTCAGTTCTGGGCCCCTCACCACAAGAAGGGTGTTGAGGCTCTGGAACGGGTCCAGAGAAGAGCAACAAAGCTGGTGAAGGGGCTGGAGAACAGGCCTTATGAGGAGCGGCTAAGAGAGCTGGGGTTGTTTAGCCTGGAGAAGAGGAGGCTGAGGGGTGACCTCATTGCTCTCTGCAACTACCTGAAAGGAGGTTGTGGAGAGGAGGGTGCTGGCCTCTTCTCCCAAGTGACAGGGGACAGGACAAGAGGGAATGGCCTAAAGCTCTGCCAGGGGAGGTTTAGGCTAGACGTTAGGAAAAAATTCTTTACAGAAAGGGTCATTGGGCACTGGAACAGGCTGCCCAGGGAGGTGGTTGAGTCACCTTCCCTGGAGGTGTTTAAGGTAAGGGTGGATGAGGTGCTGAGGGATATGGTTTAGTGTTTGATAGGAATGGTTGGACTTGATGATCCAGTGGGTCTCTTCCAACCTGGTGATTCTGTGATTCTGTGACATTATAAATGACAATGATATCACAATAGACACAGACGACATAGACAACACAGACATTATAAATGAAAATGCCGTCTGAATAGATGTAGACAACACAGACGACTCAGACATTATAAATGACAACGATGTTTCGATACACACAGACGACACATACAACTCAGACATTATAAATGACAATGATATCAAAATAGACACAGATGACACCGACGACAGACTACACAGAAAACACTGACATTATAAATGACAACGATGTCACAATAGACACAGACGATACAGATGACACAGACATTGTAAATGAATACGATGTCACAATAGACGCAGACGTCACAGACATTGTAAATGAAAATAATGTAACAATAGACAAAGACAACACAGACATTATAGATGACAATGATCTCACAATAAACACAGATGACACAGAAATTATAAATGAGAATGAGGTCAAAATTGACACAGACGACACGGACATTATAAATGACAATGATGTCACAGTAAACACAGACGACACACCAGTTACAGACATTATAAATGACAATGATGTCACAATAGACTCTGATGACAGAGACAACACAGACATTATAAATGAAAAAGTTGGCACAATAGACATAGACGACAAAGACGACACAGAAGAAACAGACGTTTTATAAGGCAATGATGTCACAATAGACACAGATGACAAAGACATTATAAATGACAATAGATTCTCAATAGGAACAGACGACACAGGCATGATAAATAACAATGATGTCACAATAGACACAGACAACACTGACGACAGACATTATACATGATAATTATGTCACAATATACACAGACGACACTGTCATTTTAAAAGACAATGTGTCACAATAGACACAGACGACACATACAACAAGACATTATAAATGAAAATATGTGACAATATACACAGACGACACAAACGACACAGACGACAGATGACAAAAAGACAGAGGCATTATAAATGACAACGATGTCACAATAGACACACACGACAGACATTATAAATGAAAATGATGTCACAGTAGATACAGATGTCACAGACAACACAGATGACACAGATATTTTATATGACAATGATGTCTCAATATACAGAGACGACACAGACAACACAGGCATTATAAATTACACTGATGTAACAATAGACACAGATGTCAAAGACAACACAGACGATACAGATGACACCGAGGAAACAGACATTATAAATAAAAATGATGTCACAATAGACACAGATGGCACAGAAGACACAGACTTTATAAATGACAAAGATGTCACAACAGACACAGATGACACACAAGACACAGACGTCAAAACATTATAAATGACAGTGATGTCACAGTAGACAGACGACAGAGAATACACAGAAGACTGACGCATTATTTATGACAATGATGTCACAATAGACACTGATGACGCAGACGACATAGATGACAAAGAATTATTAATGAAAATGATGTCACAATAGAAACAGACGACAGATGAAGCAGAAGACAAAGACGACACAGAAATTATAATGACAATGATGTCACAATAGACACAGACAACACAGACATTATAAATGAAAATGATGTCACAACAGACACAGAGGACACAGACATTATAAGTGACAATGATATCACAATAGACACAGACGAGAAACGAGACAGACGACACAGAAGACAGACATTATAAATGACAATGATGTCACAATATACACAAATGAAACAGGTGACACAGACGACACAAAAGACAAAGACATTATAAATGACAATGATGTCACAATAGACAAAAATGACAGAGACAACACAGAGGACAGAGACGACAGATGCAACAAAGACATTATAAATGAAAACGATGTCACAATAAACACAAACGACACAGATAACACATGACATGGACATAATAAATGAAAATGAGGTCACAATAGACACAGATGACACAGACGGCACAGACACTAGAAATAAAAATGATGTCACAATAGACACAGACGACACAGACGTTATAAACGACAAAGATGTCAAAATAGACACAGACGACACAGACTACATAGACATTATAAATGAAAATGAAGTCACAATAAACACATATGAGAGATGACATTAATGACAAAGACGACAGTGACGACACAGACATTAGAAATGAAAATGATGTCACAATACACATAGACGACACAGATGTTATAAATGAAAATGATACTAATATAGACACAGACAAGAGACCACAGAGACGACACAGACGTTATAAATCATAGAATCATAGAATAACCTGGTTGGAAGAGGACCACCGGGTCATCGAGCCCAACCTTTAAAGTTGGCAGTTAAGGAACGCAGAGTGTATTTAAATATTTTCATTTATTCGTTTCCTTTTCTTTCCCCCTTTTTTCTCTCAACAACTGAGAAAAATATATCTGATACATAAATGCGCAAGATCAGATAAATAATTATGGCACTTTCACAGGGCATGTGGAGGCCATCAAACAGACAAAAATATCTACTATAAAATCAAAGGTATAGGACTTACATGCATCCTGCTTCCCTTACTTAAAAGACAATGATGTCACAACAGACACAGATGACACAGACATTATAAATGATAATGATGTCACAATAGACACAGATACCACAGACAACACAGACAATATAAATGACAATGATGTCACCACAGACGCAGACGACACAGAGCACACAGACGACACAGATGACGAAGAAATAATAAACTACAATGATGTAACAATAGACACAGAAGACACAGACATTATAAATGAAAATTATCTAACAATAGACACAGATGACATATACGACACAGACGAATAAGACATTAGAAATTACAATGATGTCACAATATACACAGATGACACAGACAACACAGAGGACAGACGACAGATGCAACAAAGGCATTATAAACGATAATGATGTCACAATAGACACAGACAACACAGACAACATAGACGACAAGAGGACACATACGACGAAGACATTATAAAGACAATGATGTCACAATAGAAACAGACGACACAGATATTATAAATGACAATGATGTCAAAATAGACACTGATGACATAGAATACACAGACGACAGAGACATAATTTACGACAATGATGTCACAATGGGAACTGACGACACAGACAACAAAGACATTATAAATGAAAATGATGTCACAATAGACACAGACGAGAGACGAAACAGACGACACCATCCACACAGAAATTATTATGACAGTGATGTCACAATAGACACAGACAACACAGATGACACAGACGACAAAGACATTATAAATTACAATGATATCACAATAGACACAGACATCACAGATGACACAAACAACACAAACGACACAGACATTATAAATGACAATGATGTCACTATACACAGACGTGAGACGACATAGACGACACAGTGGACAAAGACATTATAAATGAAAATGATGTCACACTAGACACAGACAACACAGATGACACATGTGACACTCCTATTATAAATGACCTTGATGTCACAATAGACAAAGACGACACACACTACACAGACTCTAAAAATGAAAATGATGTCACAATAGACACAGACTTAACAGACAACATAAATGACAATTATGTCAAAATAGACACAGACGACAAAGACGACAAATACCTTATAAATGACAATGTTGTCACAATAGACACAAACGACACAGACGACACAGAGGTCAGTGACGAGATATGCAACATAGACATTATAAATGACCATGATGTCACAATAGACAGAGACAACACAGACGACACAGACATTAGAAACGACAAAGATGTCACAATAGACACAGACGACACATACACACATTTATTATTAATGACATTGATGTCACAATAGACACAGACGTCAGAGACAACACAGACGACACAGACATTATAAATGAAAATGATGTCAAAATACACACAGACGACAAAGACGAAACAGATGTTATAAATGAAATCCATGTCACGTAAGACACAGATGTCACAGACGATACAGATGACACAGACGACACAGATATTATAAATGAAAATGATGTCAAAATAAACACACACGAGAGACCGCACAGAAGACACAGACTTTATAAATCATAGAATCATAGAATAACCAGGTCTGAAGAGACCCACCGGGTCATCAAGCCCAACCTTTAAAGTTGGCAGTTAAGGCACCCAGAGTGTGTTTAAATATTTTCATTTATTCCTTTCCTTTTCTTTCCCTCTTTTTTGTCTCAAAACCTGAGAAAAATATATCTGATATATAAATGCGTAAGATCAGAAAAATAATCATGGCATGTTCATAGGGCATGTGGAGGCCATCAATTAAAAAAAAATATAAACTATAAAACCAATGGTATAGGACTTACATGCATCCTGCTTCCCTTACTTAAATGACAATGATGTCACAACACACACAAATGACACGGACATTATAAATGACAATGATGTCACAATAGAAACAGAGGACACAGACATTATAAAAGACAATGATGTCACACTAGACACAGACGACACAGAGGACAGAGATGAGATATGCAAGAAAGACATTGTTAAAGAATAATTTATCACAATAGAAACAGACGTCACAGACGACACATACATTACAAATGACAATGATGTCACAATAGACACAGACGACAAAGACATTATAAATGAAAACTATATCACAATAGACAGACGATTCAGATGACACAGACGACAGAGATATTATAAATTTCAATTATGTCACAATAGACAGAGACGACGCAGATGATTTCACAATAGACACAGACGACACAGACATTAAAAATGAAAAAGATGTCAAAATAGACACAGATTAGAGAGTCAGTATAAATGACAATGTCATCACAATAGACACAGATGACATAAACATTATAAATGACAATGATGTCACAATAGACACAGACGACACAGAAGACACATATATTATAAATGACAAGGATGTCAAAATAGACTCAGACGACAGAGACAATAGAGGGAAAACAGACGACACAGATATTATAAATGGCAGTGATATCACAATAGACCCAGACAAGACAGACGAAACAGACAATATAAATGACAATGATGTCACAATACACACAGGCGACACAGGCGACACAGATGACACAGACCACACAGACATTATAAATGACAATGATGTCACAATAAACGCAGATGACACACAAGATAAAGACATTATAAATGACAACGATGTCAAAAGATACACAGAAGACACAGACATTATAAATGACAAGAATGTCACAATAGACTCAGACGACAGAGACAATACAGAGGAAACAGACAACACAGATACTATAAATGGCAGTGATGTCACAATAGACCCAGACAAGACAGAGGACACAGACAATATAAATTACAATGATGTCACAATAGAGAGAGACGACACAGACATTATAAATGACACTTGTGTCACAATAGATACAGACAACACAGATGTTATATCATAAAATTTTATCAAGGTAGACACAGACGACACAGACATTATAAATTGCAATGATTTCACAATAGACACAGATGACACAGAGGACACAGACCCTGCAAATGAATATGATGTCACAATAGGCATAGACAACAGATGTTAGAAATGAAAATTACGTCAAAATAGACAAAGACGAAACAGACGAAACAGTCATTATAAATGACGATGATTTCACAATAGACACAGACAACAGAGACGACACAGAAAATACAGACGGCAGATGACAGAGACATTATAAGTGACACAGATATCACGATAGACACAGACTACACAGATGAAAAAGACATCATAAATGACAAAGATTTCACAATAGACGGAGATGACACAGATGACAAAGACATTATAAATGACAATGATGTCACAATAGACACAGACGACACAGGCATTATAAATTACAAAGATGTCACAATAGACTGACGACACAGACATTATAATTGACAATTATGTCACAATATACACAGATGACAAACATGACACAGTCATTTATAATGTCTGTCTTCTATGATATCATAATAGACTCTGATGACACAGACACACATATTATAAATGAAAAATATGTCGCAATAGACACAGACCACACAGACGAGAAAGACGACACAGACATTATAAATTAAAATGATGTCACAAAAGACACAGATGAAACAGAGAGTATAAATGATAATGATGTCACAATACACACAGATGACACATACTACACAATCATCATTAATGACAATGACATCACAAGAGACACAGACGACACAGATGACACAGACTACACAGACGACATAGACATAATAAATGAAAATAATGTCACAATAGCCTCAGACGACACAGACTACACAGACATTATAAATGATAATGATGTCACAATAGAGACAGACCACACAGACCACAAAGACATTATAAATGACGATGTCACAGTAGACAGAAGACACAGACATTATAAATGAGAATGATGTCACAATAGACACAGACGACAACGACTACACAGATTGTGTAAATTACGATGTCACAATAGACACATACGACAGAGACGATACAGACGTTAAAAATGACAATGATTTTACAATAGACATAGACGACACAGAAGACAAAGACATTATAAATGACAATGTTGTCACAATAGACACAGATGACACAGACAAGACAGACTTTGTAAATGACAGTGATTTCACAATAGGCACAGAAGTAAGAGACGACACAGACGACACAGATGTGATAAATGGCAATGATGTCACAATAAACAGAGATGACACAGATGACACAGTATAAATGAAAATGATATCACAGATGACACAAATGACCCTGATGACACAAACGACACAGACATTATAAATATCATTGATGTCACAATAGACAAATATGACACAGACCACACAGACAATATAAATGAAAATGATGTCACAATAGACACAAATGACACAGATGACAAGATATTATACATGACAATGATATCACAATAGACACAGACGACACAGAACACACAGATATTAAAATATCAATGATGTCAAAGTAGGCAAAGATGACACAGACATTATACATGAAGATTGTTTCAAAATACACACAGACGACACAGAAGACACCCATTATAAATGAAAATGTTGTCACAATATAAAGAGACGACACAGACATAAATGACAATGATGTCAAATCATAAACAGATGACACAGACTTTATAAATGACAATGATGCTACAATAGATACAGACGACAGAGACAACACAGATATTATTAATGACAATAATGTCACAATAGACAGACAACACAGACGACAGAGACATTACAAATGACAATGATGTCAGAATAGAAACAGAGGTCACAGATGACCCAGACTATACAGACGACAAAGAAGACGCCCACATTATAAATGAAAAAGATGCCAAAATAGATACAGAAGACACAGACAACACAGATGACACAGACGACATAAATGACAATGTTTTCACAATAGACACAGATGACTCAGACCATACCGATGACACAGATATTATTAATGACAATGATATCACAACAGACACAGACGACACAGAAAAAAAAGACATTATAAATGACAATGATGTCACAAAAGACACAGACGACACAGACAATATAAATGACAATGATGTCACAATTGACACAGATGACACAGACAAAACAGACTACTTAGACATTATATATGAAAAATATGTCAAAGTAAACACAGACCACACAGACGAGACAGACGACACAGATATTATAAATTAAAATGATGTCACAATAGACACAGACAACACAGACTGTATAAATGACAAGGATGTCACAAAAGACAGAGGACACAGACTACACAGACACTATAAATGACAATGATGTCACAGTAGACACAGATGACACCAACAACACAGACATTTTTAATGACAATGAAATCACAATAGACACCGACAAAACAAATGACACAGATATTATAAATGACAATTATTTCAAAATAGACACAGAAGCAACAGACGCCTCAGATGCCACAGACGCCTCAGATAACACCGATGACTCAGACAACACAGACTGTATAAATTACAACGATGTCACAATAAACACAGACAAAAAAGACGACACAATCGACAGAAAAAAAGAAGACATAGAGATTATGAATGACAATGAAGTCACAATAGACACAGATGACAGACACAGAAGACAGAAACGACACAGACATGATAAATGAAAATGATGTCAAAATAGACACAGACGAAACAGACATGATAAATGACAATGATGTCACAATAGACACAGACAACACAGAAGACACACATTAAAACTGACAATGATGTCACAATATACAAAGACGACAGAGACGGCAAAGACATTATAAATGACAATTATGTAACAATAGACACAGACAACAGACATTATAAGTGACATGGATGTCACAATAGACACAGAAGTCACAGAGGACACAGACATTATAAATGAGATGGATTTCAAAATAAACACAGACAACACAGAGGCCATAGATGTTATAAATGAAAATGATACCACAATAAAAACAGATGAAAAAGACGACACAGACGACGAAGACTTTATAAATGAAAACGATGTCACAATAAACACAGACGACACAGATATTATAAATGAAAATGATGTCACAATAAACAAAGATGACACAGACGACCCAGACATTATAAATTGCAATGATGTCAAAATAGACACAGAGGAAACAGACATTATAAATAAAAATGATGTCACAATAGACACAGACGACAATGAAGACACACATAAAAAATGACAATGATGTCACAATATACACAGATGACAGAGACGGCAAAGACATCATTAATGAAAATTATGTAACAATAGACACAGAAGATACAGACACGACAGACATTTTTAGTGACAATGATGTCACAATATACACAGAAAAAACAGACATTATAAATGACAATGATTTCAAAATAGACACAGACGCCAGAGACCACACAAAGGACACAAACAACACAGATAACTCAGAAGACACAGACGTTATAAATGAAAATGATGTCACAATAGACACAGAAGACACAAACGATACAGACGACACAGATGACAATGATGTCACAATAGACACAGGTGACACACACGACACATACAGTGTAAATGATAATGATGTCACAATAGACACAGGTGACAGAGTCGACAGAGACAACAAAGACATTATAAATGAAAATGATGTCATAATAGACACAGACGACACAGATATTATATATGACAAGGAAGTCACAATAGACACAGACAGCACAGATGACACAGTTGTAAAAGACAAGAGAGACATTATAAATGACAATGATTTCACAATAGACTCCGACGATACAAATGACACAGATATTATAAATTACACTTATGTCATAATAGACAGAGACGACACAGACGGCAGAGTTGTTATAAAAGACAATGAAGTCCCAATACAAACAGACGACACAGACGAGACACATGACAATAACATGATAAATGACGATGTCACAATAGACAGACGACACCGAAGACACTGACATTATAAATGAGAGTGATGTCACAATAGACACAGATGACACAGACACTTTTAAATATCGATGTCACAATGGACACAGATGACACAGATATTATAAATGAAAATGATATCTCAGTAGACACAGACGATACAGAAGACACAGACATTATAAATGACAATGTTGTCAAAATAGACACAAACAATACAGGCATTATAAATGACAAAGATGTCACAATATACAAAGACCATACAAACGACACAGACATTATTAATGAAAATGATGTTACTACAGAGACATACATTATGAACGAAAATAATGTCACTATAGACACAGACGACAGAAACGACACAGAAGACAAAAACATTATAAATGACAATGATTTCACAGTAGACAAAGACGACAAACACGACACAGACATTATAAATGACAATGATGTCACAGTAGACAAAGACAACACAGACTTTATAAATGACAATTATGTCACAAGAGACACAGACGGCACAGACATCAGAGACAACACAGACAGTATAAATGACAATGATGTCCCAATAGACACAGACAACACAGATGACACAAATGACACAAAAGACACAGACATTATAAATGACAATCATGGCAAAATAAACACAGACGACACAGACATTATATATGACACTGGTGTCACAATAAACAGAGATGACAAAGACATTATAAATGATAATGATGTTACTATAGACACAGACGACACAGACTTTATAAATGATAATTATGTAACCATAAACTCAGACGATACAGACGACACAGACGTTATAAATGACAATGATGTAAATATAGACACAGATGACACAGACATTATAAATGACAATAATGTAACTATAGACACAGATGACAGACATTATAAATAACAATGCTGTGACAATAGACTCAGACGACAGAAGACACAGGAATTATAAATGTCAATTATGTTAAAATACACACTGACGATGCAGACGACACAGTCATTTTTAATGAAAATGATTTCACAATAGACACAGATGACGCAGATATTTTAAATTAAAATGATGTCAAAATTGACACAGGAGGCAAAGACATTATAAATGACAAAGATGTCACAATAGACACAGAAAACAGACAACTATGACGACACAGAGGTTATAAATGACAAAGATATCACAATAGACAAAGACGACAGTGACGACAGACATTATAAACGACAATGATGTCACAATAGACAAAGACGTTGTAAATGACAACGAAGTCACAATAGACAAAGACATTGTAAATGACAACGATGTCACAATAGACATAGATGACACAGACACTCTAAACTACAATGATGTCACAATAGACAGACTAGAAAGACAACACATACGACACAGACATTATAAAAGAAAATGATGTCAAAATAGACACAGAGGATACAGACGATAGAGACGATACAGACCACACAGACGACAGTCATTCTAAATGAAAACGATGTCAAAATAGACACAGAAGACACAGATGACACAGACATTATAAATGACAATGATGTCACAACAGACAGAGAAGACACAGACGACACAAAATAATAAAAAAATTCTGTCACAACAGACACAGATTTTATAAACAACAATGCCGTCTGAATAGACAAAGACAACACAGACGACACATATGACAGAGACATTAAAATGAAAATGATGTCAAAATAGAGACGACAAAGACAGTATAAATGACAATGATGTCACTACAGACACAAATGACACAGACATTATAAGTGACAAGGATATAAGAACAGACACCGACAACACAGACGTTACAAATTACAATGATATCACAACAGACACAGACAACAGAGACAACACAGACATTATAAATTACAATGATGTCACATTAGACACAGACATTATACATGACAATGATGTCACAATAAACACAGAGGACACAGACGATAGAGACCACACAGACAACAAAGCCATTATAAATGAAAATGTCACAATTGACACAGAAGACACAGACATCACTGACGTCACAGACATTACATATGACAACGATGTCTCAAAAGACACACATGACACAGACCACACAGATGAGACAGGCATTATAAATGACAATGATGTGAAAACAGACACAGACGACACAGACATTATAAACGACAATGATGTCACAACAGACACAGACGATACAGACGACACAAATGACAAACGACACAGACATTATGAATGACAACTATGTCACAATAAACACAGACAACACAGACATTATAAGTGACAATGATATCACACTAGATACAGACTACTCTGATATTTTAAAGGACAATGATTTCATAATAACCACAGACGACAGAAACGACAGAGGCGACAGAGACTACACAGACCACAGAGACGACACAGAAAACAGACAATGATGTCACAATATACACAGGCACACAGATGACACAGACATTAGAAATGACAGTGGTTTCACCATAGACACAGACCACACAGACATTATAAATGATAATGATGTCACAATAGATACAGACAACACAGATGTCATAGATATTATATATGACAACAACGTCAGAATAGACACAGATGACATTGAAGACTCAGACGACACAGACTAGAGACATTATATATGACAATTAAGTCACAAGAGATACATACGAAACAGACGACACAGACGAAACAGACGATACAGGCATTATAAATTACAAAGTTGTCACAATATCACAGACAATTCAAACATGATAAATGACAATAACGTCACAATAGACACAGATGACACAGACATTATAAATGACAATGATGTCACAATAGACTCAGAATACACAGACATTATAAATGACAGTGGTTTCACAGCAGACACAGAATACACAGATATTATAAATGACAAGATATCACAATATACAAAGACGAAACCGACGACACAGACATTATAAATGACAACGATGTCACAATAGACACAGACGACTCAGACATTATAAAAGACAACAATATCAGAATAGACACAGACATTATAAATTACAATGATATCACAATAGACACAGATGACAGACATTAAAAATTAGCATGATGTCACAATAGGCACAGACAACAGAGACCACACATATTATATATGACGATGTCACAATAGGCACAGACAACTCAGAAAACAGAATTTAGAAATGACAATGAAGTCACAATAGACAAATATGATACAAACGACAGAGATGACACAGACATTATATATTAGTATTATGTCACAATAGAATCAGACGACACAGACCATACAGACATTATTAATGACAATGATGTCACAACAGACAAAAACGACAGGGGCGACAAGGACGACACAGACATTATAAATGAAAATGATGTCAAATTACACACAGACGACTCAGACGACACAGACCACACAGACATAAATGACAATGATGTCAAAATATACAAAGATGACACAGACATTATAAATGACAACGATGTCACAATAGACACAGACCACACAGAAGACTCAGATGACACAGACGACACAGATATTATAGGTGACAATGATGTCACAATAAACCGATGACACAGACATTATAAGTGACAATGGTGTCACAATTAACCAGTGACACCGATATTATAAGTGACAATGATGTCACAATATACACAGACGACACAGACGTTATAAGAAACGATGTCACAATTGACAGACAACACAGACATAGTAAATGACAATGAGGTCACTATGGACACAGACGACACAGATGACAGACGACACAGACTTTCTAAATGACAATGATGTCACTATAGACACAGATGACAGACACGAAAATGGCAACACAGACATTATAAATGACAATGATTTCACAAAAGATACAGACAACAGACACGAAAATGACGACACAGACATTATAAATGACGATGTCAATATAGACACACATGACACTCACGACACTCACTATATATGAGAATGATGTCACAATAGGCACAGCCAGACACGAAAATGACGACTCATACAACACAGACATTATAAATGACAGTGATTTCACAATAGAGACAGACGACACAGACAGACACGAGAATGATGACAGAGACGACACAGACATTAAAAATGACAATGATGTCAAAATAGGCACACACGACACACACCATATATAACAATGATGTCACAATAGACACAGATGACACAAACATCATAAATGACAACGATGCTCATTGCATCTTGAAAGACAAAAAGTAAAACCCAAACAAAATTACTAGCTGGCGTTTGTAGGTAATGTAGGTACAAGTCATATCTAACTGTTGACTCGGCAGCCAACCCACCTGGCTATGGGAATCTACCCCCAGTTCAATTGTCACCCCTTGCTGCCAGACCCGATGCCTCTGCACCTGTAGAACTCAACATTCAATAACTTACCCCCAGACTCGATAGTAACTAAACAATTCCACACACTGTTTTGATTCAGGAATACCAACCCTTCTTCACACAACAGCCATGCAGAAAAAAAAAAGATAAAATCAAATCTTAACAACCATACACACCAGATTTATTGCCCCAAGAATTTAAACTGCTCTACCGACACTCCAACGTCAGATCTGAGATGGCTTTGGTCATTCCCTCTGTGGCTGCATAACTGACCAAAAATGATTCTCCTCACCCCATGTATCTATGGCTACTTGCTCTGGAATGCACCGTATCAACTCGCCCTTCAAAGCCTAACTAGACGGGTATATGTAAAGATAGAATTTCACTGCTATTCTTCTGCTAACTACCGTTTCCTTAGCTCAGGCAGAGCAGCTCCAGCCAGATTCAAACATGCACAGACTGACTCTGCACAGAAAACCAATGACAGGATGCAGAAACAAAAAGGAAACTTGGTAAGAATGACTCTCAAAAGAGGGCAGGCATTGGGCAACAAGATGTAGGGAGCTGCAAGAAAGATTATGTCAGCCCTTGAAAAATGGAAGACTATGGCCCCTTTAAGAGCCACAGCCACAACTAGAAGGATGCAAGGGTGAGCCCTTCTTAAACACCTCAAAACAGAGTATGTATGGAGGAAGTGTCAGAACAGGGATTTAAGAAAATGGAACAATAAGGGCTGAGGATGCTAACGTGTCCTGTGATGCCTACGCAATAGGCAACTGACCAGAAATTGCCAAAATGCAAGACCTATCTGTACATGAAGATCACAATGCAAGAAAAGCAGCGCCTGATCAGCACCTTACTAAGAACAGACATCCAAGAGTCTAGAGATGACACGTGGATCAAATGCAAAGATGACATCAAGACCTGCAGAAGATTTAAGACACAGCAGAGTCTACACAATCTAAACAACAAGACAGATATAGGCTGGAACTGCCCTGCCTGGTACACGCTAGCTTGGGGCTGAAAATTAAACCCCTCTCCAAACGTGTAACAAGGTGCACTCTTCCTGCACAACCCTCTACCCTAGGCTAAATCCCTTCCCTGCCATTCTCAACATTCTGCCCTCTTCCCGGACCAAAACCACAGCCCCCTTAACTTTCTGAGGACCGAGGGCCTGAAGATATCCTTGGCAGAAAAAACCCAAACTGCATCAACTATCTGGAAAAATCCTGCACTCTCACATTGTCCTGGACAATAATCTGCAAAAAAAAAAAAAAAAAAAAAAACATACAGAAAACAGTGCCAAGTCAGCATCACACTGCTCACTGCCAACATCTTGTACTACACCCACTGCAAAACTGCCAAGGCATTCTGCTCACCTATTTGATGCCAATTCAAACATTGGATGCTGCAGTCATCATCACCTGGGGCACTTGAGGTAGACAGACGGAAAATATTACTATTGCGCTTCTGAGAAATCAGTCCCGTGCTCCATCTCTCTACTCCCCTGTTCACCTCAACTGCTCTTTGCATTCTAAAAGCGGACCACACAGCATCTACAAAACCAAAGGCCAATGCTCAATGGATTTGCTGCGTACTACAGGGCTCTAACACACCTATTTGAACAACAACCTCCTCACCTCTCAGACCACACATCAGCAAGAAGCTTCACCCCCCTGAGGCTGCATTTGGCACCTGCCACAGAAAAAGCATGCTTTTGTACTACACTAAAGCACAGGCTGCCCCAAGCAACACCTATCTCCACTGCATTACCTTGACTGCTCAGATGCCCGGCTTGCCTCATCTTCTGTGGTTGTGTTGAGGCTTGAGCTCCACCTGGAATATACAAACAGCAAGGATGATTGTAACTTCATTGAAGAAAACCAACACACGGTAACTGATCATACAGCCATGGTTACATTTCCTTACCAACACCACAGCCAACTCACCTCATTATGGCACACTAACTGCACGCAACTCCGTCCGTGCCCCTCGGCACACAGGTCAGCCCGCTACGTCTGAAAAACACAACAGCAAAGAAGTCACCCTGACGCTCAGCAACGCCCTAAGAATTCCAAGACTCTACTGCACATTACAGCCAAGCAAAGCTAGTCCACAACCAAACCCAAACATTAATTGCCGCTCCCTTGACATTCAAACCCCTTCGCTACTGCTCCGCTGGCTGCTCCCATGCAGTTTTGGTCACCCCCTCTGTGGCTCCAGAGACAAGCAGAAACTACCCTCCTCACCCGCCACACCGAGGGCTGCTAGATCTGCAAATAAGGGAAGCCCCTAGACCGCAATGTCTAGGCACGTCAAAATGTTAAGCACACAATCGGGCCACTATACCCCTGCTGACGCTTATCGCCTCCTCTACACACCTGGCAGAGCAGCTCCAACCAGACACAAATACACGCAGAACATCAACACATAAGACCAACGTCGTGAACCGGGAACAAAAGAAAAGTCGCGGCAACAAGGAGGACACCTGGACCACGCATGCCAATGGGCAAGGCAATGGACAGGGCTCCGAGGAACAACCTACGGTAGCCCTGGAAAAGCGAAGAACCGTGCATGGTTCCAAAGAGATGGTGCCACAACTGGCAAGATGAACGGGTAAGAAACCCTTTTAAAGTCCTAAACATGCAGAGGATGGATGGAACAAGTCCCAGAACAGGGATCCAGGAAAACAGAAGACTAACTATCCCGGATGGCGAGGCAGGCTGCAAGGCTGCAGCAGAAGACAGCTGACCGGATGCTTCCAAAACACAAGAGCGATCCACACTTTAGAAATGCAAAGAAAGAAAAGCAGTGCCCCATCGACACTGCCTTGATGAGTACGAGCATTTGGGACCCTAGACATGGCACCCAAGGCACGCCCGCCATGCCCTGAGCACAAAAGACAACATCAAGACCTGCAGAAAATTTCAGACATGGCACGGTGACTACACAAACTAGACAACAACAGATACAGGCTGGAACTGCCCTGCCCATGCAGGGTTTGAGCTGAGAAGTAGGCCCCTCTGCCTTCACCTGCCCAAAGAGGACTCTCCCTGCACAGCCTAGGCTACCTTCCAAACCCCTCCCTGCTAGCCCCATCCCACCTCCCGCTTCCCAACTCCGGTCTCTCAATTTAGCTTTCAGAGGGCCACGAATGAAGCTGTCCTTGGACAAAGCAGCTCAAATCACATCAGCTAACAGAAATAATCCTGCAGTCACTGCGTTCCTCTTCAGCATCTGCAAGAAAAATGAACAGAAAAACACAGTGCCAAAACACGAGAACGATCCCGGCTTCAGGAGCACGATGCAAGAAAAGCAGTGCCCAGTCGACAGTGCATTGATGAGTACGAGCATTCAGGACCCTAGATATGGTGCTCGAGGCATGTCCGGCATGCTGTAAAGGATCACTCATTACAACGGGATGTGGCCAAAACCAGGAGGATGTACGTGAAAGGATCACCTTTTAAATGACTAAAGGCACAAGATGCATGGAAGAAGTCGCAGGTCCACAAGGATCCTTGAAAATATATGACTAGCGATTGTGGCCACCAACACAGGCTGCAAGGCCACGGGAAAAGATGGCTGACTAGAAACTTTGAAAATGTGAAGCCAATCCACACTTAGGTTATGATGCAAGAAGAACAGTGCCTAATTGGTATTGTACCCATGAGTACAGGCATTCAAGACCCTCGAGATGCTGCTCAAGTCATATGCTGCATTCCTTTAAAGCAAAGGGGACATCAAGGCTTAAGAAACGTAAAAGAGAAACAGAATATAAAGCACACAGCACAGACAAGCTGGAACGGCCCTGCCTGGAATGTGCCAGCTTTGGGCTGAGAAGTAACACCCTCCAGCTCTCCCTGCCCAAAGGGGACACTTCCCGCACAGCCCTCTCCCCTAGGCTACTTTTAAAACTCCTCCCTGCCATCCCCAGCCTTCTCCCTTCTGTCATACCCCACCCCTGCCCCCGTCCCTCAACTTAGCTTTCAGACCACCAGAAGGCTTCCTCAGGAGAAAAAAACTCTAAGAACATCAGCTTCCTGGAATGATCCTACAGTTGCCAGGATCCACTTTGCAATCTACAAGAAAACTAAAATAGTGCCAACAGCCAGCATTGCACTGATCAATGTCACCACCTTACATGACAACTTGTTCTGCCTAACTGCCATGTTCTTCCACTCACTTGCTCCACAGCAGTTCTTCTGTCAGATGCTGCAGCTGTTATCACCCAGGGTAATTAAATTCAGAGAATTACTCTCACACCTGTGAGAAGTCTGAGAAGTAAATACTATGTTGCCAAAGAACACTTTGCTCTTCTAGACATACTCAACTTCCTCCTCACCATCAGCCCCACAATGATGAGAATAAACCTGACTACCTCACCAGCACCCCAAAATTCTTTGCCCTCTGCTTACCTCTCCTCTCCTCCTCACCACTTAAGTTGTAGGACCAGTAGTGGTGATACCCAGGACAAAAGAAAGATGAGCCACGGAAATCCACATTTTAGGAAGGAACCAAACTTTAGTCGTAGGAGTGAACAAGAAGAACTTGAAAAAAATATTCTTATCAAAACCCAGTAAAGATTATTAACACAGAAGACATAAAAACACAGGACACTCACCACACAGCAATGGAGACTGGAATTACAGAGGCAGTCTGCCAATGAAAAACTCGCAACAGTGGGATTGACTACTCTAAGACCTAAATTGGAAACTCAATGACCGTAAAAAAACACAATGGATTAACAGGGACAAGGTAACAACCGCTGTAAGCAATAACAGAGCAAACCTCACTGGTAAGTTCAGGAAAAATCCAAAACTCTACTAAATAAGGGAGGCTTGTGTGTCCACACACCAGATGAAAAAGAGTTGCTCAGCTGCTAACTGTTACGAGCCAAAACAATATCCAATCTCTTCCCTGAGAAATGCAAGGGAAACAAGCGGCAGAATCCTGCACTGTAGATAGGCAGCGAGTCCATACCTTGAAGTAGCAAGGTCTCTGATATTCATAGGATCACCAGGTTGGAAAAGACCCATTGGATCATTGAGTCCACCCATTCCTATCAATCACTAAACAATGCCCCTCACCATCTCATCCACCCATCCTTTAAACACCTCCAGGGAAGGTGAATCTACCACCTCCTTGGGCAGCCTTTGCCCATCCCCAATAACCCTTTCAGTGAAATATTTTTTCCTGATGTACTGCCTGAAGCTTCCCTGGCAGAGCTTGAGGCTATTCCCTCTTGTCCTGTCCCCTGTCCCTTGGGAGAAGAGGCCAGCTCCCTCCCCTCCACAACCTCCTTTCAGGTAGTTGCAGAGAGCAATGAGGTCTCCCCTCAGCCTCCTCTTCTCCAGGCTAAACACCCCCAGCTCTCTCAGCCGCTCCTCATAAGGCTTGTTCACCAGCCCCCTCACCAGCTACATTACTCTTCTCTGGACATTCAGATGGATGGAGACAGGATGCACGCAAAGAAGTTAGTTGAGGAACACAATAAGTAGAAGGTATAAGGGAGCAGAGATCTCACAGCCCTAGAGATGACATTTCTTAGGGTAACTAATAATTTTCAACTTGTGTCTCAACCTCATCATTACCTCATTGGCTACAGAGAGACTAGAACAACAGACACCTGAACGGCACTTGCATCTGACCACCAAACTGACCCAAGAAAGACTGATGAACCCATCTCCCTTTCCCCAAACCATTAAAGCCCTTTTCTACCCCTGAAGTATCAGAGAAGGAACCCTGCTCCTTCTTAACAGCACCTGCCCTATATTTTAACCTCCCTGACCCTTCTGTGTTGCTGTTCCTTGGGAGCTGTGCTCCTGAGCCCTTCCCAGGGCTCCCCTGGCCCCTTCTATCTTCCACCAACCCACAGACTCTACTTCCTACGCTAGGCCAACAAACTTCATTCCAGATTATTATCACCCACAAGGTGCCCATTACAAACTGCAGAGCCCCTAGGGCCAATACATCATGCCACACAGAATGAGGAACAACAACAAATCATCCCATAACCAAAAACTTGAGGCAAAGCACCCAGAAAAAAAAAAAGAAGAAGGAAATCAAAAACATCTTGCCCCCTCCAACACCCAATCAAAAATAACTGACAAAAAAGCCCCATAGTTACACCTGTATGTGCTGCTTCGCCTGGACTCTTCCAAAGCTCATACCTCCAACAGACGCCTCTGCTTTTTTAGGAGAACAAAAAGAAAAAAAAAAACTAAAAAAGCCAAAAACCACCACTTACCCAACTAGCTTAATCTGCCTAAAAAGCTACAATGAATGGAAACAGCAGCAAAACTCTAATCTCAAGGATAAACCACAACCTAAATGACCTCCAGAGGCAAGGCCTGTGGCTTATATAACCCCTGGGCCTTCCCGCCCACCACCTGTGACTGGGGTGTGGTGAAGCCCTCACAGGTATAAATAGTGCCTGAGGAGGAGCTGTGTTTTATTAACTCTGCCTTACATTCTCAGCTAGAACAACACTACTACATGTCTGAAAGCATCCTTACAAGAAATAACAGTATGCGTGCTGTCACTGCAACATTGCTAGTTGTGACAGTGATGGAACTAGGTAACAAACATTTTAGAGCTGGACTTTTTGGTTCCTTTCATTTATCGTGCTGCTACAATTACTGTTCCCAGGTATCGCTATACCCCTACTCTTTAATTTTTCTGTGCTCTTTTCTCTCTCTTTTTCCCACCCCCCAGTCTTCAGTATCTGTTCTCTGCCCATACTTTTTTTTTCCTTTTCCATCTTTGTCCCAATCTGCGTTCCTCATTCTGTTCCCCCACAATTTCACTGGCTTGATCCTTGTAGTTTGTTCTTTCTCTGCACCTGCAAATGCCTTGCTTGTCTTTCTCTTTCTATCTCTCTTTCTTTCTCTATCCCTTTGTATTGCTCACTGTTGCTGTTCTATTTTTTCCATTCACTCTGTATCTTGACACTCCCCTTTTCATCTCTTGCTATTTCTGAATTTTTGTGCTAGTCCTTGCTCTTTTGAATAATCCTCTGTCTGTCTGTAGGGTTCCTAGTTCCTCTAAAACAAGTCAGCTCTTTTTTATGTACACACATGGCCTTATGAGAAATGGCTCAGAGAGCTGGGCTTGTTTAGCCTGGAGAAGTGGAGGCTGAGGGGAGACCTCATTGCTCTCTACAACTACAAGGTCTACAAAGAAGTTCGGACAAGGGAAGTGAAGGGCGAAGAAGGTGGGAGAAGGGCAAAGAATTTCGGAGAAAGTCGGAGAAGTTAAGAGTAGGTCAGAGAAGGTCAGATTAGGTCGGAGAAGGTCAGAGAATGTCAAAGAAGGTTGGAGAAGTTCAAAGAAGGTCAGAGAAGGTCAAAGAGGGTCAGAGAATGTCAAAGAAGGACAAAGAAATTCAGAGAAGGGAAAGGAAGATCGGAAAAGGTCAAAGAAGTTAGGAGAAGGTTAGAGAAGTTTGGAATGGGTCAAAGAAGGTCAGAGAAGCTCAAAGAAAGTCAGAGAAGTTCAAAAGTGGTCGGAGAAGTTCATAGAAGGGCAGAGAAGATCAGAGAAAGTAAAAGAAGGTCGGAGAAGTTTGGAGAATTTCAAAGAAGGTCTGCAAGACCGGAGAAGGTTGGAGAAGTTCAAAGAAGGTCGGAGAAGGTCAAAGAAATTCAGGGAAAGTCAAAGAAGGTCGGAGAAGTTCAAAGGATTTCGGAAAAGGTCGGAGAAGGTCAGACAAGGTCAGAGATAGGCAAAGAAGGTGGGAGAAGGGCAAAGAACTTGGGAGAAGGTCGGAGAAGTTCAGAGAAGGTCAGAGACAGTCAAAGAAGGTCGGAGAAGGTCAGAGAAGGTTGGAGAAGTATAAAGACGGTCAGAGAAGGTCAGAGAATGTTGGAGAAGTATAAAGACGGTCAGAGAAGATCAGAGAAGGTCAAAGATGGTCAGACAAAGTCGGAGAAGGTCAAAGAATTTTGGAGAAGGTCGAAGAAGATCGGAGAAGGTAGGAAAATATCGGAGAAGGTCAAAAAAAGTCAAAGAAGTTCAGAGAAGGTCAAAGAAGGTTGGAAAAGGTGAAAGCAGGTGGGAGAAGGCTAGAGAAATTCAAGGAAGGTCAGAGAAGGTCAAGGAAGGTCAGAGAAGGTCAAAGAAGGTCAGAGAAGGTTGAAGAAGGACAGAGAAGATCAAAGAAGGTCGGAAAAGTTTGGAGAAGATCGGAGAAGGTCAAAGAAGGTCAGAAAAGGTCAAAGAGTGTCAGAGAAGGTAAAAGAAAGTCAGAGAAGGTTGGAGAAGATCAAATAAGTCCAGAGTAGGTCAGAGAAGGTCAAAGAAGGTCAGAGAAGGTCAAAGAGGGTCAGAGAATATCAAAGAAGGACAAAGAAATTCGGAGAAGGAAAAGGAAGATCGGAGAAGGTCAAAAGGTCGGAGAAGTTTGGAGAGGGTCAAAGAAGGTCAGAGAAGCTCAAAGAAAGTCAGAGAAGTTCAAAAGTGGTCGGAGAAGGTCGGAGAAGCTCATAGAAGGGCAGAGAAGTTCAAAGAAGTTTGGAGAAGGTCAAAGAAGTTCAGGGAAATTCAAAGAAGGTCAAAGAAGCTCGGAGAAGGTCAAAGAAGGTTGGAGAAAGATAAAGACAGTTGGAGAAGATCGGAGAAGTTCAGAGAAGTTCAAAGGTGGTTGGAGAAGGTCGGAGAATGTCAAAGAAGGTCGGAGAAGTTCGGAGAAGGTCAGATAAAGGAAAAGAAGATCGGAGAAGGTCAAAGAAGTTCAGAGAAGGTCAAAGAAGGTCGGGGAATGTCAAAGCAGGTCGGAGAAGGTCGGGGAATGTCAAAGCAGTTCGGAGAAGATCAGAGAAGGTCGAAGAAGGTCGGAGAAGGTCAAAGAAGGTCAGAGAAAGTCGGAGAAAGTAAAAGGTCAGAGAAGGTCAAAGAAGGTCAGAGAAGGTCAAAGAAAGGCGGAGAAGGGCGGAGAAGTTTGGAGAAGGTCACAGAAGGACAAAGCATTAGGAGAAATTTGGAGAAGGTCAAAGAAAGTTGGAGAAGTATAAAGACGGTCAGAGAAGATTGGAGAAGTTCGGAGAAGGTCAAAGATGGTCGGAGAAGGTCAGAGAAGGTCAAAGAAGGTCAGAGAAGGTAAAAGAAGGTCAGAGAAGGTCAGAGAAGATCAAATAAGTCTGGAGTAGGTCGTAGAAGGTCAGAGAAGGTAAAAGAAGGTCAGAGAATATCAGAGAAGATCAAATAAGTTTGGAGTAGGTTGGAGTGGGTCAAAGAAGGTCAGAGAAGGTCAAAGAGGGTCGGAGAATGTCAAAGAAGGACAAAGAACTTCGGAGAAGGGAAAGGAAGTTCAGAGAAGGTCAAAGAAGGTAGGAGAAGGTGGGAGAAGTTTGGAGAGGGTCAAAGAAGGTCAGAGAAGCTCAAAGAAAGTCAGAGAAGTTCAAAAGTGGTCGGAGAAGGTCGGAGAAGTTCATAGAAGGGCGGAAAAGTTCAAAGAAGTTCAGAGAAAGTCAAAGAAGTTCGGAGAAGGTCGGAGAATGTTGGAGAAGTTCAAAGAAGTTTAGAGAAGGTCGGAGAATGTCAATGAAGGTCAGAGATGGGCATAGAAGGTGGGAGAAGGGCAAAGAACTTGGGAGAATGTCGGAGAAGTTCGGAGAAGTCAATGGAGGTCAGAGAAGGTCAATGAAGGTTGGAGAAGATTGGAGAAATTTAGAGAAGGGAAAAGAAGGTTGGAGAAGTTCAGAGAAGGTCTGAGACAGTCAAAGAAGGTTGGAGAAGGTCAGAGAAGTTTGGACAAGTATAAAGACATTCAGACAATTTCGGAGAAGTTCGGAGAAGGTCAGAGAAGGTCAAAGAAGGTCGGAGAATGTCAAAGAAGGTCGGAGAAGGTCAAAGGTGGTTGGAGAGGTCGGAGAAGTTCGGAGAAGGTCAAAGAAGGTCTGACAAGATCAAAGAAGATCGGAGAAGGTCAAAGAACATCGGAGAATGTCGGAGAAGTTCGAAGAAGGTTGGAGAATGTCAAAAGAGTTTGGAGAAGGGCGGAGAATTTCGCAGAAGTACGGAAAAGGTCGAAGAAGTTCAGAGGTGTTCAAAGAATGTCGGAGAATGTGAAAGAAGTTCGAAGAAGGCGGTAGGAAGTCAAAGACGTTCAGAGAATATCAAACAAAGTCGGAGAAGGTCAAAGAAGTTCGGAGAAGGTCAAAGAAGTTTCGAGAAGGTCGGAGAAGGAAGGAGAAATTTGGAGAAGGAAGGAGAAATTTGGAGAAGGTCAAAGAACATCAGAAAAGGTCAGAGAAGTTTGGAGAAGGTCAAAGAAGGTCGGAGAAGATCTGAGAAGGTCAAAGAATGTCGGAGAAGGTAAAGGAAGGTTGGAAAAGGTCAAAGAAGTTCAGAGAATGTCAAAGAAGACGGAGAAGATCAGATAAGGTCGGAGAAGATCGTAGAAGGACAGAGAAGGTCGGAGAAAGTAAAAGAATCTCAGAGAAGGTTGTAGAATTCAGAGAAGTTCAAAATAGATCAGATAATATCGGAGAAGCTCGGAGAAAGTCAAAGAAGGTCAGAGAAGGGCAAAAACGGGAGGAGAAGGGCAAAGACCAGTGGAAAAAGGAGGAGAATATCGGAGAAGGGCAAGGGGGGGCGGAGAAGGGCAAAGGGGGGCAGAGAAGGACAAAGAAAGGCGGAGAAGGGCAAAGAAGGGCAGAGAAGGGCAAAGACGGTTGGAGAAGGGCAAAGATGAGCGAAGAAGGGCGGAGAATATTGGAGAAGGGCAAAGATGGATGGAGAAGTGTGGAGAATATCGGACAAGTGCAAAGATGGGTAAAGACGGGCGGAGATGGGTAAAGACGGGCAGAGATGGGTAAAGACGGGTGGAGAAGGGTGGAGAATATCGGAGAAGGGCAAAGAAGTTCAAAGTCGGGTGGAGAAGATCAAAAATGAGCGGAGAATGGCAGAGAATATCGGAGAAGGGCAAAGACAGGCGGAGAAGAGCAAAGACGGGGGAGAAGGGCAATGACTAGTGGAGAAGAGAAAAGAAATGTGGAGAACGGCAAAGACAGGTGGAGAAGGGCGGAGAATATCAGAGAAGTGCAAAGAAGGGCAAAGACGGGCGGAGAAGGGCAAAGACCGGGGAGAAGTACAATGTATGCTGGAGAAGAGCAAAGAACTGCGAAGAACGGCAAAGACAGGTGGAGACGGGCGGAGAAGGGCAAAGACGGGTGGAGAAGGGCAAAGACGGGCAGAGAAGGGCAAAGACGGGCGGAGAAGGGCAGAGAATATTGGAGAAGTTCAAAGATGGGCAAAGACAAGGGGAGAAGGGCAAAGACGGGCAGAGAAGGGCGGAGAATATCGGAGGAGTGCAAAGAAGAGCAAAGATAGGCGGCGAAGGGCAAAGATAGGCGGTGAAGGGCAAAGATAGGCGGCGAAAGTAAAAAACGGGAGGAGAAGGACGGAGAATATCGGAGAAGGGCAAAGATGGGCAGAGAAGGGCAAAGATGGGCGGAGAAGGGCAAAGATGGGCGGAGAAGGGCAAAGATGGGCGGAGAAGGGCAAAGATGGGCGGAGAAGGGCAGAGAATATCGTAGAAGTGCAAAGATGGGCAAAGACAAGGGGAGAAGGGAAAAAACGGGTAGAGCAGGGCAGAGAATATCGGAGAAGTGCAAAGAAGGGCAAAGACGGGCGGCGAAGGGCAAAGACAGGCGGCGAAGGGCAAAGTCGAGCGGAGAAGGGCAAAAATGGGCGGAGAAGGGTGGAGAATATCGTAGAAGGGCAAAGATGGGCAGAGAAAAGCAAAGACTGCCAGAGAAGGCAAAGACAGGCAGAGAAGGGCAAAGATGGGGGAGAAGTGCAGTGACTGGTGGAGAAGAGAACAGAACTTTGGAGAACGGTGAAGACAGGTGGAGAAGGGCGGAGAATATCAGAGAAGTGCAAAGAAGGGCAAAGAAGGTTGGAGAACGGGCAAAGAAGGTTGGAGAAGGGCAAAGAAGGTTGGAGAAGGGCAAAGAAGGTTGGAGAAGGGCAAAGAAGGTTGGAGAAGGGCAAAGAAGGTTGGAGAAGGGCAAAGACAGGTGGAGAAGGGTGGAGAATATCGGAGAATTGCAAAGAAGGGCAAAGAAGGTTGGAGAAGGGCAAAGAACGTTGGAGAAGGGCAAAGAAGTTTGGAGAAGGGCAAAGAAAGGTGGAGAAGGGCAAAGAAAGGTGGAGAAGGGCAAAGATGGCAGGAGAAGGGCAAAGATGGCAGGAGAAGGACGGAGAATATCAAAGAAGGGCAAAGACGGGCGGGGAAGGGCAAAGACGGGCAGGGAAGGGCAAAGACGGGCGGGGAAGGGCAAAGACGGGCAGGGAAGGGCGAAGAAAAGCGGAGAAGGGCGAAGAAAGGTGGAGAAGGGCAAAGAAGGTGGAGAAGGGCAAAGACGGGTGGAGATTATCGGAGAAGTTCAAAGATGGGCAAAGACGGGCGGGTAAAGGCAAAGACGGGTGGAGAAGGGCAAAGAAGGGTGGAGAAGGGCAAAGTAAGGTGGAGAAGGGCAAAAAAGTTTGGAGAAGGGCGGAGAATATCGGAGAAGGGCAAAGACAGGCAGAGAAGGGCAAAGACAGGCTGAGAAGTGCCGAGAATATCGGAGAAGTGCAAAGATGGGCAAAGACAAGGGGAGAAGGGCAAAAAAGTTTGGAGAAGGGCAAAGACGGGCGGAGAAGGGCAAAGACGGGCGGAGAAGGGCAAAGACGGGCGGAGAAGGGCGGAGAATATCAGAGAAGTGCAAAGAAGGGCAAAGACAGGCGGAGAAAGGCAAAGATGGGCGGAGAAGGGCAAAATGGTTGGAGAATGGCAATGACGAGCGGAGAAGGGCGGAGAATATCGGAGAAGGGCAAAGACGGGCAGAGACGGGCGGATATGGGCAAAGACAGGCGGACAGGGGCAAAGATGAGCGGACAAGGGCAAAGACGGGTGGAGATGGGCGGAGAATATCGCACAAGTGTAAAGAAGGGCAAAGACGGGCGGAGATGGGCAAAGATGGGTGGAGAAGGGTGGAGAATAGCGGAGAAGAGCAAAGAAGGGCTAAGAAAAGGGGAGAACCTCAAAATCGGGCGGAGAACCTCACAGTCGGGCGAAGAACCTCAAAGTCGGGTGGAGAAGATCAAAAATGGGCAGAGAAGAGCAGAGAATATCGGAGAAGGGCAAAGACGGGCGGAGAAGGGCAAAGACAGGGGAGAAGGCCAATGAGTGGTGGAGAAGAGCAAAGAACTGCGGAGAACGGCAAAGACAGGTGGAGAAGGGCAGAGAATATCGGAGAAGTGCAAAGAAGGGCAAAGACGGGCGGAGAAGGGCAAAGACGGGCGGAGAAGGGCAAAGACGGGCGGAGAAGGGCAAAGACGGGCGGAGAATTGCAAAGACGGGCGGAGAATTGCAAAGACGGGCGGAGAATTGCAAAGACGGGCAGAGAATTGCAAAGACGGGCAGAGAATTGCAAAGACGGGCAGAGAAGTGCGAAGAGTACTGGAGAAGGGCAAAGACGGTTGGACAGGGGCAAAGACAGGTTGAGAAGGGCAAAGACGGGCAGAGAAGTGTGGAGAATACCAGAGAAGGGCAAAGACAGGCGGAGAATGGCAAAGACGGGTGGAGAAGAGCAAAGACGGGCGGAGAAAGGCAAACAAGTGCGGAGAATGCAAGGAGGGGCAGAGAAGTGCAAAGACATGCCAAGAAGAGCAAAGACAGGTGCAGAAGGGCAAAGACGGGCTCACAAGTGCAAAGACCAGGGGAGAAAGGCAAAGACGGGCGGAGAATAGCAAAGAAGGGCGAAGAAGTGCAAAGACGGGAGGAGAAGTGCTGAGAATAACGGAGAAGGGCAAAGACGGGCGGAGAAGGACGGAGAATACCGAAGAATGGCACAGACAGACGGAGAAGGGCAAACCTGGCCGGAGAAGGCAAATATGGGCAGACGAGGGCAAAGACAGGCAAAGGAAGTCAAAGACGGGCGCTAGGAGGGCAAAGAAGGGAGGATGAGAGCAAAGACGGGCGGAGAATGGCAAAGACGGGCGGAGAATGGCAAAGACGGGCGGAGAATAGCAAAGACAGGTGGAGAAGGGAAAAGACGGGCAGAGAAGGGCAAAGACGGGCAGAGAAGGGCAAAGAAGGTCGGAGAATTGTGGAGAGTACCGGAGAATGGCAAAGACGGGTGGAGAAGAGCAAAGACAGGTGGAGAAGGGCAAAAAGGGTTGGAGAAGGGCAAAAATCGGCAGACAAGAACACAGACGGGGGAGAAGGGCAAAGTCGGGCGGACAAGTGCAAAGAGGTTTTGACAAGGGCAAAGACAGTCTGAGAAGTGCAGAAACACGAGAGAAGGGCAAAGACTGGCGGGCAAAGACGGGCAGACAAAGGCAAAGACGGGCGGAAAAGGGCAAAGACGGGCAGAGAAGGGCAAAGATGGGTGGAGAAGGGCAAAGACGGGCGGAGAAGGGCAAAGACGGGCGGAGAAGGGCAAAGACGGGCGGAGAAGGGCAAAGACGGGCGGAGAAGGGCAAAGACGGGCGGAGAAGGGCAAAGACGGGCGGAGAAGGGCAAAGACGGGCGGAGAAGGGCAAAGACGGGCGGAGAATTGCAAAGACGGGCGGAGAATTGCAAAGACGGGCGGAGAATTGCAAAGACGGGCAGAGAATTGCAAAGACGGGCAGAGAATTGCAAAGACGGGCAGAGAAGTGCGAAGAGTACTGGAGAAGGGCAAAGACGGTTGGACAGGGGCAAAGACAGGTTGAGAAGGGCAAAGACGGGCAGAGAAGTGTGGAGAATACCAGAGAAGGGCAAAGACAGGCGGAGAATGGCAAAGACGGGTGGAGAAGAGCAAAGACGGGCGGAGAAAGGCAAACAAGTGCGGAGAATGCAAGGAGGGGCAGAGAAGTGCAAAGACATGCCAAGAAGAGCAAAGACAGGTGCAGAAGGGCAAAGACGGGCTCACAAGTGCAAAGACCAGGGGAGAAAGGCAAAGACGGGCGGAGAATAGCAAAGAAGGGCGAAGAAGTGCAAAGACGGGAGGAGAAGTGCTGAGAATAACGGAGAAGGGCAAAGACGGGCGGAGAAGGACGGAGAATACCGAAGAATGGCACAGACAGACGGAGAAGGGCAAACCTGGCCGGAGAAGGCAAATATGGGCAGACGAGGGCAAAGACAGGCAAAGGAAGTCAAAGACGGGCGCTAGGAGGGCAAAGAAGGGAGGATGAGAGCAAAGACGGGCGGAGAATGGCAAAGACGGGCGGAGAATGGCAAAGACGGGCGGAGAATAGCAAAGACAGGTGGAGAAGGGAAAAGACGGGCAGAGAAGGGCAAAGACGGGCAGAGAAGGGCAAAGAAGGTCGGAGAATTGTGGAGAGTACCGGAGAATGGCAAAGACGGGTGGAGAAGAGCAAAGACAGGTGGAGAAGGGCAAAAAGGGTTGGAGAAGGGCAAAAATCGGCAGACAAGAACACAGACGGGGGAGAAGGGCAAAGTCGGGCGGACAAGTGCAAAGAGGTTTTGACAAGGGCAAAGACAGTCTGAGAAGTGCAGAAACACGAGAGAAGGGCAAAGACTGGCGGGCAAAGACGGGCAGACAAAGGCAAAGACGGGCGGAAAAGGGCAAAGACGGGCAGAGAAGGGCAAAGATGGGTGGAGAAGGGCAAAGACGGGCGGAGAAGGGCAAAGACGGGCGGAGAAGGGCAAAGACGGGCGGAGAAGGGCAAAGACGGGCGGAGAAGGGCAAAGACGGGCGGAGAAGGGCAAAGACGGGCGGAGAGGGCATAGACAGGCGGAGAAGTGCATAGACGGGCGGAGAATTGCAAAGACAGTGGGAGAAGCGCAAAGACAGTGGGAGAAGCGCAAAGACAGTGGGAGAAGCGCAAAGACAGGCAGAGAAGCGCAAAGACAGGCAGAGAAGCGCAAAGACTGGCGGAGAAACGCTAAGTCAGGCGGAGAAGAGCATAGACGTACAGAAAAGGGTAAAGACGGGCAGAGAAGGGCAAAGACGAGCAGAGAAGGGCTAAAACGGGCAGAGAAGTGTGGTGAATAACGGAGAAGGGCAAAGAGAGTTGGAGAAGGGCAAAGGCAGGCGGACAAAGGCAAAGAAGGTTGCACAAGGGCAAAGACAGGTGGAGAAGTGCAAAGACGGGTGCAGAAGGGTAAAGACGGGTGTAGAAGGGCAAAGACAAGCGGACAAGGGCAAAGACGGGCGGAGAAGGGCAAAGACAGGCGGACATTGCAAAGACGGGCGGAGAAGGGCAAAGACGGGCGTAGAAGGGCAAAGACGGGCGGAGAAAGGCAAATATGGGTGGAGAAAGGCAAAGACGGGCGGAGAAAGGCAAAGACGGGCGGAGAAGTGTAAAGACGGGCGGAGAAGTGAAAAGACGAGCGGAGAAGGGCAAAGTCGGGCGGAGAAGGGCAAAGAATGTCGGAGAAGGACAAAGAATGTCGGAGAAGGACAAAGACGGGCAGAGAAGGGCACAGACGGGTGGAGAATTGCAAACAAGTGCGGAGAATGCAAAGACGGGCAGACAAGTGCAAAGACGAGCAATGACGGGTGGAGAAGCACAAAGTCGGTCAGAGAAGAGCAAAGACATGCGGAGAGGGGCAAAGATGGGCGGAGAAGGGCAAAGACAGGGGGAGAAGGGCAAAGACGGACAGAGAAGGGCAAAGACGGGCAGAGAAAGGCAAAGAGGTTTAGACAAGAACAAGGACAGTCTGAGAAATCCCAAGAATACCGGAGAAGTGCAAAGAGAGGCGGAGAAGGGCAAAGACAGGCGGAGAAGGGCAAAGAAGGGCGGAGAAGGGCAAAGACGGGTTCATAAGCGCAAAGACGGGCAGAGAAGGGCAAAGAAGGGAGGAGAAGGGCAAAGACGGGCAGAGAATGGCAAAGACGGGGGGAGAAGAGCAAAGACGGGGGGAGAAGAGCAAAGACGGGTGGAGAAGGGCAAAGACGGGAGGAGAATATCGAAGACGGGTGCAGAAGTGCGAAGAAAGGCGGACAATTGCCAAGACGGTTGGACAAAGACAAAGACGGTTGCACAAGTGATAAGACGGGCGGACAATGGCTAAGAAGGGCTGACAAGTGCAAAGACAGGTGAAGAAGGGCAAACAAGTGCGGAGAATGCAAAGACAGGCAGAGAAGTGCAAAGACATGTCAAGAAGAGCAAAGAAGGGCGCAGAAGGGCAAAGACGGGCGGAAAAAAGCAAAGAAGTGCAGAGAGTGGCAAGGAAGATAGGAGAGTTGCAAAGACGCCCGGAGAGTGGCAAAGACGGGCAGAGAAGGGAAAAGACGGGCTGACAAAGGCAAAGAAGGTTGCACAAGGGTCAAGACAGGCGGAGAAGAGCAAAGACGATCGCAGAATTGCAGAGAGTACCGAAGAAGTGCAAAGACGGGCGGACAAGGGCAAAGACGGGCGGACAAGGGCAAAGACGGGCGGACAAGGGCAAAGACGGGCGGACAAGGGCAAAGACGGGCGGAGAAGGGCAAAGACAGGCGGAGAAGGGCTAAGACGGGTGGAGAAGTCTAAAGATGGGCGCAGAAGTGCAAAGACGGGCGGACAAGTGCAAAGACAAGCAGACAAGTGCAAAGAATATCAGAGAAGGACAAAGACGGGCAGAGAAGGGCACAGACGGGTGGAGAAGGGCACAGTTGGGCGGAGAAGTGCAAAGAAGTGCGGAGAATGCAAAGACGGGCAGAGAAGTGCAAAGACGAGCAAAGACGGGCGGAGAAGCACAAAGTCGGTCGGAGAAGAGCAAAGACATGCGGAGAAGGGAAAAGACGGACGGAGAAGGGCAAAGACGAGCGGAGAAGGGCAAAGACGGGCGGAGAAGGGCCAAGACGGGCGGAGAAGGGCAAAGACGGGCGGAGAGGTTCAAACAAGTGCGGAGAATTCAAGAACGGGCAGAGAAGTGCAAAGATGTGTCAAGAAGAGCAAAGACAGGTGCAGAATGGCAAAGACGGGCGAAGAAGTGTAAAGACGGGAGGAGAAGTGCTGAGAATAACGGAGAAGGGCAAAGACGGGCGGAGACGGACGGAGAATACCGAAGAATGGCACAGACAGACGGAGAAGGGCAAACATGGGTGGAGAAGGCAAATACGGGCAGACGAGGGCAATGATGGGCAAAGAAAGGCAAAGACGGGCGCTAGGAGGGCAAAGATGGGCGGACGACGGCAAAGAGGGGCGGAGAAGGGCAAAGACTGGCGGAGAATGGCAAAGACGTGTGGAGAAGAGCAAAGACGGGCAGAGAAGGGCAAAGACGGTCGGAGAATTGTGGAGAGTACCAGAGAATGGCAAAGAGGGGCGGAGAAGGGCAAAGACAAGCGAAGAGTAAAGACAGGCGGACAATTGCAAAGGAAGGCGGACAAAGGCAAAGACGGGCGCACAAGTGCAAGAGATGGGCGGAGAAGGGCAAAGATGGGCGGAGAAGGGCAAAAACAGGCGGACAAGAACAAAGACCACGGTCGAAGGGCAAAGACGGACAGAGAAGGGCAAAGACGGGCGGAAAAGTGCAAAGAGGTTTAGACAAGGGCAAAGACAGTCTGAGAAATCCGGAGAATACTGGACAAGTGCAAAGACAGGCGGAGAAGGGCAAAGACAGATGGAGTAGAGCAAAGACGGGCAGAGAAGGGCAAAGACGGGCAGAGAAGGGCAAAGACGGGCAGAGAAGGGCAAAGACGGGCAGAGAAGGGCAAAGACGGTCAGAGAAGTGCGGAGAGTACCGGAGAAGGGCAAAGACTGGCGGACAAGAGCAAAGACAGGTTGAGAAGGATAAAGACGGGCAGAGAAGTGCGGAGAATACCAGAGAAGGGCAAAGATGGGCGGAGAAGGGAAAAGCCGGGTGGAGAAGGGCAAAGACGGGCGGAGAAGGGCAAAGACGGGCGGAGAAGGGCAAAGACGGGCGGAGAAGGGCAAAGACAGGCGGAGAAGGGCAAAGACAGGCGGAGAAGGGCAAAGACGGGCGGAGAAGGGCAAAGACAGGCAGACAAGGGCAAAGACGTGCAGAGAAGGCCAAAGACAACCCGAGAAGAGCAAAGACGGGCGGACAATTACAAAGGCGGGCGGACAACGGCAAAGAAGTACGGACAAGGGCAAAGATGGGCGGAGAAGGGCAAAGATGGGCGGAGAAGGGCTAAAAGGGTCTGACAAGGGCAAAAACGGGCGGACAAGAACAAAGACAGGGGAGAAGGGCAAAGTCGGGTGGAGAAGAGCAAAGACGGGCGGAGAAGAGCAAAGACGGGTGGAGAAGTGCAAAGACGGGCGGAGAAGGGCATAGACGGGCGGAGAAGGGCATAGACGGGCGGAGAAGGGCATAGACGGGCGGAGAAGGGCATAGACGGGCGGAGAAGGGCATAGACGGGCGGAGAAGGGCATAGACGGGCGGAGAAGGGCAAAGACGGGCGGAGAAGGGAAAAGACAGGCGGAGAAGGGAAAAGACGGGCGGAGAAGGGCAAAGAGGAGTGGACAAGGGCAAAGAGGAGCGGACAAGGGCAAAGAGGAGCGGACAAGGGCAAAGACGGGCGGAGAATTGCAAAGACAATCGGTGAAGTTAAAAGACAGTCAGAGAAGTGCGGAGAGTACTTGAGAAGTGCAAAGACAGGCGGAAAAGTGAAAAGACGGGCAGAGAAGGGCAAATACAGGTGGAGAAGGGCAAAGACGGGCGGAGAAGTGCATAGACAGTGGGACAAGTGCAAAGACGGACGAAGAAAGGCCAAGACAGGCGGAGAGGAGCAAAGACGGGCAAAAAAGCGCAAAGACAGGCGGAGAAGTGCAAAGACGGGTTGAGAAGCGCAAAGACGGGCGGAGAAGCGCAAAGACAGGTGGAGAAGCGCGAAAATGGACGGAGAATGGCAAAGACGGGCGGAGAATTACGGAGCGTACTGGAGAAGGGCAAAGACGGGCAGACAAAGGGAAAGACGGGCGGACAAGGGCAAAGACGTGCAGAGAAGGCCAAAGACAACCGGAGAAGAGCAAAGACGGGCGGACAATTACAAAGGCGGGCGGACAACGGCAAAGAAGTACGGACAAGGGCAAAGATGGGCGGAGAAGGGCTAAAAGGGTCTGACAAGGGCAAAAACGGGCGGACAAGAACAAAGACGGGGGAGAAGGGCAAAGACGGGCGGAGAAGGGCAATAACGGGTGGACAAGTGAAAATATTGGCGGAGAAGAGCAAAGACGGGCGGACAAGGGCAAAGAGGGTCGGACAAGGGCAAAGAGGGTCAGACAAGGGCAAAGAGGGTCGGACAAGGGCAAAGAGGGTCGGACAAGTGCAAAGAGGGTCGGACAAGGGCAAAGAGGGTCGGACAAGGGCAAAGAGGGTCGGACAAGGGCAAAGAGGGTCGGACAAGGGCATAGACGGGCGGAGAAGGGCAAAGACGGGCGGAGAAGGGCAAAGACGGGCAGAGAAGGGCAAAGACGGGCAGAGAAGGGCATAGACGGGCAGAGAAGGGCATAGACGGGCAGAGAAGGGCAAAGGCAGTAGGAGAAGTGCAGAGAGTACCAGAAAAGTGCAAAGACGGACGGACAAGGGCAAAGACAAGTTGAGAAGGGCAAAGATGGGCAGAGAAGTTCAGAGAATACCAGAGAACTGCAAAGACAGGTGGAGAAGCGCAAAGACGGGCGGAGAAATGCTAAGTCGGGCGGAGAAGAGCAAAGACTTACGGAAAAGGGTAAAGATGGGCGGAGAAGAGCAAAGACTTACGGAAAAGGGTAAAGACGGTTGGAGAAGTGTGGAGAATAACAAAGAAAAGCAAAGAGAGGCGGAGAAGGACAAAGTCGGGTGGAGAAGAGCAAAGACGGGAGGAGAAGGGCAAAGGCGGGCGCAGAAGTGCAAAGATGGGCAGAGAAGGGCAAAGACGGGCGGAGAAGGGCAAAGACGGGGGAAAAGGGCAAAGACAGGCGGAGAAGGGCAAAGACAGACAGAGAAGGGCAAAGAAAGACAGAGAAGGGCAAAGACGGGTGGAGAAGCGTAAAGTCGAGTGGAGAAGTGCAAAGACATACGGAGAATGGTAAAGACGGGCGGAAAAGGGCAAAGACGGGCGGAGAAGTTCAAAGACGGGTGGAGAATTGCGGAGAGTACCGGAGAATGGCAAAGATGTGTGGAGAAAGGCAAAGTCGGTCAGAGAAAGGCAAAGAAGTGCTGAGAGTGGCAAAGACGGGCAGAGAAGGGCAAAGACAGGCTGACAAGGGCAAACAGGGGCGGAGAATTGTGGAGAGCATTGGAGAAGGGCAAAGACGGGTGGAGAATGGCAATGTCGGGCAAAGAAAGGCAGACGAAACAGACGACACAGATGTTATAAATGACAATGAGGTCAAAATAGAAACAGAAGACACAGAGGACGTTGACGACACATACAAAAAGACATTATAAATGAAAATGATGTGACAATATACACAGACGACACAAACAACACAAACAACACAGACAACAAGGACGACACAGGCATTATTTATGACAATGATGTCACAATAGACACTGCTGACGCAGACGACACAGACGACAAAGACATTATAAATGAAAATGATGTCACAATAGACACAGACGAGAGACAAAGCAGAAGACAAAGACGACACAGAAATTATAATGACAATGATGTCACAATAGAAACAGACAACACAGATGACACAGATGACACAGACATTATAAATGTCAATGATGTCACAATAGACACAGACGAGACACACATTATAAATGACAATGATGTCAGAATAGACACAGACGACACAGATGACACAGACTTTATAAATGACAATGATGTCACAACAGACAGAGAAGACACAGACATTATAAGTGACAATATCACAATAGACACAGACGAGAGACTACATAGACGACACAGAAGACAGAGACATTATAAAAGACAGTGATGTCACAATAGACACAGATGACACAGACAACACACACATTATAAATGACAATGTCACCGCAGACGACACAGACGACAAAGACATAAAAACTACAATGATGTAACAATAGACACTGAAGACACAGACATTATAAATGAAAATTATCTCACAATAGACACAGATGAAACAGACGACAGATGCGACACAAACGAATGACATTAGAAATTACAATGATGTCACAATAGACATAGACGACACAGACAACACAGAGGAAAGACGACTTATGCAACAAAGGCATTATAAATGATAATGATGTCACAATAGACACAAACAACACAGACCACACAGACATTATAAATGGCAATGATTTAACAATAGAAACAGAAGACACAGATGCCACAGGCTTTATAAATAAAAATGATGTCAAAATAGACACAGACGACAAAGACAACACAGAGAATACAGACTTTATAAAAGAAAATGATATCAAAATACACAGAGACAACACAGACGACACAAACTTTATAAATGACAATGTTGTCATAATAAACACAAACGACACAGACATTATAAATTACAATGAAGTCACAATAGACACAGAAGACACAGACATTATAAACGACAATGATGTCACAATAGACACAGATGACACAGACTACATAGACGACACATAGGACACAGACGACAAAGACATGATAAAGACAATGATGTCACAATAGACACAGACGACAGATATTATAAATGACAATGATGTCAAAATAGACACTGGTGACACACTACACAGACAAAGACATTATAAATGACAATGATGTCACAATAGACACAGATTACACAGAATACACAGACGACAGAGACATAATTTATGACAAAGAATTCACAATAGGAACTAACGACACAGACGACACAGACATAATAAATGAAAATGATGTCACAATAGACACAGATGAGAGAAGAAACAGATGACACAGACCACACAGAAATCATTATGACAAGATGTCACAATAGACACAGACAACACAGATGACACAGACGACAAAGACATTATAAATTACAATGATGTCACAATAGACACAGATGAAAGAGATGACAGAGACTTTATAAATGACAATGATGCCACAATAGACACAGATGACACAGACAACACAGAGAACAGAGACGACATATGCAAAAAAGACATTATTAAAGAAAATGATGTCACAATAGACACAGACGACTCAGACATTATAAAGGACAATGATGTCACAATAGACACAGACAAAAGAGATGACAGAGACAACACAGACATTTCAAATGGTAATGATGTAACAATAGACACAGACAAAAAAATTTATAAATTACAACTATGTAACAATAGAGACAGACGATACGCTCTTTATAAATGACAATGGTGTCAGAATAGACACATGCGACACAGACATTATATATGACAATGATGTCACAATAGATACAGACGACACAGACGGCACATACATTATAAATGACAAAGATGTCAAGATAGACACAGACGACAGAAAACACAGACATTATAAATGAAAATTACGTCACTATAGACACAGACGACACAGATATTATAAATTCCATGATGTCATAATAGACAGGGATGACACAGACTACACAGATATTATAAATGACAATGATGGCACAAAAGAAACAGACGACACAGACATTATAAAGGACAACGGTGCCAAAATAGGCACAGACGTCACTGACTACACAGACACTAAAATTGACAATTAAGTCACAATAGACACAGATGACACAGATATTATAAATGACAATTTTTTATCAATGAAACAGACGACATAGACATTATACATGACAATGATATCACAATAGACATAGACGACACAGACATTATAAATGCAAATGATTTCACAGTAGACACAGACGACAAAGAAATTATAATTGACACTGCTGTCATCATAGACACAGATGACACGGACGACAGAGATAATATAAATTGAAATGTGTCACAATAGACGCCGACGACACAGACACAGAAGTCACAGACATTATAAATGACATTGATGTCACAATGGACACAGACGACATAGACAACACAGACTTTATAAACGACAATGATGTAAAATTGACACAGACGACAGAGACGACATAAACATTATAAATGATAATGATATCACAGAAACACAGAAGATAAAGAAGACAGAGAGGACACAGACATTTTAAATGAAAATGATGTCACAATAGACACAGATGACACAGACGACAGACGACACATATGACACAGACATCATAAGTGAAAATTATGTCATAATATACTCAGATTACACAGACGACACAGATATTGTAAATGAAAATGATGACAAAATAGACATAGACGATACACACGGCACAGACTTTATAAATGACAGAGATGTCACCATAGATAGAGATGACACAGAAGACACAGACGACACAGACATTATTAATGACAATGATGTCATAATAAACACAGACGACACAGATGACAGACATTATAAATGACAATGATGTCACAGTAGACACAGACAACAAAGACGAGAGAGACGACGCAGACGACACAGACGACACAGAAATTCTAAATGAGCATTATGTCACAACAGACACAGAAGACCGAGACGACACAGTGGACACGGACATTATACTGACAATGATGTCACAGACACAATAAATGACAATCATATCAGAATAGACACAGACGACACAGAAATAATAAATGAAAATTATGTCACTATAGAACAGACAACACAGATGACACAGACGACACAGATATTATTGAAGACAATGATAACACAAAAGATATAGATGACACAGACAATACAGACAACACAGACATTATAAAAGTCAATGAAGTCACTATAGAAATAGATGGCACAGACGACACAGACATTATAAATAATAATGAAGTCAAAATAGACTCAGAAGACACAGACGACATAGAATACACAGACATTATTAATGACAATGATGTCACAATAAACACAGAAGACACAGATATTATAAATGAAAATGATATCACAATAGACACAGACGACACAGATGACACAGACGACAGAGACATTATAAATAACAGTCATGTCACAAAAGACAAAGACGAGAGATGAAACAGACACCATAAAAGACAATAATGTCATAATAAACAAAGACGACACAGTCGACACAGACTTTATAAATGACAATGATGTCAAAATAAACTCAGACGACACAGACATTATAAATGACAATGATGTCAAAATAGACGCAGACGACACAGACAACACAGACATTATAAATGAAATTGATGTCACAATAGACACAGACGACAGTGATGACACAGACATTATAAATGACACTGATGTCACCAGAGACAAAGACGACAGAGACGACACAGACTTGTTAGAAACAGTGATACCACAAAAGATACAGACAACAGATGACACAGAATACATAGAGGAAACAGACGACAGAGACGTTATAAATGAAAATGATGTCACGATAGACATAGACGACTAAGACGACACAGATGACACAGACATTATAAGTGAAAGTGATGTCAAAATTGACACAGAAAACACAGAGGACAAAGAGGATACAGACGACAAAGATAGTATAAATGACAATGGTATCACAATAGACACAGATGACACAGATTACACAGTCATTATGTATTACACTTAAGTCAAAACAGACAGAGAAGACAAAGATATTTAAAAAGACAATAATGTCACAATATACACAGACGTCACAGATCTTATAAACGTCAAAGATGTCATAATAGACACTGACGACACAGACGACAGAGATATAATTATTGACAATGATGCCACAATAGACACAGACGACGCAGATGACACAGGCATTATAAATGTCTATGATGTCATAACAGACACAGAAACACAGACGACACAGACATTATAAATAACGAAGATGTCACAATAGACACAGACAACAGAGACTTTTTAAATGACAATAATATACACAGAATACACAGAAGAAAAAGACATTATAAATGACAATGATGTCACAATAGACATAGACGACATAGACGACACATCGTTAATGACAATGATGTCACATGAGACACAGACGATACATATCCTATAAATGCTAATGATGTCACAGGAGAAACAGATGACACAAACTTTATAAAATACAATGATGTTACAATAGACACAGATGACAGTCATTATAAAAGAAAATGATGTCACAATAGATAGAGATGACACAGAACAAAAAGACGACAGAGACCTCAGACACTATAAATGGCAATGATGTCACAATAGACACAGACTACACAGACTTTATAAATTACAGTGATGTCATAATAGACGCAGACAACACAGACATACACAGACATTATAAATGACAATGATGCTACATTAGAAACAGATGACACAGATATTAAAAATGACAATCATATCAGAATAGACACAGATGACACAGACATTATAAAAGAGAATGATTCCAAAAAAGACAACGACACAGACTACACAGACGACACAGACATTATAAATGACAATGATGTCACAATAGAAAAAGATGACACATATGACAAAGACATTATAAATGACAGTGATGTCACAATAGACACAGACAACACAGACATTATAAATGACAATGATGTCACAATAGACATAGACGACACAGACCACACAGATATAATAAATGACAGTGAAGTTCAGAACATACACAGACGACACAGGTGACACAGACGTTATAAATGACACTGATGTACTATAGACACAGACGACACATACGACAATGACGATATAGAGGACACAGAAAACAGACAATGTAACTGACAATGATGTCTCAAAAGACAAGGACGACACAGGCGACAAAGAAATTATAAATGACAATGATTTCACAAAAGACACATAAAACAGTCATTATACATGACAATGATGTCACAATATAAATAGATGACACAAACGACACAGATATTATAAATGACAATAATGCCAAAATAGACACAGACAACACAGAAGACATAGGCATCATAAAATAAAAAAAATGTCACAATAGACACTGAAGACACAGACATTAAAAATGACAATGATGTCACAATTGACACAGAAGACACCGACATTATATATAACAATGATGTCACGCTAGACACAGACGAAACCGATATTAAAAATGACAATGATGACACAATATACAGAGATGACACAGATGACAAAGACATTAAAAAAGACAAAGTTGTCACATTACACCGAAGACACAGATGACACAGATATTATATATGAAAATGATGTCACAATATACACAGAAAACAGAGACGACATAGACATTAAGAATGATATCGATGTCACAATAGATGCAGACAAGAGACAAGACAGAAGACACTGACATTATTATGACAATGATGTCACAATAGACACAGACAACACAGACGACACAGACAATATAATTGACAATGATGTCACCATAGACACAGAAGAAAAAGACAACACAGACGACACAGACTCCACAGACATTAAAAATGACATTGATGTCACAATTGACCCAGACGAAAAAGATATTATAGATGACAATTATGTCACAATAAACAAAGGTGACACAGACGACACAGAAGACACAAATTATAAATGAGAAGGATTGAACAATAGACACAGAAACACAGACGACACAGACATTATAAATGACAAAGATGTCACAATAGACACAGATGAAACGACGACACAAGCATTATAAACGACAATGGTTTAACAATTGACACAGACAACACAGACGACATAGAGGACACAGACATATAATACAATGATGTTGCAATAATCACAGATGACACAGACAACACAGACATTACTAATAAAATTAATTCCAATAGACATAGGCGATAGAGACGACACGGATGACACAGACATTATAAATTAAAACGATGTCACAATAGATACAGATGACACAGACGACACAGACATTATAAATTACAATGATGTCAAAATAGACTCAGACGACACAGACATCACAGACAACACAGACAGTATAAATTAGAAAGATGTCACAATAGACACAAACAACACAGACAACAACAACGATAGAGATGACACAGATGAAACAGACATTAAAAATCACAATGAAGTCACAGTAGACACAGACGACACAGACATTATAAATGACAATGATGTCACAATTGACACAGACGTCACAGAGGATACAGACCACACAGAAGACAGACGACACAGATATTATAAATGACAATGATGTTCACAATATACACAGATGACACAGACGACACAGGCATTATAAATTACAAAGATGTCACAATACACACGGACGACACAAATGACACAGACATAAGTGACAATGATGTCACAATAGACACAGACGACAAAGACGACACAGACATTATAAATGAAAATGATGTCACAACATACACAGATGACACAGACTACACAGATATTAAAATGACAATGATGTCACAATTGACACAGATGTCACAGAGGATACAGAGCACACAGAAAAAAGACGACACAGATATTATAGATTTCAATGATGTTCACAATATACACAGATGACACAGGCGACACAGACATTATAAATAACAATCATGTCACAATAGACACAGATGACACAGACGACACAGGCATTATAAATTACAAAGATGTCACAATACACACAGACAACACAAACGACACAGACATTATAAATGACAATGATTACACAGACGACACAGACCTTATAAATGACAATGATGTCACAACATACACAGATGACACAGACTACACTGACATTGAAATGACAATGATGTCACAAAAGCCACAGACGACAGAGACTTTATGAATTAAAATTATGTCACAATAAACACAGACGACAGACGACAAAGACATTATAAATGACAATGATGTCACAAAACACAGACAACACAGACTTTATAAATGAAAATGATTACACAGACGACACAGACAATATAAATGACAATGATGTCACAATAGACACAGATGACACAGACGACACAGTCATTACAAATGACAATGATGTCAAAATAGACACAGACGACACCGATATTAAAAATGACAATGATGTCACAATACACACAAACGATACAGACGACAGACATTATATATTACAGTGATGTCACAACAGACAGATACAAAAAAACCGACACAGACATTATAAATGAAAATGATTTCACAATAGACAGAGACGACACAGACATTTTAAATGACAATGATGTCACAATAGACAAAAACGACACATACGACTCAGATATTATAAATGACAATGGTGTCACAACAGACGATGATGACACAGAAACTATAAATGACTATGATGTCACAATAGACACAGATATTATAAATGAGAATGATGTTACAATATACACAGACGACAAAAACGTTAATAATGAAAATGATGTCACAACATAACACCGACGACACAGGCATTATAAGTGACAATGATGTCACAACAGACTCAGACGACACAGACATTATAAACGACAATGATGTCACAATAGACACAGAGGACACAGACGACACAGACATTATAAATGACAATGATGTCACAATAGATGCAGATGACATAGATGACACTGACATTGTAAATGAAAATAATGTCACAATAGACGCAGACGCCACAGACGCCACAGACATAATAAATGACAATGACGTAAAAATAGAAACTGATGACACAGACATTATAAATTAAAATGATTTCAAAATAGACAACGAAGACACAGACATTATAAATGACAATGATGTCACAATAGACAGAGACGACACATACGACACAGACATTATAATTGTCAATGATGTTACAATTGACACAGATGACAAAGACATTATAAATAGCAATGATGTTACAATAGACACAGACGAAACAGACATTATAAATGAAAATGATGTTACAGTTGACACAGACGACAAAGACGACACAGACTTTATAAATGACAATGATATCACCATAAACACAGATGCCAGAGATGACACAGAAGTTCAAACATGACACAGACGACACAGACATAAAAAATGACAATTATATCAAAATAGACCAGACGACACAGACATTATAAATGACAATGATGTCACAATAGACTCAGAAGACACAGACATTATAAATTACAGTTATATCACAATAGACACAGAAGACACAGATGACATAGATGACTCAGACAACACAGATATTATAAATGACAAAGATGTCACAATAGACACAGACGACACAGACATAATAAGTGACATTTATGTAACAATACACACAGACGATACAGATGACACAGGCATTATAAATGACAATGATCATAAAATCATAGAATAACCAGGTTGGAAGAGACCCACCGGATCATCGAGTCCAACCATTCCTATCAAACACTATACCATGCCTCTTAGCACCTCGTCCACCCGTGCCCTAAACACCTCCAGGGAAGGTGACTCAACCACCTCCCTGGGCAGCCTCTGCCAGGGACCAATGACCCTTTCTGTGAAGAACTTTTTCCTAATGCCCAGCTTAAATCTCCCCTGGCTGAGCTTGAGGCCATTCCCTCTTGTCCTGTCCCCTGTCACTTGGAAGAAGAGACCAGCACCCTCCTCTCTACAACCTCCTTTCAGGGAGTTGGAGAGAGCAATGAGGCCTCCCCTCAGTGTCCTCTTCTCCAGGCTAAACAACCCCAGCTCTTTCAGCCGCTCCTCGTAAGACCTGCTCTCCAGCCCCCTCACCAGCTTTGTTGCTTTTCTCTGGACTCACTCCAGAGCCTCAACATGCTTCTTGTGGTGAGGGGCCCAGAACTGAACACAGGATTCGAGGAGCGGTCTCACCAGTGCCAACTACAGAGGGAGAACCTCCTCCCTGGACCTGCTGGTTACGCTGTTTCTGATACAAGCCAAGATGTCACTGGCCTCCAGCTGGATTTCACACCATTTCCCACCACTCTCTGGGCCCAGCCAGCCAACCAGTTTTCCATCCAGGAGAGTGTGCGCCTGTCCAGGCCAGAGGCTGACAGTTTCTCAAGCAGAATGCTGTGAGAAACTGTGTCAAAGGCTTTACTAAAGTCCAGGAAGACCACTTCCACAGCCTTTCCCTCATCCAGCAGCCGAGTCACTTTGTCATAGAAGGCAATCAGGTTACTTTGGCAAGACCTACCTTTTGTGAACCCATGTTGACTGGACCTGATCACCCAGTTCTCTTGCATGTGCTTCATGATCGCACTCAAGATCACTTGCTCCATGACTTTCCCTGGCACTGAGGTCAGACTGACAGGAATGGAGTTTCCTGGGTCCTTCCTGCGACCCTTCTTGTAGATGGGCACAGCATCAGCCAGCCTCCAGTCCAGTGGGACTTCCCCAGTCAGCCAGGACTGTTGGAAGATGATGGAAAGAGGTTTGGCCAGCACATCTGCCAGCTCCTTCAATACCCTTGGGTGAATCCCGTCCGGCCCCATAGACTTGTGGGTGTCTAGTCGGGCTAGCAAGGCTCTGACCACCTCCTCTTGGATCACGGGAGCCTCATTATGCTCCTCCAGCTCCTGGGTTTGTACACAGACGGAATGACCCTCCTTACAAATAAAGACTGAGGCAAAGAAGGCATTAAGTACCTCAGCCTTTTCCTCATCCCCAGTCACTGTTGTTCCTTCTGTGTCCAATAGGGACTGTATGGTCTCCCTCGTCCTCCTTTTATTATGTATATGTTTGTAGAAAGATATTTTGTTCTCTTTCACAGACTTGGCCAATCTGATTTCTAGCTGAGCCTTAGACCTTCTGATTTTTTCCCTACACAATATGTCACAATAGACACAGAAGACACAGATTTTATAAATTAAAATGATATCAAAATAGACACAGATGACAAAGACATTATAAATGAAAAAGATGTCTCAATAGACACAGAAGACGCAGACATTATAAATGACAATAACGTCACAATAGACAGACTCAGACGACACAGATACTATAAACTACAATGATGTCACAATAGACAAAGACTAGACAGACGACACAGACAACAGATATTATAAACGACAACGATGTCACAATAGACACAGACGACAGACATTCTAAATGAAAAAGATGTCACAATAGAAACAGCTGATACAGACGACAGACTTTATAAATGACAGTGATGTCACAAGAGTAAAAGACGACACACATGACACAGACATTGTAAATGAAAATTATATAAAAAAAATAAAAATGATACAGACGACACAGACATTATAAATGACAATGATGTCACAATAGACAGTCGACACAGACGTTATAAATGACAACGATGTCACAATAGACCAGAAGACACAGACGACACAGACATTATAAATGACTATAATGTCACAATAGACAAAAACGACACAGACCACAGAGATATTATAAATGACAATGATGTCACAATAGACACAGACGACACAGCAGACACAGACATTATAAATGACAGTGATGCCAATATAGACAAAGATTACACAGACGACAAAGACGACACAGACATTATAATTGGAAATGATCTCACAACAAAGAAGACACAGACATTATAAATGACAATGATGTCACAACAGAAAAAGACAAAAAAAACGACACAGACAACACAGACATTATAAATAACAATGATTTCAATATAGACAAAGACGACACAGACATTATAAATGACAATGATGTCACAATAGACACAGACCACACAGAAATTAAAAAAAAGAATTAGGTCAAAATTGACACAGACGACACAGACGAAAATGTCATTATAAATGACAACGATATCACAATAGACACAAGCGTCTCAGATGACACCAACGACACAGATATTATTAATGACAATGATGTCACAATACACAGACGACACAGACAGTATAAATGGCAATGATGTCAACAATAGACAAAGACGAAACAGATATTATAAATGACAATGACGTCAAAATAGAAACAGACGACAGAGACAACACAAACATTATAAATGACAATGATGTTACAAAAGACACAAACGATACAGAAGATGCAGACATTATAAATGAAAATGATGTCTCAATAGACACAGACGACACAGACAAAACAGACGTCACATCATTATAAATGAAATTGTTTTCACAATAGACAGAGACGACACAGACATTATAAATGACAATGATGTCACAATAGACATTGATAACACAGATGACCCAGAAGACACAGACATTATAAAGTAAAACGATGTCACAATAGACCCAGACCTTATAAATGACAATGATGTCACAATAGACACAGACGACACAGACATTATAAACGACTATGATATCACAATAGACACAGAAGACACAGACCACAGAGATATTATATATGAAAATGATGTCAAAATAGACACAGACGAAACAGACATTAAAAACGACAATGATGCCAAAATAGACAAAGATTACACAGACGACAAAGACGACATAGACATTATAATTGAAAATGATGTCACAACAAAGAAGACACAGACATTATAAATGACAATGACGTCACAATAGAAAAAGACGACAAAAACGACACAGACGACAAAGACATTATAAATAACAATGAGGTCAAAATAGACACAGACGACAAGACGACATAGACATTAGAAATGAAAATGATGTCACAATAGACATGGACGACACAGACGACACAGACATTATAAATGACAATGATGTCACAAGAGACACAGATGACAGATGTTATACATGACAATGATGCCAAAACAGACACAGACAACACAGACACAGACATTATAAATGACAATGATGTCACAATACACACAGACGACACGGACCACACAGACATTATAAATGAAATAGATTTCACAATAGACACAGACGACACAGACAGTATAAATGACAATGATGTCACAATAGACACAGACATTATAAATGACAATGATGTCACAATAGACACAGACGACACAGACATTAAACATGACAATTATGTCACAATAAACAGAGACGTCACAGACATTATAAATGACAAAAATTTCAGAACAGACACAGACGACAGACGACACAGACCTCATAAAGACAATCGTGTCAAATTATACACAGAAGACAAAGACGACAGAGACGACACAGAAGAAAGAGACATTATAAATGACAAGGATGTAACAACAGACACAGACGTCAGACGACAGAGACTACAGAGATGACACAGATATTGTAAATTAATATTATGTCACAATAGAAACAGAGGACACAGATGACACCATCACTATAAATGACAGAGATATCACAATTGACACAGACGACGCAGACGAGAGAGACATTATAATTGACTATGATGTTACTATATACACAGACATTATAAATAACAATGATGTCACAATAGACACAGACGACAAAGACATTTTAAATTACAACGATGTCACCATAGACAAAGATGACACAGACGACATAGACATTATAAACGACAATGATGTCACAATAGACACAGAAGACACAGACGATAAAGACATAAATGACAATGATGTCAAAATACACACAGACGACACAAAAGACACATGACACAGACATTGTAAATGTTAATGATGTCACGAGAGACACAGACAACACAGAAGACACAGACATTATAAATGACAACGATGTCACAATAGACAAAGACGACACCAACAACACAGACATTATTAGTGACAATGATGGCAAAATAGACAAAAACGAGAAAGATGACACAGACAATATATTTGACAATGATGTCACAATAGACACAGACATTATAAATGAGAGTCATGTCACAATACACACAGACGACACAGACGACACACAAGACACAGATGACAAAGTCATTATAAATGAAAATGATGACACAATGGACACAGACGACACAGACATTATAAATGACAATGATGTCAAAATAGACACAGACGACAGAGACATAGTAAATGACAATGATGTCACAATAGACACAGACACACAGACAATATAAATGAAAATGAGGTCACAATAGACACCCACGACAGAGACAACACAGACATTATAACTGACCATGATGTCATAATAGACACAGACGACACAGAGGACACAGACATTATAAATGACATAGATTTCAAAATAGACACAGACGCAACAGACGACACAGAAAACACAGATGAATTCCATAACACAGACGTTGAAAATGTTGTCACAATAAACACAGACGAAAAACACAACACAGACGACACAGACGACAAAGACTTTATAAATGAAAATGATGTCACAATAGACACAGAAGACACAGACGATATAGATGACAGAGACATGAATGACAATGATGTCACCATAGACACAGAGGACACAGAGGAAACAGATATTATAAATTACAATGATGTCACAATAGACACAGACGACAAAGATATTATAAATTGTAACGATTTCACAGTAGACACAGACGACACACACGACACAGACATTATAAATTAAAATGATGTCACAGAAGACACAGACGACAGACTACACAGACATTATAAATGAGGATGATGTCACAATAGACACAGACGACACAGACATTATATATGACAAGGATCTCACAATAGACACAGACAGAACAGACGACACAGAATACAATGACGAGATACATTATAAATGACAAGGATTTCACTATAGACACAGACGACACTAAAGACAGACATTAAAAATGACAATGATGTCACAGAAGACAGAGACAACACAGAGGGCAGAGTTATTATAAAAGACAATGATGTCACAATAGACAACTATGACAGAGATGATACAGATGACAAAGAAATTATAAATGACGATTTCACAATAGACAGACCATATTGAAGACACAGACATTATAAATGACAATGATGTCACGACAGACACAGACGACACAGAAGACACATAAAAAATGACAATGATGTCACAATATACACAGACGACAGAGACGGCAAAGACATTATAAATGACAATTATGTAACAAAAGACACAGAAGATACAGACGACACAGACATTTTTAATGACAATGATGTCACAGTAAACACAGCCAACACAGATGACACAAAGGACACAGACAAAAAAGATAACTCAGATGACACAGATATTATAAATGAAAACGATGTCACAATAGACACAGAAGACACAGACATTTGAAATTACAATGCTGTCACCATAGACAATCATGACACAGACGCCACCGACATTACTAATGACAATGATGTCAAAATAGACAGAGAATACACAGACGACAAAGATATTATAAATGACTTTGATGTCACAATAGAGAAAGAACACACAGATGATACAGTCATTGTAAATAACATAGATGTCACAATAGACAAAGACGACACAGAAGACAATCACATTATAAATGAAAATGATGTCACAGACGACACAGCCGACACAGACAACACAGATGACACAGACATTATTAACGACAATGATGTCAAAATAGAGACAGACGACACAGATGAAACAGACATTATAAATGACAATGATGTCACAATAGACACAGACGCCACAGACATTATAAATGACAATGATGTCACTATAGACATAGACGAAACAGACACTCTAAACTACGATGATGTCACAATAGACAGACTAGACATACAACACATACGACACAGACACTATAAATGACACTGATGTCACAATATTCATAAACGATACAGACATTATAAATGACAATGATGTCACAATACACACAGAAAACACAGACATTATAAATGACAATGATAACACAATAAACACAGATGACACAGACTACACAGGCAATACAGACATTATAAAAGAAAATGATGTCACAATAGACACAGAGGATACAGACGATAGAGACGATACAGACCACACAGACGACAGTCATTCTAAATGAAAATGATGTCAAAATAGACACAGAAGACACAGATGACACAGACATACTAAATGACAATAATGTCACAACAGACACAGACGAGACAGGAGACACAGATATTGTAAAAAAAATATGTAACAACAGACACAGACATAAATGACAGTGCCATCTGAATAGACACAGATAACACAGACGACACAGATATTATAAATGAAAATGATGTCAAAAAAGACACAGACAACACAGACGACACAGACATTATAAATGACAAAGATGTCAAAATAGACACAGACGACTCAGACATTATAAAAGACAATGATATCAGAATAGACACAGACGACACAGACATTATAAATTACAATGATATCACAATAGACACAGAAGACACAGACATTAAAAATTAGCATGATGTCAAAACAGGCACAGACAACAGAGACCACACAGATATTATATATTACGATGTCACAGTAGACACAGACAACACAGACACTATAAATGAACATGATGTCACAATAGGCAAAGACAACTCAGAAAACAGAATTTAGAAATGACAATGAAGTCAAAATAGACAAATACGATACAAACGACAGAGATGACACAGACATTATATTTTAAAATTATGTCACAATGGAATCAGACGACACAGACCATACAGACATTATTAACGACAACGATGTCACAGTAGACAAAAACGACACAGACTGCACAGACGACACAGAAATTTTAAATGACAGTGATGACACAATAGACACAGGAGACACAGGTGACAACGACATTATTAATGACAATGATGTCACAACAGACAAAAAAAACATGGACAACAAGGACGACACAGACATTATAAATGAAAATGAAGTCAAAGTATAAACAGACGACTCAGACGACACACACAACACAGACATCATATATTACAATGATGTCACAATAGACACAGATGACACAGACATTATAAATGGCAACGATGTCACAGTAGACACAGAGGACACAGAGATAATAAATGACAATTATATCACAATAGACACAGAAGAAAGACGACACCGATTAATCAGACGACACAGATATTATAAATTACAATGATGTAAAAATAGACAGAGATGACACAGGCATTATAAATGACAACGATGTCACAATATACACAGATGACAGAGACGGCAAAGACATTATAAATGGCAATTATGTAACAATAGACACAGAAGATACAGACAACAGAGACGACACAGATATTTTCAATGACAATGATGTCACAATATACACAGAAAACACAGACGACACAGACATTATAAATGACAGTGATTTCAAAATAGACACAGACGCCACAGACCACACAAAGGACACAAACAACACAGATAACTCAGATGACACAGACGTTATAAATTAAAATGATGGCACCATAGACACAGACGACACAGAGGACACAGATATTGAAAATAACAATGATGTCACAATAGACACAGACGACACAGACATTTTAAATTACAATGATGTCACCATAGACTATCATGACACAGAGGCCACAGACATTACTAATGACAATGATGTCAAAATAGACACAGAATACACAGACGACAAAGATATTATAAATGACAATGATGTCGCAATAGAGAAAGACCGTACAGATGATAGTCATTATAAATAACAATGATGTCACAATAGACAAAGACATAACAGCCGACACAGACAACACAGATGACACAGACATTATTAACGACAATGATGTCAAAAGAGAGACAGACGACACAGAGGACACAGACGCTACAAATGACAATGATGTCACAATAGACAAAGACGACAGTGTCGACAGAGACAACACAGACATTATAAATGAAAATGATGTCACAATAGACACAGACACTTTTAAATATCGATGTCACAATGGACACAGATATTATAAATGAAAATGATATCTCAGTAGACACAGACGATACAGAAGACACAGACATTATAAAAAACAATGTTGTCAAAATAGACACAAACAATACAGACATTATAAATGACAATGATGTCACAATAGACAAAGACCACAAAAACGACACAGACATTATTAGTGAAAATGATGTCACTATAGACACAGACGACAGAAACGACACAGAAGACAAAACCATTATAAATGAAAATGATTTCACAGTAGACAGACGACACAGACATTATAAATGAAAATGATGTCAAAATAAACACAGACGACACAGACATTATACATGACACTGATGAAACAATAAACAGAGATGACACAGATTACACAGACATTATAAATGACAATGATGTCACAATAGACACAGACGACTGAGACGACAGAGTCGACACAGACTACAAAGATATTATAAATGAAAATTAAGTCACACTAGACAGACAACACAGACGACACAGAGGACACTCATGTAATAAATGACAATGTTGTCACAATACACACAGATGACACAGACTTCACAGACATTATAAATGACAATGATGTCACAAAAGGCACAGACATTATAAATGACAATGATTTCACAACAGGCACAGAAGACAGACATTATAAACAACAATAATGTCACAATAGTCATAGACGACACAGACATGGTAAATTAAAATAATGTCACAACATTTTAATCGTCACAACAGACGATACAGACAGTATAAATGACAAGGATGTCACAATAGAGACAGACGACACAGACGTCACAGACATTATAAATGACTATGATGTCACAATAGACCTACTCAACACGTATTATAAATGATAATTATGTAACAATAGACACATACGATACAGATGACAGAGACTACAAACACATTATAAATGACAATGATGTCAAACTAGACAGAGACGACACAGACAAAACAGAGATTATAAAAGACAGTGATGTCAGAATTGACACAGACGAGACAGATGACAGAGATGACATACGACAAAGACATTATAAAATGACAAAGGTGTCACAATAGAAACACGACCCAGAAGACGCAGATGACTCAGACTTTATAAAAAACGATGATGTCACAATAGACACAGATGACAAAGACGACACAGATGACACAGAAGGAAAAGTCATTATAAATGACAATGAAGTCATAATAGACAAAGACAACACAGACGACACAAACATTATATATGATAAAGATGTCAAAATAGACACAGACGACAGAGACGACAAAGATGACAAAGACATTATTAACGAAAATGTTGTCACAATAGATACAGACGACACAGACAACAAAGACATTATAAACAACAATGATGTCACAATAGACAGAGACGACACAGAAAATAGAAATGACAATGATGTCACAATAGACACAGACACACATATATTATTAATGACATCGACGTCACAATAGACACAGACCTCAGAGACAACACAGACCACACAGACATTATAAATGAAAATGATGTCAAAATACACACAGACGACAGATGACATTAACGACAATGATGACAGAGACGACACAGACATTACAAATTAAAATGTTGACACAATAGACACAGACGACACAGACGTTATAAATCATAGAATCATAGAATAACCAGGTTTGAAGAGACCCACCGGGTCATCAAGCCCAACCTTGAAAGTTGTGTTTAAATATTTTAAATATATGTTTATATATTTTTATATGTTTAAATATATATTAATATATATATAATATAATATATAATATAATATATATATAATATAATATATATTAATATATATATATATATTAAATATATATGTTTATATATTTTATATATGTTTAAATAATGTTTTAAATATTTTCATTTATTCCTTTCCTTTTCTTTCCCCCTTTTTTCTGTCATGAACTGAGAAAAAAATATCTGATATATAAATGCGCAAGAAAAGAAAAATAATCATGGCACGTTCACAGGGCAGGTGGAGACCATCAATCCGAAAAAAATTATAAACTATAAAACCAATGGTATAGGACTCACATGCATCCTGCTTCGCTTACTTAAATGACAATGATGTCACAACACACACAAACGACACAGACATTATAAATGACAATGATGTCAAAATACACACAGAATACAGAGACGACACGGACATTATAAATGACAATGATGTCACAATAGACAAAGACGACACAGACAACAAAGACATTATAAATGACAATGATGTCAAGATAGACCCAGACAGCACAGACGACACCGACATTATAAATGACAATGATGTCAACGCAGACGGAGACGACACAGACGACACATAGCACACAGACGACAAAGACATAATAAATTAAAATGATGTTATGATAGACACAGAAGACACAGATATTATAAATGACAATGATGTCACCGCAGACGGAGATGACACAGACATTATAAATGACAATGATTTCACCATAGACACAGACGACACAGTAGACACAGACGACACTGACATTATAAATGACAATGATGTCTCCATAGACACAGACGACTCAGACGAGACAGACATTATAAATGACAATGAAGTCACCATAGACACAGACGACACAAATGACACAGATGACAAACATGATAAATGACAGTGATGTCACAATAGAAACAGACGACAAAGACATTACAAATGACAGTTTTTTTACAATAGGCACAGACGACAGAGACAACACAGACGACACACATGATAATGTACAATGATGTCACAATAGACACAGAAGACACAGACTACAAAGACAGCATATATGAAAATGATGTCACTTTAGACACAGACAACACAGACGACTCTGACGTTATGACAGTGAAGTCAAAATAAACACAGACGACACAGAAGACACAGACATTAGAAATGAAAAAGATGTCACAATAAAGACAGACAATAGAGATGAAAATGATATTATATATGACAACGATGTCACAATAAACACAGACGAGACATAAGACAGAGACATTATAAATGAAAATGACGTCACCATAGACAATGACGAGACAGATGACAGAAACGACAGAGACGTTAAAGACACTATAAATGTCAACGATATCAAAATAGACACAGAGGGCATAGACATTATAAATGACAATGAATTCAAAATAGACACAGACGACATAGACATTATAAATGAAAGTGATGTCACAATAGACACAGACGACACAGACATAATAAATGACAATGATGTCACAATAGACACAGACAGCACAGACCACACAGACAACACATACGACAGAGACATTATAAATGACAAAGATGTCACAATAGAAACAGAGGACACAGACATTACAAAAGAGAATGATGTCACAATAGACACAGACGACACAGACATTATAAATGAAAATGACGTCACACTAGACACAGACAACACAGACGACACTCATGTTAAAAATGACAATGAGGTCACAATAAACACAGACGACACATACAACACAGACATTATATATGACAATGATGTCACAATAGACACAGACGACACAGATGACAGAGGACAGAGACGAGATATGAAAGAAAGACATTATTAAAGAATAATTTATCACAATAGAAACAGACGTCACAGACGACACATACATTAAAAATGACAATGATGTCACAATAAACACAGACAACAAAGACATTATAAATGACAATTATATCACAATAGACACAGACGATTCAGATGACACAGACGACACAGATATTATAAATTTCAATTATGTCACAATAGACAGAGACGACGCAGACAACACAGACATTATTAATTACACTGATGTCATAATAGACACAGACATTAAAAATGACAATGATGTCACAATAGACACAGACAACACAGATGACCCAGAAAACACAGACGACCCAGAAAGCACAGACGACACAGACATTATAAATGACAATGATGTCACAATATACACAGACGACACAGAAGACACAGATATTATAAATGACAAAGATGTCACAATAGTCTCAGACAACAGAGACAATAGAGAGGAAACAGATGACACAGATATTATAAATGGCAGTGATGTCACAACAGACCCAGACAAGACAGACAATATAAAAGACAATGATGTCACAATAGACACAGACACACAGACAATAGAAATGGAATTGAGGTCACAATAGACACCCAGGACAGAGACCACACAGACATTATAAATGACAATGATGTCACAATAGACACAGACGACACAGACGACAAAGAACTTATTAATGAAAATGAAGTCAAAATAGACACAGACGACACAGACTTTATAAATTACAATGATGTGGAAATAGACACTGAAGACACAGACATTATAAATGACAACGATGTCACAATAGACACAGACGACACAGATGACACAGACGTTGTAAATGAATATGATGTCACAATAGACACAGACGTCACAGACATTGTACATGAAAATAATGTCACAACAGACAAACACGACACAGACATTATAAATGAAAATGATCTCACAATAAACACAGACTACACAGAAATTATAAATGAGAATGAGGTCACAACTGACACAGACGACACGGACATTATAAATGACAATGATGTCACAATAAACACAGACGACACACCAGTTACAGACATTATAAATGACAATGATGTCACAATAGACTCTGACGACAGAGACAACACAGATATTATAAATGAAAAAGTTGGAACTATATACTTAGGTGACAAAGACTACACAGAAGAAACAGATATTATAAATGGCAAAGATGTCACAATAGACACAGACGACAAAGACATTATAAATGACAATAGATTCTCAATAGGAAGAGACGACACAGACATTATAAATAACAATGATGTCACAATAGACACAGACAACACTGACGACAGACATTATACATGAAAATTATGTCACAAATTACACAGACGACACATACAACAAGACATTATAAATGAAAATGATGTGACAATATACACAGACGACACAAATGACACAGACGACAGATGACAAAACGACAGAGGCATTATAAATGATAATGATGTCACAACAGACACACACGACAGACATTATAAATGACAATGGTGTCACAATAGATACAGATGTCACAGACAACAAAGACGACACAGATATTTTATATGACAATGATGTCTCAATAGACAGAGACGACACAGACAACACAGGCATTATAAATCACACCGATGTAACAATAGACACAGATGTCAAAGACCACACAGACGATACAGATGACACCGAGGACACAGACATTTTAAATAAAAATGATGTCACAATAGACACAGATGGCACAGAAGACACAGACTTTATAAATGACAATGATGTCACAACAGACACTGATGACACAGAAGACACAGACGTCAAAACATTATAAATGACAGTGATGTCACAGTAGACAGACGACAGAGAATACACAGAAGACTGACGCATTATTTATGACGATGATGTCACAATAGACACTGATGACGCAGACGACACAGACGACAAAGAATTATTAATGAAAATGATGTCACAATAGACACAGACGAGAGATGAAGCAGAAGACAAAGACGACACAGAAATTATAATGACAATGATGTCACAATAGACACAGACAACACAGATGACCCAGAAAACACAGACGACACAGACATTATAAGTGACAACGATGTCACAATAGACACAGACGACACACATCACACTGACTTTATAAATGACAATGATGTCACAACAGACACAGAGGACACAGACATTATAAGTGAAAATGATATCACAATAGACACAGACGAGAAATGAGATAGACGACACAGAAGACAGAGACATTATAAATGACAATGATGTCACAATATACGCAGATGAAACAGGTGACACAGACGACACAAAAGACAAAGACATTATAAATGACAATGATGTCACAATAGACAAAAATGACAGAGACAACACAGAGGACAGAGACGACAGATGCAACAAAGACATTATAAATGAAAACGATGTCACAATAAACACAAACGACACATAACACATGACATGGACATAATAAATGAAAATGAGGTCACAATAGACACAGACGACACAGACGTTATAAACGACAAAGATGTCAAAATAGACAGAGACGACACAGACTACATAGACATTATAAATGAAAATGAAGTCACAATAAACACATACGAGAGATGACATTAATGACAAAGACGACAGTGACGACACAGACATTAGAAATGAAAATGATGTCACAATACACATAGACGACACAGACGACACAGATGTTATAAATGAAAATGATATTAATATAGACACAGACAAGAGACCACAGAGACGACACAGACGTTATAAATCATAGAATCATAGAATAACCTGGTTGGAAGAGGACCACCGGGTCATCGAACCCAACCTTTGAAGTTGGCAGTTAAGGAACGCAGAGTGTGTTTAAATATTTTCATTTATTCGTTTCCTTTTCTTTCCCCCTTTTTTCTCTCAACAACTGAGAAAAATGTATCTGATACATAAATGCGCAAGATCAGATAAATAATAATGGCACTTTCACAGGGCATGTGGAGGCCATCAAACAGACAAAAATATCTACTATAAAATCAAAGGTATAGGACTTACATGCATCCTGCTTCCCTTACTTAAAAGACAATGATGTCACAACAGACACAGATGACACAGACATTATAAATGATAATGATGTCACAATAGACACAGATACCACAGACAACACAGACAATATAAATGACAATGATGTCACCACAGACGCAGACGACACAGAGCACACAGACGACACAGATAACGAAGACATACTAAACTACAATGATGTAACAATAGGCACAGAAGACACAGACATTATAAATGAAAATTATCTCACAATAGACACAGATGACATATACAACACAGACGAATAAGACATTAGAAATTACAATGATGTCACAATATACACAGATGACACAGACAACACAGAGGACAGACGACAGATGCAACAAAGGCATTATAAACGATAATGATGTCACAATATACACAGACGACACAGACTACATAGACGACAAGAAGACACAGATGACAGAGACATTATAAATGACAATGATGTCACAACAGACACAGATGATACAGACTACACAGACATTATAAATGACAATGATGTCACAACAGACACAGACCACACAGACATTATAAATGACATTGATGTCAAAATAGACACAGACGATACAGACTACAAAGACATTGAAAATGACGTTGTCACAATAGACACAGACAACACAGACGACACAAATGACAAATGACACAGACATTATAACTGACAATTATGTCACAACAAAAACAGACGACACAGACATTATAAGTGACAATGATGTCACACTAGACACAGACTACTCTGATATTTTAAATGACAATGATTTCATAATAACCACAGACGACAGAAACGACAGAGGCGACAGAGATTACACAGACCACAGAGATGACACAGACAACAGACATTATATATGACAATTATATCACAATATACACAGGCACACAGACGACACAGACATTAGAAATGACAGTGGTTTCACAACAGACACAGATGACACAGACATTATAAATGACATTGATGTCACAACAGACAGACGACACAGACATTATAAATGATAATGACGTCACAATAGACACAGACGGCACAGACATTATAAATGACAATGATGTCACAATAGACTCAGAATACACAGACATTATAAATGACAATAGTTTCACAGAAGACACAGAACACACGGACATTATAAATGACAATGATTTCGCAATAGACAGACGACACAGATATCATAAATGACAAGATGTCACAACAGACAAAGACAACACCGACGACACAGAAATAATCAATGAAAATAATGTCACAATAGACACAGACGACACCAACGACACAGACATTATAAATTACAATGATGTCACAATAGACACAGATGACACAGACATTAAAAATTAGCATGATATCACAGTAGACACAGACAACACAGACACTATAAATGAACATGATGTCACAATAGGCACAGACAACTCAGAAAACAGAATTTAGAAATGACAATGAAGTCACAATAGACAAATATGATACAAACGACAGAGATGACACAGACATTATATATTAAAATTATGTCACAATTGAATCAGACGACACAGACAATACAGACATAATTAATGACAATGATGTCACAATAGAAAAAACCGACACAGACTGCATAGACGACACAGACATTTTAAATGACAGTGATGACACAATAGACACAGGCGACAGAGGTGACAACGACATTAAAAATGACAATGATGTCACAACAGACAAAAACGACAGGGGCGACAAGGACGACACAGACATTATAAATGAAAATGATGTCAAAGTACACACAGACGACTCAGATGACACACACCACACAGACATTATAAATTACAATGATGTCACAATAAACACAGAAAACACAGAATACACAGACATAATAAATGACAATTATATCACAATAGACACAGAAGACAGACGACATCGATAAATCAGAAGACACAGACGACACAGATATTATAAATTACAATGATGTCAAAATAGACAGAGATGACAAAGACATAAATGACAATGGTGTCTTAATAGACATAGACGACACAGAAGACACATAAAAAATGACAATGATGTCACAATATACACAGACGACAGAGACGGCAAAGACATTATAAATGACAATTATGTAACAATAGACACAGAAGATACAGACAACACAGATGACACAGACATTTTTAATGACAATGATGTCAAAATATACAAAGACAACACAGACGACACAGATATTATGAATGAAAATTGTGTCACAATAGACACAGAATACACAGATGATACAGACATGAATTAAAAAAAGATGTCACCATAGACACAGATGACACAGATATAATAAATTACAATGATGTCAGAACAGACAGAGATGACACCAATGACAAAAACAGTATAAATGAAAATGATGTCAAAATAGACACAGATGACACATACATTATAAATCACAATGATGTCACCATAGACAAAGATGGCACCGAGGACAGAGACATTACAAATTACAATGATGTCACAATAGACACAGACGAAAAAGACGTAAATGACAATGACATCAAAATAAACAGAGACGACACAGACATTATAAATTATAACGATGTCACAATAGTCATGGATAACACAGACGACATAGACATTATAAATGACTATGATGTCGTAATAGACACAGGCGACACATGACACATATGACACAGACATTGTAAATGTTAATGATGTCACGAGAGACACAGACAACACAGAAGACACAGACATTATAAAAGAAAACGATGTCACAATAGACACAGACGACAGAAAATATAAATGGCAATGTCATAACAATAGACACAGCTGACACAGGCGACACAGGCAACACATGCGACACAATTGCCATAGTTATTATAAATAAAAATGATGTCAAAATAGACAAAGACGACACAGACGAACCAGACATTATAAATAACAATGATGTCACAATAGACACAGACAACACTGACGACAGACATTATACATGAAAATTATGTCACAAAATACACAGACGACACATACAACAAGACATTATAAATGAAAATGATGTGACAATATACACAGACGACACAAATGACACAGACGACAGATGACAAAACGACACAGGCATTATAAATGATAATGATGTCACAACAGACACACACGACAGACATTATAAATGACAATGGTGTCACAATAGATACAGATGTCACAGACAACAAAGACGACACAGATATTTTATATGACAATGATGTCTCAATAGACAGAGACGACACAGACAACACAGGCATTATAAATTACACCGATGTAACAATAGACACAGATGTCAAAGACCACACAGACGATACAGATGACACCGAGGACACAGACATTTTAAATAAAAATGATGTCACAATAGACACAGATGGCACAGAAGACACAGACTTTATAAATGACAATGATGTCACAACAGACACTGATGACACAGAAGACACAGACGTCAAAACATTATAAATGACAGTGATGTCACAGTAGACAGACGACAGAGAATACACAGAAGACTGACGCATTATTTATGACGATGATGTCACAATAGACACTGATGACGCAGACGACACAGACGACAAAGAATTATTAATGAAAATGATGTCACAATAGACACAGACGAGAGATGAAGCAGAAGACAAAGACGACACAGAAATTATAATGACAATGATGTCACAATAGACACAGACAACACAGATGACCCAGAAAACACAGACGACACAGACATTATAAGTGACAACGATGTCACAATAGACACAGACGACACACATCACACTGACTTTATAAATGACAATGATGTCACAACAGACACAGAGGACACAGACATTATAAGTGAAAATGATATCACAATAGACACAGACGAGAAATGAGATAGACGACACAGAAGACAGAGACATTATAAATGACAATGATGTCACAATATACGCAGATGAAACAGGTGACACAGACGACACAAAAGACAAAGACATTATAAATGACAATGATGTCACAATAGACAAAAATGACAGAGACAACACAGAGGACAGAGACGACAGATGCAACAAAGACATTATAAATGAAAACGATGTCACAATAAACACAAACGACACATAACACATGACATGGACATAATAAATGAAAATGAGGTCACAATAGACACAGACGACACAGACGTTATAAACGACAAAGATGTCAAAATAGACAGAGACGACACAGACTACATAGACATTATAAATGAAAATGAAGTCACAATAAACACATACGAGAGATGACATTAATGACAAAGACGACAGTGACGACACAGACATTAGAAATGAAAATGATGTCACAATACACATAGACGACACAGACGACACAGATGTTATAAATGAAAATGATATTAATATAGACACAGACAAGAGACCACAGAGACGACACAGACGTTATAAATCATAGAATCATAGAATAACCTGGTTGGAAGAGGACCACCGGGTCATCGAACCCAACCTTTGAAGTTGGCAGTTAAGGAACGCAGAGTGTGTTTAAATATTTTCATTTATTCGTTTCCTTTTCTTTCCCCCTTTTTTCTCTCAACAACTGAGAAAAATGTATCTGATACATAAATGCGCAAGATCAGATAAATAATAATGGCACTTTCACAGGGCATGTGGAGGCCATCAAACAGACAAAAATATCTACTATAAAATCAAAGGTATAGGACTTACATGCATCCTGCTTCCCTTACTTAAAAGACAATGATGTCACAACAGACACAGATGACACAGACATTATAAATGATAATGATGTCACAATAGACACAGATACCACAGACAACACAGACAATATAAATGACAATGATGTCACCACAGACGCAGACGACACAGAGCACACAGACGACACAGATAACGAAGACATACTAAACTACAATGATGTAACAATAGGCACAGAAGACACAGACATTATAAATGAAAATTATCTCACAATAGACACAGATGACATATACAACACAGACGAATAAGACATTAGAAATTACAATGATGTCACAATATACACAGATGACACAGACAACACAGAGGACAGACGACAGATGCAACAAAGGCATTATAAACGATAATGATGTCACAATATACACAGACGACACAGACTACATAGACGACAAGAAGACACAGATGACAGAGACATTATAAATGACAATGATGTCACAACAGACACAGATGATACAGACTACACAGACATTATAAATGACAATGATGTCACAACAGACACAGACCACACAGACATTATAAATGACATTGATGTCAAAATAGACACAGACGATACAGACTACAGACATTGAAAATGACGTTGTCACAATAGACACAGACAACACAGACGACACAAATGACAAATGACACAGACATTATAACTGACAATTATGTCACAACAAAAACAGACGACACAGACATTATAAGTGACAATGATGTCACACTAGACACAGACTACTCTGATATTTTAAATGACAATGATTTCATAATAACCACAGACGACAGAAACGACAGAGGCGACAGAGATTACACAGACCACAGAGATGACACAGACAACAGACATTATATATGACAATTATATCACAATATACACAGGCACACAGACGACACAGACATTAGAAATGACAGTGGTTTCACAACAGACACAGATGACACAGACATTATAAATGACATTGATGTCACAACAGACAGACGACACAGACATTATAAATGATAATGACGTCACAATAGACACAGACGGCACAGACATTATAAATGACAATGATGTCACAATAGACTCAGAATACACAGACATTATAAATGACAATAGTTTCACAGAAGACACAGAACACACGGACATTATAAATGACAATGATTTCGCAATAGACAGACGACACAGATATCATAAATGACAAGATGTCACAACAGACAAAGACAACACCGACGACACAGAAATAATCAATGAAAATAATGTCACAATAGACACAGACGACACCAACGACACAGACATTATAAATTACAATGATGTCACAATAGACACAGATGACACAGACATTAAAAATTAGCATGATATCACAGTAGACACAGACAACACAGACACTATAAATGAACATGATGTCACAATAGGCACAGACAACTCAGAAAACAGAATTTAGAAATGACAATGAAGTCACAATAGACAAATATGATACAAACGACAGAGATGACACAGACATTATATATTAAAATTATGTCACAATTGAATCAGACGACACAGACAATACAGACATAATTAATGACAATGATGTCACAATAGAAAAAACCGACACAGACTGCATAGACGACACAGACATTTTAAATGACAGTGATGACACAATAGACACAGGCGACAGAGGTGACAACGACATTAAAAATGACAATGATGTCACAACAGACAAAAACGACAGGGGCGACAAGGACGACACAGACATTATAAATGAAAATGATGTCAAAGTACACACAGACGACTCAGATGACACACACCACACAGACATTATAAATTACAATGATGTCACAATAAACACAGAAAACACAGAATACACAGACATAATAAATGACAATTATATCACAATAGACACAGAAGACAGACGACATCGATAAATCAGAAGACACAGACGACACAGATATTATAAATTACAATGATGTCAAAATAGACAGAGATGACAAAGACATAAATGACAATGGTGTCTTAATAGACATAGACGACACAGAAGACACATAAAAAATGACAATGATGTCACAATATACACAGACGACAGAGACGGCAAAGACATTATAAATGACAATTATGTAACAATAGACACAGAAGATACAGACAACACAGATGACACAGACATTTTTAATGACAATGATGTCAAAATATACAAAGACAACACAGACGACACAGATATTATGAATGAAAATTGTGTCACAATAGACACAGAATACACAGATGATACAGACATGAATTAAAAAAAGATGTCACCATAGACACAGATGACACAGAGGACACAGATATAATAAATTACAATGATGTCAGAACAGACAGAGATGACACCAATGACAAAAACAGTATAAATGAAAATGATGTCAAAATAGACACAGATGACACATACATTATAAATCACAATGATGTCACCATAGACAAAGATGGCACCGAGGACAGAGACATTACAAATTACAATGATGTCACAATAGACACAGACGAAAAAGACGTAAATGACAATGACATCAAAATAAACAGAGACGACACAGACATTATAAATTATAACGATGTCACAATAGTCATGGATAACACAGACGACATAGACATTATAAATGACTATGATGTCGTAATAGACACAGGCGACACATGACACATATGACACAGACATTGTAAATGTTAATGATGTCACGAGAGACACAGACAACACAGAAGACACAGACATTATAAAAGAAAACGATGTCACAATAGACACAGACGACAGAAAATATAAATGGCAATGTCATAACAATAGACACAGCTGACACAGGCGACACAGGCAACACATGCGACACAATTGCCATAGTTATTATAAATAAAAATGATGTCAAAATAGACAAAGACGACACAGACGAACCAGACATTATAAATAACAATGATGTCACAATAGACACAGACAACACTGACGACAGACATTATACATGAAAATTATGTCACAAAATACACAGACGACACATACAACAAGACATTATAAATGAAAATGATGTGACAATATACACAGACGACACAAATGACACAGACGACAGATGACAAAACGACACAGGCATTATAAATGATAATGATGTCACAACAGACACACACGACAGACATTATAAATGACAATGGTGTCACAATAGATACAGATGTCACAGACAACAAAGACGACACAGATATTTTATATGACAATGATGTCTCAATAGACAGAGACGACACAGACAACACAGGCATTATAAATTACACCGATGTAACAATAGACACAGATGTCAAAGACCACACAGACGATACAGATGACACCGAGGACACAGACATTTTAAATAAAAATGATGTCACAATAGACACAGATGGCACAGAAGACACAGACTTTATAAATGACAATGATGTCACAACAGACACTGATGACACAGAAGACACAGACGTCAAAACATTATAAATGACAGTGATGTCACAGTAGACAGACGACAGAGAATACACAGAAGACTGACGCATTATTTATGACGATGATGTCACAATAGACACTGATGACGCAGACGACACAGACGACAAAGAATTATTAATGAAAATGATGTCACAATAGACACAGACGAGAGATGAAGCAGAAGACAAAGACGACACAGAAATTATAATGACAATGATGTCACAATAGACACAGACAACACAGATGACCCAGAAAACACAGACGACACAGACATTATAAGTGACAACGATGTCACAATAGACACAGACGACACACATCACACTGACTTTATAAATGACAATGATGTCACAACAGACACAGAGGACACAGACATTATAAGTGAAAATGATATCACAATAGACACAGACGAGAAATGAGATAGACGACACAGAAGACAGAGACATTATAAATGACAATGATGTCACAATATACGCAGATGAAACAGGTGACACAGACGACACAAAAGACAAAGACATTATAAATGACAATGATGTCACAATAGACAAAAATGACAGAGACAACACAGAGGACAGAGACGACAGATGCAACAAAGACATTATAAATGAAAACGATGTCACAATAAACACAAACGACACATAACACATGACATGGACATAATAAATGAAAATGAGGTCACAATAGACACAGACGACACAGACGTTATAAACGACAAAGATGTCAAAATAGACAGAGACGACACAGACTACATAGACATTATAAATGAAAATGAAGTCACAATAAACACATACGAGAGATGACATTAATGACAAAGACGACAGTGACGACACAGACATTAGAAATGAAAATGATGTCACAATACACATAGACGACACAGACGACACAGATGTTATAAATGAAAATGATATTAATATAGACACAGACAAGAGACCACAGAGACGACACAGACGTTATAAATCATAGAATCATAGAATAACCTGGTTGGAAGAGGACCACCGGGTCATCGAACCCAACCTTTGAAGTTGGCAGTTAAGGAACGCAGAGTGTGTTTAAATATTTTCATTTATTCGTTTCCTTTTCTTTCCCCCTTTTTTCTCTCAACAACTGAGAAAAATGTATCTGATACATAAATGCGCAAGATCAGATAAATAATAATGGCACTTTCACAGGGCATGTGGAGGCCATCAAACAGACAAAAATATCTACTATAAAATCAAAGGTATAGGACTTACATGCATCCTGCTTCCCTTACTTAAAAGACAATGATGTCACAACAGACACAGATGACACAGACATTATAAATGATAATGATGTCACAATAGACACAGATACCACAGACAACACAGACAATATAAATGACAATGATGTCACCACAGACGCAGACGACACAGAGCACACAGACGACACAGATAACGAAGACATACTAAACTACAATGATGTAACAATAGGCACAGAAGACACAGACATTATAAATGAAAATTATCTCACAATAGACACAGATGACATATACAACACAGACGAATAAGACATTAGAAATTACAATGATGTCACAATATACACAGATGACACAGACAACACAGAGGACAGACGACAGATGCAACAAAGGCATTATAAACGATAATGATGTCACAATATACACAGACGACACAGACTACATAGACGACAAGAAGACACAGATGACAGAGACATTATAAATGACAATGATGTCACAACAGACACAGACCACACAGACATTATAAATGACATTGATGTCAAAATAGACACAGACGATACAGGCTACAAAGACATTGAAAATGACGTTGTCACAATAGACACAGACAACACAGACGACACAAATGACAAATGACACAGACATTATAACTGACAATTATGTCACAACAAAAACAGACGACACAGACATTATAAGTGACAATGATGTCACACTAGACACAGACTACTCTGATATTTTAAATGACAATGATTTCATAATAACCACAGACGACAGAAACGACAGAGGCGACAGAGATTACACAGACCACAGAGATGACACAGACAACAGACATTATATATGACAATTATATCACAATATACACAGGCACACAGACGACACAGACATTAGAAATGACAGTGGTTTCACAACAGACACAGATGACACAGACATTATAAATGACATTGATGTCACAACAGACAGACGACACAGACATTATAAATGATAATGACGTCACAATAGACACAGACGGCACAGACATTATAAATGACAATGATGTCACAATAGACTCAGAATACACAGACATTATAAATGACAATAGTTTCACAGAAGACACAGAACACACGGACATTATAAATGACAATGATTTCGCAATAGACAGACGACACAGATATCATAAATGACAAGATGTCACAACAGACAAAGACAACACCGACGACACAGAAATAATCAATGAAAATAATGTCACAATAGACACAGACGACACCAACGACACAGACATTATAAATTACAATGATGTCACAATAGACACAGATGACACAGACATTAAAAATTAGCATGATATCACAGTAGACACAGACAACACAGACACTATAAATGAACATGATGTCACAATAGGCACAGACAACTCAGAAAACAGAATTTAGAAATGACAATGAAGTCACAATAGACAAATATGATACAAACGACAGAGATGACACAGACATTATATATTAAAATTATGTCACAATTGAATCAGACGACACAGACAATACAGACATAATTAATGACAATGATGTCACAATAGAAAAAACCGACACAGACTGCATAGACGACACAGACATTTTAAATGACAGTGATGACACAATAGACACAGGCGACAGAGGTGACAACGACATTAAAAATGACAATGATGTCACAACAGACAAAAACGACAGGGGCGACAAGGACGACACAGACATTATAAATGAAAATGATGTCAAAGTACACACAGACGACTCAGATGACACACACCACACAGACATTATAAATTACAATGATGTCACAATAAACACAGAAAACACAGAATACACAGACATAATAAATGACAATTATATCACAATAGACACAGAAGACAGACGACATCGATAAATCAGAAGACACAGACGACACAGATATTATAAATTACAATGATGTCAAAATAGACAGAGATGACAAAGACATAAATGACAATGGTGTCTTAATAGACATAGACGACACAGAAGACACATAAAAAATGACAATGATGTCACAATATACACAGACGACAGAGACGGCAAAGACATTATAAATGACAATTATGTAACAATAGACACAGAAGATACAGACAACACAGATGACACAGACATTTTTAATGACAATGATGTCAAAATATACAAAGACAACACAGACGACACAGATATTATGAATGAAAATTGTGTCACAATAGACACAGAATACACAGATGATACAGACATGAATTAAAAAAAGATGTCACCATAGACACAGATGACACAGAGGACACAGATATAATAAATTACAATGATGTCAGAACAGACAGAGATGACACCAATGACAAAAACAGTATAAATGAAAATGATGTCAAAATAGACACAGATGACACATACATTATAAATCACAATGATGTCACCATAGACAAAGATGGCACCGAGGACAGAGACATTACAAATTACAATGATGTCACAATAGACACAGACGAAAAAGACGTAAATGACAATGACATCAAAATAAACAGAGACGACACAGACATTATAAATTATAAAGATGTCACAATAGTCATGGATAACACAGACGACATAGACATTATAAATGACTATGATGTCGTAATAGACACAGGCGACACAAATGACACATATGACACAGACATTGTAAATGTTAATGATGTCACGAGAGACACAGACAACACAGAAGACACAGACATTATAAAAGAAAACGATGTCACAATAGACACAGACGACAGAAAATATAAATGGCAATGTCATAACAATAGACACAGCTGACACAGGCGACACAGGCAACACATGCGACACAATTGCCATAGTTATTATAAATAAAAATGATGTCAAAATAGACAAAGACGACACAGACGAACCAGACATTATAAATAACAATGATGTCACAATAGACACAGACAACACTGACGACAGACATTATACATGAAAATTATGTCACAAAATACACAGACGACACATACAACAAGACATTATAAATGAAAATGATGTGACAATATACACAGACGACACAAATGACACAGACGACAGATGACAAAACGACACAGGCATTATAAATGATAATGATGTCACAACAGACACACACGACAGACATTATAAATGACAATGGTGTCACAATAGATACAGATGTCACAGACAACAAAGACGACACAGATATTTTATATGACAATGATGTCTCAATAGACAGAGACGACACAGACAACACAGGCATTATAAATTACACCGATGTAACAATAGACACAGATGTCAAAGACCACACAGACGATACAGATGACACCGAGGACACAGACATTTTAAATAAAAATGATGTCACAATAGACACAGATGGCACAGAAGACACAGACTTTATAAATGACAATGATGTCACAACAGACACTGATGACACAGAAGACACAGACGTCAAAACATTATAAATGACAGTGATGTCACAGTAGACAGACGACAGAGAATACACAGAAGACTGACGCATTATTTATGACGATGATGTCACAATAGACACTGATGACGCAGACGACACAGACGACAAAGAATTATTAATGAAAATGATGTCACAATAGACACAGACGAGAGATGAAGCAGAAGACAAAGACGACACAGAAATTATAATGACAATGATGTCACAATAGACACAGACAACACAGATGACCCAGAAAACACAGACGACACAGACATTATAAGTGACAACGATGTCACAATAGACACAGACGACACACATCACACTGACTTTATAAATGACAATGATGTCACAACAGACACAGAGGACACAGACATTATAAGTGAAAATGATATCACAATAGACACAGACGAGAAATGAGATAGACGACACAGAAGACAGAGACATTATAAATGACAATGATGTCACAATATACGCAGATGAAACAGGTGACACAGACGACACAAAAGACAAAGACATTATAAATGACAATGATGTCACAATAGACAAAAATGACAGAGACAACACAGAGGACAGAGACGACAGATGCAACAAAGACATTATAAATGAAAACGATGTCACAATAAACACAAACGACACATAACACATGACATGGACATAATAAATGAAAATGAGGTCACAATAGACACAGACGACACAGACGTTATAAACGACAAAGATGTCAAAATAGACAGAGACGACACAGACTACATAGACATTATAAATGAAAATGAAGTCACAATAAACACATACGAGAGATGACATTAATGACAAAGACGACAGTGACGACACAGACATTAGAAATGAAAATGATGTCACAATACACATAGACGACACAGACGACACAGATGTTATAAATGAAAATGATATTAATATAGACACAGACAAGAGACCACAGAGACGACACAGACGTTATAAATCATAGAATCATAGAATAACCTGGTTGGAAGAGGACCACCGGGTCATCGAACCCAACCTTTGAAGTTGGCAGTTAAGGAACGCAGAGTGTGTTTAAATATTTTCATTTATTCGTTTCCTTTTCTTTCCCCCTTTTTTCTCTCAACAACTGAGAAAAATGTATCTGATACATAAATGCGCAAGATCAGATAAATAATAATGGCACTTTCACAGGGCATGTGGAGGCCATCAAACAGACAAAAATATCTACTATAAAATCAAAGGTATAGGACTTACATGCATCCTGCTTCCCTTACTTAAAAGACAATGATGTCACAACAGACACAGATGACACAGACATTATAAATGATAATGATGTCACAATAGACACAGATACCACAGACAACACAGACAATATAAATGACAATGATGTCACCACAGACGCAGACGACACAGAGCACACAGACGACACAGATAACGAAGACATATTAAACTACAATGATGTAACAATAGGCACAGAAGACACAGACATTATAAATGAAAATTATCTCACAATAGACACAGATGACATATACAACACAGACGAATAAGACATTAGAAATTACAATGATGTCACAATATACACAGATGACACAGACAACACAGAGGACAGACGACAGATGCAACAAAGGCATTATAAACGATAATGATGTCACAATATACACAGACGACACAGACTACATAGACGACAAGAAGACACAGATGACAGAGACATTATAAATGACAATGATGTCACAACAGACACAGACCACACAGACATTATAAATGACATTGATGTCAAAATAGACACAGACGATACAGGCTACAAAGACATTGAAAATGACGTTGTCACAATAGACACAGACAACACAGACGACACAAATGACAAATGACACAGACATTATAACTGACAATTATGTCACAACAAAAACAGACGACACAGACATTATAAGTGACAATGATGTCACACTAGACACAGACTACTCTGATATTTTAAATGACAATGATTTCATAATAACCACAGACGACAGAAACGACAGAGGCGACAGAGATTACACAGACCACAGAGATGACACAGACAACAGACATTATATATGACAATTATATCACAATATACACAGGCACACAGACGACACAGACATTAGAAATGACAGTGGTTTCACAACAGACACAGATGACACAGACATTATAAATGACATTGATGTCACAACAGACAGACGACACAGACATTATAAATGATAATGACGTCACAATAGACACAGACGGCACAGACATTATAAATGACAATGATGTCACAATAGACTCAGAATACACAGACATTATAAATGACAATAGTTTCACAGAAGACACAGAACACACGGACATTATAAATGACAATGATTTCGCAATAGACAGACGACACAGATATCATAAATGACAAGATGTCACAACAGACAAAGACAACACCGACGACACAGAAATAATCAATGAAAATAATGTCACAATAGACACAGACGACACCAACGACACAGACATTATAAATTACAATGATGTCACAATAGACACAGATGACACAGACATTAAAAATTAGCATGATATCACAGTAGACACAGACAACACAGACACTATAAATGAACATGATGTCACAATAGGCACAGACAACTCAGAAAACAGAATTTAGAAATGACAATGAAGTCACAATAGACAAATATGATACAAACGACAGAGATGACACAGACATTATATATTAAAATTATGTCACAATTGAATCAGACGACACAGACAATACAGACATAATTAATGACAATGATGTCACAATAGAAAAAACCGACACAGACTGCATAGACGACACAGACATTTTAAATGACAGTGATGACACAATAGACACAGGCGACAGAGGTGACAACGACATTAAAAATGACAATGATGTCACAACAGACAAAAACGACAGGGGCGACAAGGACGACACAGACATTATAAATGAAAATGATGTCAAAGTACACACAGACGACTCAGATGACACACACCACACAGACATTATAAATTACAATGATGTCACAATAAACACAGAAAACACAGAATACACAGACATAATAAATGACAATTATATCACAATAGACACAGAAGACAGACGACATCGATAAATCAGAAGACACAGACGACACAGATATTATAAATTACAATGATGTCAAAATAGACAGAGATGACAAAGACATAAATGACAATGGTGTCTTAATAGACATAGACGACACAGAAGACACATAAAAAATGACAATGATGTCACAATATACACAGACGACAGAGACGGCAAAGACATTATAAATGACAATTATGTAACAATAGACACAGAAGATACAGACAACACAGATGACACAGACATTTTTAATGACAATGATGTCAAAATATACAAAGACAACACAGACGACACAGATATTATGAATGAAAATTGTGTCACAATAGACACAGAATACACAGATGATACAGACATGAATTAAAAAAAGATGTCACCATAGACACAGATGACACAGAGGACACAGATATAATAAATTACAATGATGTCAGAACAGACAGAGATGACACCAATGACAAAAACAGTATAAATGAAAATGATGTCAAAATAGACACAGATGACACATACATTATAAATCACAATGATGTCACCATAGACAAAGATGGCACCGAGGACAGAGACATTACAAATTACAATGATGTCACAATAGACACAGACGAAAAAGACGTAAATGACAATGACATCAAAATAAACAGAGACGACACAGACATTATAAATTATAAAGATGTCACAATAGTCATGGATAACACAGACGACATAGACATTATAAATGACTATGATGTCGTAATAGACACAGGCGACACAAATGACACATATGACACAGACATTGTAAATGTTAATGATGTCACGAGAGACACAGACAACACAGAAGACACAGACATTATAAAAGAAAACGATGTCACAATAGACACAGACGACAGAAAATATAAATGGCAATGTCATAACAATAGACACAGCTGACACAGGCGACACAGGCAACACATGCGACACAATTGCCATAGTTATTATAAATAAAAATGATGTCAAAATAGACAAAGACGACACAGACGAACCAGACATTATAAATAACAATGATGTCACAATAGACACAGACAACACTGACGACAGACATTATACATGAAAATTATGTCACAAAATACACAGACGACACATACAACAAGACATTATAAATGAAAATGATGTGACAATATACACAGACGACACAAATGACACAGACGACACAGGCATTATAAATGATAATGATGTCACAACAGACACACACGACAGACATTATAAATGACAATGGTGTCACAATAGATACAGATGTCACAGACAACAAAGACGACACAGATATTTTATATGACAATGATGTCTCAATAGACAGAGACGACACAGACAACACAGGCATTATAAATTACACCGATGTAACAATAGACACAGATGTCAAAGACCACACAGACGATACAGATGACACCGAGGACACAGACATTTTAAATAAAAATGATGTCACAATAGACACAGATGGCACAGAAGACACAGACTTTATAAATGACAATGATGTCACAACAGACACTGATGACACAGAAGACACAGACGTCAAAACATTATAAATGACAGTGATGTCACAGTAGACAGACGACAGAGAATACACAGAAGACTGACGCATTATTTATGACGATGATGTCACAATAGACACTGATGACGCAGACGACACAGACGACAAAGAATTATTAATGAAAATGATGTCACAATAGACACAGACGAGAGATGAAGCAGAAGACAAAGACGACACAGAAATTATAATGACAATGATGTCACAATAGACACAGACAACACAGATGACCCAGAAAACACAGACGACACAGACATTATAAGTGACAACGATGTCACAATAGACACAGATGACACACATCACACTGACTTTATAAATGACAATGATGTCACAACAGACACAGAGGACACAGACATTATAAGTGAAAATGATATCACAATAGACACAGACGAGAAATGAGATAGACGACACAGAAGACAGAGACATTATAAATGACAATGATGTCACAATATACGCAGATGAAACAGGTGACACAGACGACACAAAAGACAAAGACATTATAAATGACAATGATGTCACAATAGACAAAAATGACAGAGACAACACAGAGGACAGAGACGACAGATGCAACAAAGACATTATAAATGAAAACGATGTCACAATAAACACAAACGACACATAACACATGACATGGACATAATAAATGAAAATGAGGTCACAATAGACACAGACGACACAGACGTTATAAACGACAAAGATGTCAAAATAGACAGAGACGACACAGACTACATAGACATTATAAATGAAAATGAAGTCACAATAAACACATACGAGAGATGACATTAATGACAAAGACGACAGTGACGACACAGACATTAGAAATGAAAATGATGTCACAATACACATAGACGACACAGACGACACAGATGTTATAAATGAAAATGATATTAATATAGACACAGACAAGAGACCACAGAGACGACACAGACGTTATAAATCATAGAATCATAGAATAACCTGGTTGGAAGAGGACCACCGGGTCATCGAACCCAACCTTTGAAGTTGGCAGTTAAGGAACGCAGAGTGTGTTTAAATATTTTCATTTATTCGTTTCCTTTTCTTTCCCCCTTTTTTCTCTCAACAACTGAGAAAAATGTATCTGATACATAAATGCGCAAGATCAGATAAATAATAATGGCACTTTCACAGGGCATGTGGAGGCCATCAAACAGACAAAAATATCTACTATAAAATCAAAGGTATAGGACTTACATGCATCCTGCTTCCCTTACTTAAAAGACAATGATGTCACAACAGACACAGATGACACAGACATTATAAATGATAATGATGTCACAATAGACACAGATACCACAGACAACACAGACAATATAAATGACAATGATGTCACCACAGACGCAGACGACACAGAGCACACAGACGACACAGATAACGAAGACATACTAAACTACAATGATGTAACAATAGGCACAGAAGACACAGACATTATAAATGAAAATTATCTCACAATAGACACAGATGACATATACAACACAGACGAATAAGACATTAGAAATTACAATGATGTCACAATATACACAGATGACACAGACAACACAGAGGACAGACGACAGATGCAACAAAGGCATTATAAACGATAATGATGTCACAATATACACAGACGACACAGACTACATAGACGACAAGAAGACACAGATGACAGAGACATTATAAATGACAATGATGTCACAACAGACACAGATGATACAGACTACACAGACATTATAAATGACAATGATGTCACAACAGACACAGACCACACAGACATTATAAATGACATTGATGTCAAAATAGACACAGACGATACAGACTACAAAGACATTGAAAATGACGTTGTCACAATAGACACAGACAACACAGACGACACAAATGACAAATGACACAGACATTATAACTGACAATTATGTCACAACAAAAACAGACGACACAGACATTATAAGTGACAATGATGTCACACTAGACACAGACTACTCTGATATTTTAAATGACAATGATTTCATAATAACCACAGACGACAGAAACGACAGAGGCGACAGAGATTACACAGACCACAGAGATGACACAGACAACAGACATTATATATGACAATTATATCACAATATACACAGGCACACAGACGACACAGACATTAGAAATGACAGTGGTTTCACAACAGACACAGATGACACAGACATTATAAATGACATTGATGTCACAACAGACAGACGACACAGACATTATAAATGATAATGACGTCACAATAGACACAGACGGCACAGACATTATAAATGACAATGATGTCACAATAGACTCAGAATACACAGACATTATAAATGACAATAGTTTCACAGAAGACACAGAACACACGGACATTATAAATGACAATGATTTCGCAATAGACAGACGACACAGATATCATAAATGACAAGATGTCACAACAGACAAAGACAACACCGACGACACAGAAATAATCAATGAAAATAATGTCACAATAGACACAGACGACACCAACGACACAGACATTATAAATTACAATGATGTCACAATAGACACAGATGACACAGACATTAAAAATTAGCATGATATCACAGTAGACACAGACAACACAGACACTATAAATGAACATGATGTCACAATAGGCACAGACAACTCAGAAAACAGAATTTAGAAATGACAATGAAGTCACAATAGACAAATATGATACAAACGACAGAGATGACACAGACATTATATATTAAAATTATGTCACAATTGAATCAGACGACACAGACAATACAGACATAATTAATGACAATGATGTCACAATAGAAAAAACCGACACAGACTGCATAGACGACACAGACATTTTAAATGACAGTGATGACACAATAGACACAGGCGACAGAGGTGACAACGACATTAAAAATGACAATGATGTCACAACAGACAAAAACGACAGGGGCGACAAGGACGACACAGACATTATAAATGAAAATGATGTCAAAGTACACACAGACGACTCAGATGACACACACCACACAGACATTATAAATTACAATGATGTCACAATAAACACAGAAAACACAGAATACACAGACATAATAAATGACAATTATATCACAATAGACACAGAAGACAGACGACATCGATAAATCAGAAGACACAGACGACACAGATATTATAAATTACAATGATGTCAAAATAGACAGAGATGACAAAGACATAAATGACAATGGTGTCTTAATAGACATAGACGACACAGAAGACACATAAAAAATGACAATGATGTCACAATATACACAGACGACAGAGACGGCAAAGACATTATAAATGACAATTATGTAACAATAGACACAGAAGATACAGACAACACAGATGACACAGACATTTTTAATGACAATGATGTCAAAATATACAAAGACAACACAGACGACACAGATATTATGAATGAAAATTGTGTCACAATAGACACAGAATACACAGATGATACAGACATGAATTAAAAAAAGATGTCACCATAGACACAGATGACACAGAGGACACAGATATAATAAATTACAATGATGTCAGAACAGACAGAGATGACACCAATGACAAAAACAGTATAAATGAAAATGATGTCAAAATAGACACAGATGACACATACATTATAAATCACAATGATGTCACCATAGACAAAGATGGCACCGAGGACAGAGACATTACAAATTACAATGATGTCACAATAGACACAGACGAAAAAGACGTAAATGACAATGACATCAAAATAAACAGAGACGACACAGACATTATAAATTATAAAGATGTCACAATAGTCATGGATAACACAGACGACATAGACATTATAAATGACTATGATGTCGTAATAGACACAGGCGACACAAATGACACATATGACACAGACATTGTAAATGTTAATGATGTCACGAGAGACACAGACAACACAGAAGACACAGACATTATAAAAGAAAACGATGTCACAATAGACACAGACGACAGAAAATATAAATGGCAATGTCATAACAATAGACACAGCTGACACAGGCGACACAGGCAACACATGCGACACAATTGCCATAGTTATTATAAATAAAAATGATGTCAAAATAGACAAAGACGACACAGACGAACCAGACATTATAAATAACAATGATGTCACAATAGACACAGACAACACTGACGACAGACATTATACATGAAAATTATGTCACAAAATACACAGACGACACATACAACAAGACATTATAAATGAAAATGATGTGACAATATACACAGACGACACAAATGACACAGACGACAGATGACAAAACGACACAGGCATTATAAATGATAATGATGTCACAACAGACACACACGACAGACATTATAAATGACAATGGTGTCAAAATAGATACAGATGTCACAGACAACAAAGACGACACAGATATTTTATATGACAATGATGTCTCAATAGACAGAGACGACACAGACAACACAGGCATTATAAATTACACCGATGTAACAATAGACACAGATGTCAAAGACCACACAGACGATACAGATGACACCGAGGACACAGACATTTTAAATAAAAATGATGTCACAATAGACACAGATGGCACAGAAGACACAGACTTTATAAATGACAATGATGTCACAACAGACACTGATGACACAGAAGACACAGACGTCAAAACATTATAAATGACAGTGATGTCACAGTAGACAGACGACAGAGAATACACAGAAGACTGACGCATTATTTATGACGATGATGTCACAATAGACACTGATGACGCAGACGACACAGACGACAAAGAATTATTAATGAAAATGATGTCACAATAGACACAGACGAGAGATGAAGCAGAAGACAAAGACGACACAGAAATTATAATGACAATGATGTCACAATAGACACAGACAACACAGATGACCCAGAAAACACAGACGACACAGACATTATAAGTGACAACGATGTCACAATAGACACAGACGACACACATCACACTGACTTTATAAATGACAATGATGTCACAACAGACACAGAGGACACAGACATTATAAGTGAAAATGATATCACAATAGACACAGACGAGAAATGAGATAGACGACACAGAAGACAGAGACATTATAAATGACAATGATGTCACAATATACGCAGATGAAACAGGTGACACAGACGACACAAAAGACAAAGACATTATAAATGACAATGATGTCACAATAGACAAAAATGACAGAGACAACACAGAGGACAGAGACGACAGATGCAACAAAGACATTATAAATGAAAACGATGTCACAATAAACACAAACGACACATAACACATGACATGGACATAATAAATGAAAATGAGGTCACAATAGACACAGACGACACAGACGTTATAAACGACAAAGATGTCAAAATAGACAGAGACGACACAGACTACATAGACATTATAAATGAAAATGAAGTCACAATAAACACATACGAGAGATGACATTAATGACAAAGACGACAGTGACGACACAGACATTAGAAATGAAAATGATGTCACAATACACATAGACGACACAGACGACACAGATGTTATAAATGAAAATGATATTAATATAGACACAGACAAGAGACCACAGAGACGACACAGACGTTATAAATCATAGAATCATAGAATAACCTGGTTGGAAGAGGACCACCGGGTCATCGAACCCAACCTTTGAAGTTGGCAGTTAAGGAACGCAGAGTGTGTTTAAATATTTTCATTTATTCGTTTCCTTTTCTTTCCCCCTTTTTTCTCTCAACAACTGAGAAAAATGTATCTGATACATAAATGCGCAAGATCAGATAAATAATAATGGCACTTTCACAGGGCATGTGGAGGCCATCAAACAGACAAAAATATCTACTATAAAATCAAAGGTATAGGACTTACATGCATCCTGCTTCCCTTACTTAAAAGACAATGATGTCACAACAGACACAGATGACACAGACATTATAAATGATAATGATGTCACAATAGACACAGATACCACAGACAACACAGACAATATAAATGACAATGATGTCACCACAGACGCAGACGACACAGAGCACACAGACGACACAGATAACGAAGACATACTAAACTACAATGATGTAACAATAGGCACAGAAGACACAGACATTATAAATGAAAATTATCTCACAATAGACACAGATGACATATACAACACAGACGAATAAGACATTAGAAATTACAATGATGTCACAATATACACAGATGACACAGACAACACAGAGGACAGACGACAGATGCAACAAAGGCATTATAAACGATAATGATGTCACAATATACACAGACGACACAGACTACATAGACGACAAGAAGACACAGATGACAGAGACATTATAAATGACAATGATGTCACAACAGACACAGATGATACAGACTACACAGACATTATAAATGACAATGATGTCACAACAGACACAGACCACACAGACATTATAAATGACATTGATGTCAAAATAGACACAGACGATACAGACTACAAAGACATTGAAAATGACGTTGTCACAATAGACACAGACAACACAGACGACACAAATGACAAATGACACAGACATTATAACTGACAATTATGTCACAACAAAAACAGACGACACAGACATTATAAGTGACAATGATGTCACACTAGACACAGACTACTCTGATATTTTAAATGACAATGATTTCATAATAACCACAGACGACAGAAACGACAGAGGCGACAGAGATTACACAGACCACAGAGATGACACAGACAACAGACATTATATATGACAATTATATCACAATATACACAGGCACACAGACGACACAGACATTAGAAATGACAGTGGTTTCACAACAGACACAGATGACACAGACATTATAAATGACATTGATGTCACAACAGACAGACGACACAGACATTATAAATGATAATGACGTCACAATAGACACAGACGGCACAGACATTATAAATGACAATGATGTCACAATAGACTCAGAATACACAGACATTATAAATGACAATAGTTTCACAGAAGACACAGAACACACGGACATTATAAATGACAATGATTTCGCAATAGACAGACGACACAGATATCATAAATGACAAGATGTCACAACAGACAAAGACAACACCGACGACACAGAAATAATCAATGAAAATAATGTCACAATAGACACAGACGACACCAACGACACAGACATTATAAATTACAATGATGTCACAATAGACACAGATGACACAGACATTAAAAATTAGCATGATATCACAGTAGACACAGACAACACAGACACTATAAATGAACATGATGTCACAATAGGCACAGACAACTCAGAAAACAGAATTTAGAAATGACAATGAAGTCACAATAGACAAATATGATACAAACGACAGAGATGACACAGACATTATATATTAAAATTATGTCACAATTGAATCAGACGACACAGACAATACAGACATAATTAATGACAATGATGTCACAATAGAAAAAACCGACACAGACTGCATAGACGACACAGACATTTTAAATGACAGTGATGACACAATAGACACAGGCGACAGAGGTGACAACGACATTAAAAATGACAATGATGTCACAACAGACAAAAACGACAGGGGCGACAAGGACGACACAGACATTATAAATGAAAATGATGTCAAAGTACACACAGACGACTCAGATGACACACACCACACAGACATTATAAATTACAATGATGTCACAATAAACACAGAAAACACAGAATACACAGACATAATAAATGACAATTATATCACAATAGACACAGAAGACAGACGACATCGATAAATCAGAAGACACAGACGACACAGATATTATAAATTACAATGATGTCAAAATAGACAGAGATGACAAAGACATAAATGACAATGGTGTCTTAATAGACATAGACGACACAGAAGACACATAAAAAATGACAATGATGTCACAATATACACAGACGACAGAGACGGCAAAGACATTATAAATGACAATTATGTAACAATAGACACAGAAGATACAGACAACACAGATGACACAGACATTTTTAATGACAATGATGTCAAAATATACAAAGACAACACAGACGACACAGATATTATGAATGAAAATTGTGTCACAATAGACACAGAATACACAGATGATACAGACATGAATTAAAAAAAGATGTCACCATAGACACAGATGACACAGAGGACACAGATATAATAAATTACAATGATGTCAGAACAGACAGAGATGACACCAATGACAAAAACAGTATAAATGAAAATGATGTCAAAATAGACACAGATGACACATACATTATAAATCACAATGATGTCACCATAGACAAAGATGGCACCGAGGACAGAGACATTACAAATTACAATGATGTCACAATAGACACAGACGAAAAAGACGTAAATGACAATGACATCAAAATAAACAGAGACGACACAGACATTATAAATTATAAAGATGTCACAATAGTCATGGATAACACAGACGACATAGACATTATAAATGACTATGATGTCGTAATAGACACAGGCGACACAAATGACACATATGACACAGACATTGTAAATGTTAATGATGTCACGAGAGACACAGACAACACAGAAGACACAGACATTATAAAAGAAAACGATGTCACAATAGACACAGACGACAGAAAATATAAATGGCAATGTCATAACAATAGACACAGCTGACACAGGCGACACAGGCAACACATGCGACACAATTGCCATAGTTATTATAAATAAAAATGATGTCAAAATAGACAAAGACGACACAGACGAACCAGACATTATAAATAACAATGATGTCACAATAGACACAGACAACACTGACGACAGACATTATACATGAAAATTATGTCACAAAATACACAGACGACACATACAACAAGACATTATAAATGAAAATGATGTGACAATATACACAGACGACACAAATGACACAGACGACAGATGACAAAACGACACAGGCATTATAAATGATAATGATGTCACAACAGACACACACGACAGACATTATAAATGACAATGGTGTCACAATAGATACAGATGTCACAGACAACAAAGACGACACAGATATTTTATATGACAATGATGTCTCAATAGACAGAGACGACACAGACAACACAGGCATTATAAATTACACCGATGTAACAATAGACACAGATGTCAAAGACCACACAGACGATACAGATGACACCGAGGACACAGACATTTTAAATAAAAATGATGTCACAATAGACACAGATGGCACAGAAGACACAGACTTTATAAATGACAATGATGTCACAACAGACACTGATGACACAGAAGACACAGACGTCAAAACATTATAAATGACAGTGATGTCACAGTAGACAGACGACAGAGAATACACAGAAGACTGACGCATTATTTATGACGATGATGTCACAATAGACACTGATGACGCAGACGACACAGACGACAAAGAATTATTAATGAAAATGATGTCACAATAGACACAGACGAGAGATGAAGCAGAAGACAAAGACGACACAGAAATTATAATGACAATGATGTCACAATAGACACAGACAACACAGATGACCCAGAAAACACAGACGACACAGACATTATAAGTGACAACGATGTCACAATAGACACAGACGACACACATCACACTGACTTTATAAATGACAATGATGTCACAACAGACACAGAGGACACAGACATTATAAGTGAAAATGATATCACAATAGACACAGACGAGAAATGAGATAGACGACACAGAAGACAGAGACATTATAAATGACAATGATGTCACAATATACGCAGATGAAACAGGTGACACAGACGACACAAAAGACAAAGACATTATAAATGACAATGATGTCACAATAGACAAAAATGACAGAGACAACACAGAGGACAGAGACGACAGATGCAACAAAGACATTATAAATGAAAACGATGTCACAATAAACACAAACGACACATAACACATGACATGGACATAATAAATGAAAATGAGGTCACAATAGACACAGACGACACAGACGTTATAAACGACAAAGATGTCAAAATAGACAGAGACGACACAGACTACATAGACATTATAAATGAAAATGAAGTCACAATAAACACATACGAGAGATGACATTAATGACAAAGACGACAGTGACGACACAGACATTAGAAATGAAAATGATGTCACAATACACATAGACGACACAGACGACACAGATGTTATAAATGAAAATGATACTAATATAGACACAGACAAGAGACCACAGAGACGACACAGACGTTATAAATCATAGAATCATAGAATAACCTGGTTGGAAGAGGACCACCGGGTCATCGAACCCAACCTTTGAAGTTGGCAGTTAAGGAACGCAGAGTGTGTTTAAATATTTTCATTTATTCGTTTCCTTTTCTTTCCCCCTTTTTTCTCTCAACAACTGAGAAAAATGTATCTGATACATAAATGCGCAAGATCAGATAAATAATAATGGCACTTTCACAGGGCATGTGGAGGCCATCAAACAGACAAAAATATCTACTATAAAATCAAAGGTATAGGACTTACATGCATCCTGCTTCCCTTACTTAAAAGACAATGATGTCACAACAGACACAGATGACACAGACATTATAAATGATAATGATGTCACAATAGACACAGATACCACAGACAACACAGACAATATAAATGACAATGATGTCACCACAGACGCAGACGACACAGAGCACACAGACGACACAGATAACGAAGACATAATAAACTACAATGATGTAACAATAGGCACAGAAGACACAGACATTATAAATGAAAATTATCTCACAATAGACACAGATGACATATACAACACAGACGAATAAGACATTAGAAATTACAATGATGTCACAATATACACAGATGACACAGACAACACAGAGGACAGACGACAGATGCAACAAAGGCATTATAAACGATAATGATGTCACAATATACACAGACGACACAGACTACATAGACGACAAGAAGACACAGATGACAGAGACATTATAAATGACAATGATGTCACAACAGACACAGATGATACAGACTACACAGACATTATAAATGACAATGATGTCACAACAGACACAGACCACACAGACATTATAAATGACATTGATGTCAAAATAGACACAGACGATACAGACTACAAAGACATTGAAAATGACGTTGTCACAATAGACACAGACAACACAGACGACACAAATGACAAATGACACAGACATTATAACTGACAATTATGTCACAACAAAAACAGACGACACAGACATTATAAGTGACAATGATGTCACACTAGACACAGACTACTCTGATATTTTAAATGACAATGATTTCATAATAACCACAGACGACAGAAACGACAGAGGCGACAGAGATTACACAGACCACAGAGATGACACAGACAACAGACATTATATATGACAATTATATCACAATATACACAGGCACACAGACGACACAGACATTAGAAATGACAGTGGTTTCACAACAGACACAGATGACACAGACATTATAAATGACATTGATGTCACAACAGACAGACGACACAGACATTATAAATGATAATGACGTCACAATAGACACAGACGGCACAGACATTATAAATGACAATGATGTCACAATAGACTCAGAATACACAGACATTATAAATGACAATAGTTTCACAGAAGACACAGAACACACGGACATTATAAATGACAATGATTTCGCAATAGACAGACGACACAGATATCATAAATGACAAGATGTCACAACAGACAAAGACAACACCGACGACACAGAAATAATCAATGAAAATAATGTCACAATAGACACAGACGACACCAACGACACAGACATTATAAATTACAATGATGTCACAATAGACACAGATGACACAGACATTAAAAATTAGCATGATATCACAGTAGACACAGACAACACAGACACTATAAATGAACATGATGTCACAATAGGCACAGACAACTCAGAAAACAGAATTTAGAAATGACAATGAAGTCACAATAGACAAATATGATACAAACGACAGAGATGACACAGACATTATATATTAAAATTATGTCACAATTGAATCAGACGACACAGACAATACAGACATAATTAATGACAATGATGTCACAATAGAAAAAACCGACACAGACTGCATAGACGACACAGACATTTTAAATGACAGTGATGACACAATAGACACAGGCGACAGAGGTGACAACGACATTAAAAATGACAATGATGTCACAACAGACAAAAACGACAGGGGCGACAAGGACGACACAGACATTATAAATGAAAATGATGTCAAAGTACACACAGACGACTCAGATGACACACACCACACAGACATTATAAATTACAATGATGTCACAATAAACACAGAAAACACAGAATACACAGACATAATAAATGACAATTATATCACAATAGACACAGAAGACAGACGACATCGATAAATCAGAAGACACAGACGACACAGATATTATAAATTACAATGATGTCAAAATAGACAGAGATGACAAAGACATAAATGACAATGGTGTCTTAATAGACATAGACGACACAGAAGACACATAAAAAATGACAATGATGTCACAATATACACAGACGACAGAGACGGCAAAGACATTATAAATGACAATTATGTAACAATAGACACAGAAGATACAGACAACACAGATGACACAGACATTTTTAATGACAATGATGTCAAAATATACAAAGACAACACAGACGACACAGATATTATGAATGAAAATTGTGTCACAATAGACACAGAATACACAGATGATACAGACATGAATTAAAAAAAGATGTCACCATAGACACAGATGACACAGAGGACACAGATATAATAAATTACAATGATGTCAGAACAGACAGAGATGACACCAATGACAAAAACAGTATAAATGAAAATGATGTCAAAATAGACACAGATGACACATACATTATAAATCACAATGATGTCACCATAGACAAAGATGGCACCGAGGACAGAGACATTACAAATTACAATGATGTCACAATAGACACAGACGAAAAAGACGTAAATGACAATGACATCAAAATAAACAGAGACGACACAGACATTATAAATTATAAAGATGTCACAATAGTCATGGATAACACAGACGACATAGACATTATAAATGACTATGATGTCGTAATAGACACAGGCGACACAAATGACACATATGACACAGACATTGTAAATGTTAATGATGTCACGAGAGACACAGACAACACAGAAGACACAGACATTATAAAAGAAAACGATGTCACAATAGACACAGACGACAGAAAATATAAATGGCAATGTCATAACAATAGACACAGCTGACACAGGCGACACAGGCAACACATGCGACACAATTGCCATAGTTATTATAAATAAAAATGATGTCAAAATAGACAAAGACGACACAGACGAACCAGACATTATAAATAACAATGATGTCACAATAGACACAGACAACACTGACGACAGACATTATACATGAAAATTATGTCACAAAATACACAGACGACACATACAACAAGACATTATAAATGAAAATGATGTGACAATATACACAGACGACACAAATGACACAGACGACACAGGCATTATAAATGATAATGATGTCACAACAGACACACACGACAGACATTATAAATGACAATGGTGTCACAATAGATACAGATGTCACAGACAACAAAGACGACACAGATATTTTATATGACAATGATGTCTCAATAGACAGAGACGACACAGACAACACAGGCATTATAAATTACACCGATGTAACAATAGACACAGATGTCAAAGACCACACAGACGATACAGATGACACCGAGGACACAGACATTTTAAATAAAAATGATGTCACAATAGACACAGATGGCACAGAAGACACAGACTTTATAAATGACAATGATGTCACAACAGACACTGATGACACAGAAGACACAGACGTCAAAACATTATAAATGACAGTGATGTCACAGTAGACAGACGACAGAGAATACACAGAAGACTGACGCATTATTTATGACGATGATGTCACAATAGACACTGATGACGCAGACGACACAGACGACAAAGAATTATTAATGAAAATGATGTCACAATAGACACAGACGAGAGATGAAGCAGAAGACAAAGACGACACAGAAATTATAATGACAATGATGTCACAATAGACACAGACAACACAGATGACCCAGAAAACACAGACGACACAGACATTATAAGTGACAACGATGTCACAATAGACACAGACGACACACATCACACTGACTTTATAAATGACAATGATGTCACAACAGACACAGAGGACACAGACATTATAAGTGAAAATGATATCACAATAGACACAGACGAGAAATGAGATAGACGACACAGAAGACAGAGACATTATAAATGACAATGATGTCACAATATACGCAGATGAAACAGGTGACACAGACGACACAAAAGACAAAGACATTATAAATGACAATGATGTCACAATAGACAAAAATGACAGAGACAACACAGAGGACAGAGACGACAGATGCAACAAAGACATTATAAATGAAAACGATGTCACAATAAACACAAACGACACATAACACATGACATGGACATAATAAATGAAAATGAGGTCACAATAGACACAGACGACACAGACGTTATAAACGACAAAGATGTCAAAATAGACAGAGACGACACAGACTACATAGACATTATAAATGAAAATGAAGTCACAATAAACACATACGAGAGATGACATTAATGACAAAGACGACAGTGACGACACAGACATTAGAAATGAAAATGATGTCACAATACACATAGACGACACAGACGACACAGATGTTATAAATGAAAATGATACTAATATAGACACAGACAAGAGACCACAGAGACGACACAGACGTTATAAATCATAGAATCATAGAATAACCTGGTTGGAAGAGGACCACCGGGTCATCGAACCCAACCTTTGAAGTTGGCAGTTAAGGAACGCAGAGTGTGTTTAAATATTTTCATTTATTCGTTTCCTTTTCTTTCCCCCTTTTTTCTCTCAACAACTGAGAAAAATGTATCTGATACATAAATGCGCAAGATCAGATAAATAATAATGGCACTTTCACAGGGCATGTGGAGGCCATCAAACAGACAAAAATATCTACTATAAAATCAAAGGTATAGGACTTACATGCATCCTGCTTCCCTTACTTAAAAGACAATGATGTCACAACAGACACAGATGACACAGACATTATAAATGATAATGATGTCACAATAGACACAGATACCACAGACAACACAGACAATATAAATGACAATGATGTCACCACAGACGCAGACGACACAGAGCACACAGACGACACAGATAACGAAGACATACTAAACTACAATGATGTAACAATAGGCACAGAAGACACAGACATTATAAATGAAAATTATCTCACAATAGACACAGATGACATATACAACACAGACGAATAAGACATTAGAAATTACAATGATGTCACAATATACACAGATGACACAGACAACACAGAGGACAGACGACAGATGCAACAAAGGCATTATAAACGATAATGATGTCACAATATACACAGACGACACAGACTACATAGACGACAAGAAGACACAGATGACAGAGACATTATAAATGACAATGATGTCACAACAGACACAGATGATACAGACTACACAGACATTATAAATGACAATGATGTCACAACAGACACAGACCACACAGACATTATAAATGACATTGATGTCAAAATAGACACAGACGATACAGACTACAAAGACATTGAAAATGACGTTGTCACAATAGACACAGACAACACAGACGACACAAATGACAAATGACACAGACATTATAACTGACAATTATGTCACAACAAAAACAGACGACACAGACATTATAAGTGACAATGATGTCACACTAGACACAGACTACTCTGATATTTTAAATGACAATGATTTCATAATAACCACAGACGACAGAAACGACAGAGGCGACAGAGATTACACAGACCACAGAGATGACACAGACAACAGACATTATATATGACAATTATATCACAATATACACAGGCACACAGACGACACAGACATTAGAAATGACAGTGGTTTCACAACAGACACAGATGACACAGACATTATAAATGACATTGATGTCACAACAGACAGACGACACAGACATTATAAATGATAATGACGTCACAATAGACACAGACGGCACAGACATTATAAATGACAATAGTTTCACAGAAGACACAGAACACACGGACATTATAAATGACAATGATTTCGCAATAGACAGACGACACAGATATCATAAATGACAAGATGTCACAACAGACAAAGACAACACCGACGACACAGAAATAATCAATGAAAATAATGTCACAATAGACACAGACGACACCAACGACACAGACATTATAAATTACAATGATGTCACAATAGACACAGATGACACAGACATTAAAAATTAGCATGATATCACAGTAGACACAGACAACACAGACACTATAAATGAACATGATGTCACAATAGGCACAGACAACTCAGAAAACAGAATTTAGAAATGACAATGAAGTCACAATAGACAAATATGATACAAACGACAGAGATGACACAGACATTATATATTAAAATTATGTCACAATTGAATCAGACGACACAGACAATACAGACATAATTAATGACAATGATGTCACAATAGAAAAAACCGACACAGACTGCATAGACGACACAGACATTTTAAATGACAGTGATGACACAATAGACACAGGCGACAGAGGTGATAACGACATTAAAAATGACAATGATGTCACAACAGACAAAAACGACAGGGGCGACAAGGACGACACAGACATTATAAATGAAAATGATGTCAAAGTACACACAGACGACTCAGATGACACACACCACACAGACATTATAAATTACAATGATGTCACAATAAACACAGAAAACACAGAATACACAGACATAATAAATGACAATTATATCACAATAGACACAGAAGACAGACGACATCGATAAATCAGAAGACACAGACGACACAGATATTATAAATTACAATGATGTCAAAATAGACAGAGATGACAAAGACATAAATGACAATGGTGTCTTAATAGACATAGACGACACAGAAGACACATAAAAAATGACAATGATGTCACAATATACACAGACGACAGAGACGGCAAAGACATTATAAATGACAATTATGTAACAATAGACACAGAAGATACAGACAACACAGATGACACAGACATTTTTAATGACAATGATGTCAAAATATACAAAGACAACACAGACGACACAGATATTATGAATGAAAATTGTGTCACAATAGACACAGAATACACAGATGATACAGACATGAATTAAAAAAAGATGTCACCATAGACACAGATGACACAGAGGACACAGATATAATAAATTACAATGATGTCAGAACAGACAGAGATGACACCAATGACAAAAACAGTATAAATGAAAATGATGTCAAAATAGACACAGATGACACATACATTATAAATCACAATGATGTCACCATAGACAAAGATGGCACCGAGGACAGAGACATTACAAATTACAATGATGTCACAATAGACACAGACGAAAAAGACGTAAATGACAATGACATCAAAATAAACAGAGACGACACAGACATTATAAATTATAAAGATGTCACAATAGTCATGGATAACACAGACGACATAGACATTATAAATGACTATGATGTCGTAATAGACACAGGCGACACAAATGACACATATGACACAGACATTGTAAATGTTAATGATGTCACGAGAGACACAGACAACACAGAAGACACAGACATTATAAAAGAAAACGATGTCACAATAGACACAGACGACAGAAAATATAAATGGCAATGTCATAACAATAGACACAGCTGACACAGGCGACACAGGCAACACATGCGACACAATTGCCATAGTTATTATAAATAAAAATGATGTCAAAATAGACAAAGACGACACAGACGAACCAGACATTATAAATAACAATGATGTCACAATAGACACAGACAACACTGACGACAGACATTATACATGAAAATTATGTCACAAAATACACAGACGACACATACAACAAGACATTATAAATGAAAATGATGTGACAATATACACAGACGACACAAATGACACAGACGACACAGGCATTATAAATGATAATGATGTCACAACAGACACACACGACAGACATTATAAATGACAATGGTGTCACAATAGATACAGATGTCACAGACAACAAAGACGACACAGATATTTTATATGACAATGATGTCTCAATAGACAGAGACGACACAGACAACACAGGCATTATAAATTACACCGATGTAACAATAGACACAGATGTCAAAGACCACACAGACGATACAGATGACACCGAGGACACAGACATTTTAAATAAAAATGATGTCACAATAGACACAGATGGCACAGAAGACACAGACTTTATAAATGACAATGATGTCACAACAGACACTGATGACACAGAAGACACAGACGTCAAAACATTATAAATGACAGTGATGTCACAGTAGACAGACGACAGAGAATACACAGAAGACTGACGCATTATTTATGACGATGATGTCACAATAGACACTGATGACGCAGACGACACAGACGACAAAGAATTATTAATGAAAATGATGTCACAATAGACACAGACGAGAGATGAAGCAGAAGACAAAGACGACACAGAAATTATAATGACAATGATGTCACAATAGACACAGACAACACAGATGACCCAGAAAACACAGACGACACAGACATTATAAGTGACAACGATGTCACAATAGACACAGACGACACACATCACACTGACTTTATAAATGACAATGATGTCACAACAGACACAGAGGACACAGACATTATAAGTGAAAATGATATCACAATAGACACAGACGAGAAATGAGATAGACGACACAGAAGACAGAGACATTATAAATGACAATGATGTCACAATATACGCAGATGAAACAGGTGACACAGACGACACAAAAGACAAAGACATTATAAATGACAATGATGTCACAATAGACAAAAATGACAGAGACAACACAGAGGACAGAGACGACAGATGCAACAAAGACATTATAAATGAAAACGATGTCACAATAAACACAAACGACACATAACACATGACATGGACATAATAAATGAAAATGAGGTCACAATAGACACAGACGACACAGACGTTATAAACGACAAAGATGTCAAAATAGACAGAGACGACACAGACTACATAGACATTATAAATGAAAATGAAGTCACAATAAACACATACGAGAGATGACATTAATGACAAAGACGACAGTGACGACACAGACATTAGAAATGAAAATGATGTCACAATACACATAGACGACACAGACGACACAGATGTTATAAATGAAAATGATATTAATATAGACACAGACAAGAGACCACAGAGACGACACAGACGTTATAAATCATAGAATCATAGAATAACCTGGTTGGAAGAGGACCACCGGGTCATCGAACCCAACCTTTGAAGTTGGCAGTTAAGGAACGCAGAGTGTGTTTAAATATTTTCATTTATTCGTTTCCTTTTCTTTCCCCCTTTTTTCTCTCAACAACTGAGAAAAATGTATCTGATACATAAATGCGCAAGATCAGATAAATAATAATGGCACTTTCACAGGGCATGTGGAGGCCATCAAACAGACAAAAATATCTACTATAAAATCAAAGGTATAGGACTTACATGCATCCTGCTTCCCTTACTTAAAAGACAGTGATGTCACAACAGACACAGATGACACAGACATTATAAATGATAATGATGTCACAATAGACACAGATACCACAGACAACACAGACAATATAAATGACAATGATGTCACCACAGACGCAGACGACACAGAGCACACAGACGACACAGATAACGAAGACATACTAAACTACAATGATGTAACAATAGGCACAGAAGACACAGACATTATAAATGAAAATTATCTCACAATAGACACAGATGACATATACAACACAGACGAATAAGACATTAGAAATTACAATGATGTCACAATATACACAGATGACACAGACAACACAGAGGACAGACGACAGATGCAACAAAGGCATTATAAACGATAATGATGTCACAATATACACAGACGACACAGACTACATAGACGACAAGAAGACACAGATGACAGAGACATTATAAATGACAATGATGTCACAACAGACACAGATGATACAGACTACACAGACATTATAAATGACAATGATGTCACAACAGACACAGACCACACAGACATTATAAATGACATTGATGTCAAAATAGACACAGACGATACAGACTACAAAGACATTGAAAATGACGTTGTCACAATAGACACAGACAACACAGACGACACAAATGACAAATGACACAGACATTATAACTGACAATTATGTCACAACAAAAACAGACGACACAGACATTATAAGTGACAATGATGTCACACTAGACACAGACTACTCTGATATTTTAAATGACAATGATTTCATAATAACCACAGACGACAGAAACGACAGAGGCGACAGAGATTACACAGACCACAGAGATGACACAGACAACAGACATTATATATGACAATTATATCACAATATACACAGGCACACAGACGACACAGACATTAGAAATGACAGTGGTTTCACAACAGACACAGATGACACAGACATTATAAATGACATTGATGTCACAACAGACAGACGACACAGACATTATAAATGATAATGACGTCACAATAGACACAGACGGCACAGACATTATAAATGACAATGATGTCACAATAGACTCAGAATACACAGACATTATAAATGACAATAGTTTCACAGAAGACACAGAACACACGGACATTATAAATGACAATGATTTCGCAATAGACAGACGACACAGATATCATAAATGACAAGATGTCACAACAGACAAAGACAACACCGACGACACAGAAATAATCAATGAAAATAATGTCACAATAGACACAGACGACACCAACGACACAGACATTATAAATTACAATGATGTCACAATAGACACAGATGACACAGACATTAAAAATTAGCATGATATCACAGTAGACACAGACAACACAGACACTATAAATGAACATGATGTCACAATAGGCACAGACAACTCAGAAAACAGAATTTAGAAATGACAATGAAGTCACAATAGACAAATATGATACAAACGACAGAGATGACACAGACATTATATATTAAAATTATGTCACAATTGAATCAGACGACACAGACAATACAGACATAATTAATGACAATGATGTCACAATAGAAAAAACCGACACAGACTGCATAGACGACACAGACATTTTAAATGACAGTGATGACACAATAGACACAGGCGACAGAGGTGACAACGACATTAAAAATGACAATGATGTCACAACAGACAAAAACGACAGGGGCGACAAGGACGACACAGACATTATAAATGAAAATGATGTCAAAGTACACACAGACGACTCAGATGACACACACCACACAGACATTATAAATTACAATGATGTCACAATAAACACAGAAAACACAGAATACACAGACATAATAAATGACAATTATATCACAATAGACACAGAAGACAGACGACATCGATAAATCAGAAGACACAGACGACACAGATATTATAAATTACAATGATGTCAAAATAGACAGAGATGACAAAGACATAAATGACAATGGTGTCTTAATAGACATAGACGACACAGAAGACACATAAAAAATGACAATGATGTCACAATATACACAGACGACAGAGACGGCAAAGACATTATAAATGACAATTATGTAACAATAGACACAGAAGATACAGACAACACAGATGACACAGACATTTTTAATGACAATGATGTCAAAATATACAAAGACAACACAGACGACACAGATATTATGAATGAAAATTGTGTCACAATAGACACAGAATACACAGATGATACAGACATGAATTAAAAAAAGATGTCACCATAGACACAGATGACACAGAGGACACAGATATAATAAATTACAATGATGTCAGAACAGACAGAGATGACACCAATGACAAAAACAGTATAAATGAAAATGATGTCAAAATAGACACAGATGACACATACATTATAAATCACAATGATGTCACCATAGACAAAGATGGCACCGAGGACAGAGACATTACAAATTACAATGATGTCACAATAGACACAGACGAAAAAGACGTAAATGACAATGACATCAAAATAAACAGAGACGACACAGACATTATAAATTATAAAGATGTCACAATAGTCATGGATAACACAGACGACATAGACATTATAAATGACTATGATGTCGTAATAGACACAGGCGACACAAATGACACATATGACACAGACATTGTAAATGTTAATGATGTCACGAGAGACACAGACAACACAGAAGACACAGACATTATAAAAGAAAACGATGTCACAATAGACACAGACGACAGAAAATATAAATGGCAATGTCATAACAATAGACACAGCTGACACAGGCGACACAGGCAACACATGCGACACAATTGCCATAGTTATTATAAATAAAAATGATGTCAAAATAGACAAAGACGACACAGACGAACCAGACATTATAAATAACAATGATGTCACAATAGACACAGACAACACTGACGACAGACATTATACATGAAAATTATGTCACAAAATACACAGACGACACATACAACAAGACATTATAAATGAAAATGATGTGACAATATACACAGACGACACAAATGACACAGACGACAGATGACAAAACGACACAGGCATTATAAATGATAATGATGTCACAACAGACACACACGACAGACATTATAAATGACAATGGTGTCACAATAGATACAGATGTCACAGACAACAAAGACGACACAGATATTTTATATGACAATGATGTCTCAATAGACAGAGACGACACAGACAACACAGGCATTATAAATTACACCGATGTAACAATAGACACAGATGTCAAAGACCACACAGACGATACAGATGACACCGAGGACACAGACATTTTAAATAAAAATGATGTCACAATAGACACAGATGGCACAGAAGACACAGACTTTATAAATGACAATGATGTCACAACAGACACTGATGACACAGAAGACACAGACGTCAAAACATTATAAATGACAGTGATGTCACAGTAGACAGACGACAGAGAATACACAGAAGACTGACGCATTATTTATGACGATGATGTCACAATAGACACTGATGACGCAGACGACACAGACGACAAAGAATTATTAATGAAAATGATGTCACAATAGACACAGACGAGAGATGAAGCAGAAGACAAAGACGACACAGAAATTATAATGACAATGATGTCACAATAGACACAGACAACACAGATGACCCAGAAAACACAGACGACACAGACATTATAAGTGACAACGATGTCACAATAGACACAGACGACACACATCACACTGACTTTATAAATGACAATGATGTCACAACAGACACAGAGGACACAGACATTATAAGTGAAAATGATATCACAATAGACACAGACGAGAAATGAGATAGACGACACAGAAGACAGAGACATTATAAATGACAATGATGTCACAATAGACAAAAATGACAGAGACAACACAGAGGACAGAGACGACAGATGCAACAAAGACATTATAAATGAAAACGATGTCACAATAAACACAAACGACACATAACACATGACATGGACATAATAAATGAAAATGAGGTCACAATAGACACAGACGACACAGACGTTATAAACGACAAAGATGTCAAAATAGACAGAGACGACACAGACTACATAGACATTATAAATGAAAATGAAGTCACAATAAACACATACGAGAGATGACATTAATGACAAAGACGACAGTGACGACACAGACATTAGAAATGAAAATGATGTCACAATACACATAGACGACACAGACGACACAGATGTTATAAATGAAAATGATATTAATATAGACACAGACAAGAGACCACAGAGACGACACAGACGTTATAAATCATAGAATCATAGAATAACCTGGTTGGAAGAGGACCACCGGGTCATCGAACCCAACCTTTGAAGTTGGCAGTTAAGGAACGCAGAGTGTGTTTAAATATTTTCATTTATTCGTTTCCTTTTCTTTCCCCCTTTTTTCTCTCAACAACTGAGAAAAATGTATCTGATACATAAATGCGCAAGATCAGATAAATAATAATGGCACTTTCACAGGGCATGTGGAGGCCATCAAACAGACAAAAATATCTACTATAAAATCAAAGGTATAGGACTTACATGCATCCTGCTTCCCTTACTTAAAAGACAATGATGTCACAACAGACACAGATGACACAGACATTATAAATGATAATGATGTCACAATAGACACAGATACCACAGACAACACAGACAATATAAATGACAATGATGTCACCACAGACGCAGACGACACAGAGCACACAGACGACACAGATAACGAAGACATACTAAACTACAATGATGTAACAATAGGCACAGAAGACACAGACATTATAAATGAAAATTATCTCACAATAGACACAGATGACATATACAACACAGACGAATAAGACATTAGAAATTACAATGATGTCACAATATACACAGATGACACAGACAACACAGAGGACAGACGACAGATGCAACAAAGGCATTATAAACGATAATGATGTCACAATATACACAGACGACACAGACTACATAGACGACAAGAAGACACAGATGACAGAGACATTATAAATGACAATGATGTCACAACAGACACAGATGATACAGACTACACAGACATTATAAATGACAATGATGTCACAACAGACACAGACCACACAGACATTATAAATGACATTGATGTCAAAATAGACACAGACGATACAGACTACAAAGACATTGAAAATGACGTTGTCACAATAGACACAGACAACACAGACGACACAAATGACAAATGACACAGACATTATAACTGACAATTATGTCACAACAAAAACAGACGACACAGACATTATAAGTGACAATGATGTCACACTAGACACAGACTACTCTGATATTTTAAATGACAATGATTTCATAATAACCACAGACGACAGAAACGACAGAGGCGACAGAGATTACACAGACCACAGAGATGACACAGACAACAGACATTATATATGACAATTATATCACAATATACACAGGCACACAGACGACACAGACATTAGAAATGACAGTGGTTTCACAACAGACACAGATGACACAGACATTATAAATGACATTGATGTCACAACAGACAGACGACACAGACATTATAAATGATAATGACGTCACAATAGACACAGACGGCACAGACATTATAAATGACAATGATGTCACAATAGACTCAGAATACACAGACATTATAAATGACAATAGTTTCACAGAAGACACAGAACACACGGACATTATAAATGACAATGATTTCGCAATAGACAGACGACACAGATATCATAAATGACAAGATGTCACAACAGACAAAGACAACACCGACGACACAGAAATAATCAATGAAAATAATGTCACAATAGACACAGACGACACCAACGACACAGACATTATAAATTACAATGATGTCACAATAGGCACAGATGACACAGACATTAAAAATTAGCATGATATCACAGTAGACACAGACAACACAGACACTATAAATGAACATGATGTCACAACAGGCACAGACAACTCAGAAAACAGAATTTAGAAATGACAATGAAGTCACAATAGACAAATATGATACAAACGACAGAGATGACACAGACATTATATATTAAAATTATGTCACAATTGAATCAGACGACACAGACAATACAGACATAATTAATGACAATGATGTCACAATAGAAAAAACCGACACAGACTGCATAGACGACACAGACATTTTAAATGACAGTGATGACACAATAGACACAGGCGACAGAGGTGACAACGACATTAAAAATGACAATGATGTCACAACAGACAAAAACGACAGGGGCGACAAGGACGACACAGACATTATAAATGAAAATGATGTCAAAGTACACACAGACGACTCAGATGACACACACCACACAGACATTATAAATTACAATGATGTCACAATAAACACAGAAAACACAGAATACACAGACATAATAAATGACAATTATATCACAATAGACACAGAAGACAGACGACATCGATAAATCAGAAGACACAGACGACACAGATATTATAAATTACAATGATGTCAAAATAGACAGAGATGACAAAGACATAAATGACAATGGTGTCTTAATAGACATAGACGACACAGAAGACACATAAAAAATGACAATGATGTCACAATATACACAGACGACAGAGACGGCAAAGACATTATAAATGACAATTATGTAACAATAGACACAGAAGATACAGACAACACAGATGACACAGACATTTTTAATGACAATGATGTCAAAATATACAAAGACAACACAGACGACACAGATATTATGAATGAAAATTGTGTCACAATAGACACAGAATACACAGATGATACAGACATGAATTAAAAAAAGATGTCACCATAGACACAGATGACACAGAGGACACAGATATAATAAATTACAATGATGTCAGAACAGACAGAGATGACACCAATGACAAAAACAGTATAAATGAAAATGATGTCAAAATAGACACAGATGACACATACATTATAAATCACAATGATGTCACCATAGACAAAGATGGCACCGAGGACAGAGACATTACAAATTACAATGATGTCACAATAGACACAGACGAAAAAGACGTAAATGACAATGACATCAAAATAAACAGAGACGACACAGACATTATAAATTATAAAGATGTCACAATAGTCATGGATAACACAGACGACATAGACATTATAAATGACTATGATGTCGTAATAGACACAGGCGACACAAATGACACATATGACACAGACATTGTAAATGTTAATGATGTCACGAGAGACACAGACAACACAGAAGACACAGACATTATAAAAGAAAACGATGTCACAATAGACACAGACGACAGAAAATATAAATGGCAATGTCATAACAATAGACACAGCTGACACAGGCGACACAGGCAACACATGCGACACAATTGCCATAGTTATTATAAATAAAAATGATGTCAAAATAGACAAAGACGACACAGACGAACCAGACATTATAAATAACAATGATGTCACAATAGACACAGACAACACTGACGACAGACATTATACATGAAAATTATGTCACAAAATACACAGACGACACATACAACAAGACATTATAAATGAAAATGATGTGACAATATACACAGACGACACAAATGACACAGACGACAGATGACAAAACGACACAGGCATTATAAATGATAATGATGTCACAACAGACACACACGACAGACATTATAAATGACAATGGTGTCACAATAGATACAGATGTCACAGACAACAAAGACGACACAGATATTTTATATGACAATGATGTCTCAATAGACAGAGACGACACAGACAACACAGGCATTATAAATTACACCGATGTAACAATAGACACAGATGTCAAAGACCACACAGACGATACAGATGACACCGAGGACACAGACATTTTAAATAAAAATGATGTCACAATAGACACAGATGGCACAGAAGACACAGACTTTATAAATGACAATGATGTCACAACAGACACTGATGACACAGAAGACACAGACGTCAAAACATTATAAATGACAGTGATGTCACAGTAGACAGACGACAGAGAATACACAGAAGACTGACGCATTATTTATGACGATGATGTCACAATAGACACTGATGACGCAGACGACACAGAAGACACAGAAATTATAATGACAATGATGTCACAATAGACACAGACAACACAGATGACCCAGAAAACACAGACGACACAGACATTATAAGTGACAACGATGTCACAATAGACACAGACGACACACATCACACTGACTTTATAAATGACAATGATGTCACAACAGACACAGAGGACACAGACATTATAAGTGAAAATGATATCACAATAGACACAGACGAGAAATGAGATAGACGACACAGAAGACAGAGACATTATAAATGACAATGATGTCACAATATACGCAGATGAAACAGGTGACACAGACGACACAAAAGACAAAGACATTATAAATGACAATGATGTCACAATAGACAAAAATGACAGAGACAACACAGAGGACAGAGACGACAGATGCAACAAAGACATTATAAATGAAAACGATGTCACAATAAACACAAACGACACATAACACATGACATGGACATAATAAATGAAAATGAGGTCACAATAGACACAGACGACACAGACGTTATAAACGACAAAGATGTCAAAATAGACAGAGACGACACAGACTACATAGACATTATAAATGAAAATGAAGTCACAATAAACACATACGAGAGATGACATTAATGACAAAGACGACAGTGACGACACAGACATTAGAAATGAAAATGATGTCACAATACACATAGACGACACAGATGTTATAAATGAAAATGATACTAATATAGACACAGACAAGAGACCACAGAGACGACACAGACGTTATAAATCATAGAATCATAGAATAACCTGGTTGGAAGAGGACCACCGGGTCATCGAACCCAACCTTTGAAGTTGGCAGTTAAGGAACGCAGAGTGTGTTTAAATATTTTCATTTATTCGTTTCCTTTTCTTTCCCCCTTTTTTCTCTCAACAACTGAGAAAAATGTATCTGATACATAAATGCGCAAGATCAGATAAATAATAATGGCACTTTCACAGGGCATGTGGAGGCCATCAAACAGACAAAAATATCTACTATAAAATCAAAGGTATAGGACTTACATGCATCCTGCTTCCCTTACTTAAAAGACAATGATGTCACAACAGACACAGATGACACAGACATTATAAATGATAATGATGTCACAATAGACACAGATACCACAGACAACACAGACAATATAAATGACAATGATGTCACCACAGACGCAGACGACACAGAGCACACAGACGACACAGATAACGAAGACATACTAAACTACAATGATGTAACAATAGGCACAGAAGACACAGACATTATAAATGAAAATTATCTCACAATAGACACAGATGACATATACAACACAGACGAATAAGACATTAGAAATTACAATGATGTCACAATATACACAGATGACACAGACAACACAGAGGACAGACGACAGATGCAACAAAGGCATTATAAACGATAATGATGTCACAATATACACAGACGACACAGACTACATAGACGACAAGAAGACACAGATGACAGAGACATTATAAATGACAATGATGTCACAACAGACACAGATGATACAGACTACACAGACATTATAAATGACAATGATGTCACAACAGACACAGACCACACAGACATTATAAATGACATTGATGTCAAAATAGACACAGACGATACAGACTACAAAGACATTGAAAATGACGTTGTCACAATAGACACAGACAACACAGACGACACAAATGACAAATGACACAGACATTATAACTGACAATTATGTCACAACAAAAACAGACGACACAGACATTATAAGTGACAATGATGTCACACTAGACACAGACTACTCTGATATTTTAAATGACAATGATTTCATAATAACCACAGACGACAGAAACGACAGAGGCGACAGAGATTACACAGACCACAGAGATGACACAGACAACAGACATTATATATGACAATTATATCACAATATACACAGGCACACAGACGACACAGACATTAGAAATGACAGTGGTTTCACAACAGACACAGATGACACAGACATTATAAATGACATTGATGTCACAACAGACAGACGACACAGACATTATAAATGATAATGACGTCACAATAGACACAGACGGCACAGACATTATAAATGACAATGATATCACAATAGACTCAGAATACACAGACATTATAAATGACAATAGTTTCACAGAAGACACAGAACACACGGACATTATAAATGACAATGATTTCGCAATAGACAGACGACACAGATATCATAAATGACAAGATGTCACAACAGACAAAGACAACACCGACGACACAGAAATAATCAATGAAAATAATGTCACAATAGACACAGACGACACCAACGACACAGACATTATAAATTACAATGATGTCACAATAGGCACAGATGACACAGACATTAAAAATTAGCATGATATCACAGTAGACACAGACAACACAGACACTATAAATGAACATGATGTCACAATAGGCACAGACAACTCAGAAAACAGAATTTAGAAATGACAATGAAGTCACAATAGACAAATATGATACAAACGACAGAGATGACACAGACATTATATATTAAAATTATGTCACAATTGAATCAGACGACACAGACAATACAGACATAATTAATGACAATGATGTCACAATAGAAAAAACCGACACAGACTGCATAGACGACACAGACATTTTAAATGACAGTGATGACACAATAGACACAGGCGACAGAGGTGACAACGACATTAAAAATGACAATGATGTCACAACAGACAAAAACGACAGGGGCGACAAGGACGACACAGACATTATAAATGAAAATGATGTCAAAGTACACACAGACGACTCAGATGACACACACCACACAGACATTATAAATTACAATGATGTCACAATAAACACAGAAAACACAGAATACACAGACATAATAAATGACAATTATATCACAATAGACACAGAAGACAGACGACATCGATAAATCAGAAGACACAGACGACACAGATATTATAAATTACAATGATGTCAAAATAGACAGAGATGACAAAGACATAAATGACAATGGTGTCTTAATAGACATAGACGACACAGAAGACACATAAAAAATGACAATGATGTCACAATATACACAGACGACAGAGACGGCAAAGACATTATAAATGACAATTATGTAACAATAGACACAGAAGATACAGACAACACAGATGACACAGACATTTTTAATGACAATGATGTCAAAATATACAAAGACAACACAGACGACACAGATATTATGAATGAAAATTGTGTCACAATAGACACAGAATACACAGATGATACAGACATGAATTAAAAAAAGATGTCACCATAGACACAGATGACACAGAGGACACAGATATAATAAATTACAATGATGTCAGAACAGACAGAGATGACACCAATGACAAAAACAGTATAAATGAAAATGATGTCAAAATAGACACAGATGACACATACATTATAAATCACAATGATGTCACCATAGACAAAGATGGCACCGAGGACAGAGACATTACAAATTACAATGATGTCACAATAGACACAGACGAAAAAGACGTAAATGACAATGACATCAAAATAAACAGAGACGACACAGACATTATAAATTATAACGATGTCACAATAGTCATGGATAACACAGACGACATAGACATTATAAATGACTATGATGTCGTAATAGACACAGGCGACACATGACACATATGACACAGACATTGTAAATGTTAATGATGTCACGAGAGACACAGACAACACAGAAGACACAGACATTATAAAAGAAAACGATGTCACAATAGACACAGACGACAGAAAATATAAATGGCAATGTCATAACAATAGACACAGCTGACACAGGCGACACAGGCAACACATGCGACACAATTGCCATAGTTATTATAAATAAAAATGATGTCAAAATAGACAAAGACGACACAGACGAACCAGACATTATAAATAACAATGATGTCACAATAGACACAGACAACACTGACGACAGACATTATACATGAAAATTATGTCACAAAATACACAGACGACACATACAACAAGACATTATAAATGAAAATGATGTGACAATATACACAGACGACACAAATGACACAGACGACAGATGACAAAACGACACAGGCATTATAAATGATAATGATGTCACAACAGACACACACGACAGACATTATAAATGACAATGGTGTCACAATAGATACAGATGTCACAGACAACAGACGACACAGATATTTTATATGACAATGATGTCTCAATAGACAGAGACGACACAGACAACACAGGCATTATAAATTACACCGATGTAACAATAGACACAGATGTCAAAGACCACACAGACGATACAGATGACACCGAGGACACAGACATTTTAAATAAAAATGATGTCACAATAGACACAGATGGCACAGAAGACACAGACTTTATAAATGACAATGATGTCACAACAGACACTGATGACACAGAAGACACAGACGTCAAAACATTATAAATGACAGTGATGTCACAGTAGACAGACGACAGAGAATACACAGAAGACTGACGCATTATTTATGACGATGATGTCACAATAGACACTGATGACGCAGACGACACAGACGACAAAGAATTATTAATGAAAATGATGTCACAATAGACACAGACGAGAGATGAAGCAGAAGACAAAGACGACACAGAAATTATAATGACAATGATGTCACAATAGACACAGACAACACAGATGACCCAGAAAACACAGACGACACAGACATTATAAGTGACAACGATGTCACAATAGACACAGACGACACACATCACACTGACTTTATAAATGACAATGATGTCACAACAGACACAGAGGACACAGACATTATAAGTGAAAATGATATCACAATAGACACAGACGAGAAATGAGATAGACGACACAGAAGACAGAGACATTATAAATGACAATGATGTCACAATATACGCAGATGAAACAGGTGACACAGACGACACAAAAGACAAAGACATTATAAATGACAATGATGTCACAATAGACAAAAATGACAGAGACAACACAGAGGACAGAGACGACAGATGCAACAAAGACATTATAAATGAAAACGATGTCACAATAAACACAAACGACACATAACACATGACATGGACATAATAAATGAAAATGAGGTCACAATAGACACAGACGACACAGACGTTATAAACGACAAAGATGTCAAAATAGACAGAGACGACACAGACTACATAGACATTATAAATGAAAATGAAGTCACAATAAACACATACGAGAGATGACATTAATGACAAAGACGACAGTGACGACACAGACATTAGAAATGAAAATGATGTCACAATACACATAGACGACACAGATGTTATAAATGAAAATGATACTAATATAGACACAGACAAGAGACCACAGAGACGACACAGACGTTATAAATCATAGAATCATAGAATAACCTGGTTGGAAGAGGACCACCGGGTCATCGAGCCCAACCTTTAAAGTTGGCAGTTAAGGAACGCAGAGTGTATTTAAATATTTTCATTTATTCGTTTCCTTTTCTTTCCCCCTTTTTTCTCTCAACAACTGAGAAAAAGGTATCTGATACATAAATGCGCAAGATCAGATAAATAATAATGGCACTTTCACAGGGCATGTGGAGGCCATCAAACAGACAAAAATATCTACTATAAAATCAAAGGTATAGGACTTACATGCATCCTGCTTCCCTTACTTAAAAGACAATGATGTCACAACAGACACAGATGACACAGACATTATAAATGACAATGATGTCACAATAGACACAGATACCACAGACAACACAGACAATATAAATGACAATGATGTCACCACAGACGCAGACGACACAGAGCACACAGACGACACAGATGACGAAGAAATAATAAACTACAATGATGTAACAATAGACACAGAAGACACAGACATTATAAATGAAAATTATCTAACAATAGACACAGATGACATATACGACACAGACGAATAAGACATTAGAAATTACAATGATGTCACAATATACACAGATGACACAGACAACACAGAGGACAGACGACAGATGCAACAAAGGCATTATAAACGATAATGATGTCACAATATACACAGACGACACAGACAACATAGACGACAAGAGGACACATACGACGAAGACATTATAAAGACAATGATGTCACAATAGAAACAGACGACACAGATATTATAAATGACAATGATGTCAAAATAGACACTGATGACATAGAATACACAGACGACAGAGACATAATTTACGACAATGATGTCACAATGGGAACTGACGACACAGACAACAAAGACATTATAAATGAAAATGATGTCACAATAGACACAGACGAGAGACGAAACAGACGACACCATCCACACAGAAATTATTATGACAGTGATGTCACAATAGACACAGACAACACAGATGACACAGACGACAAAGACATTATAAATTACAATGATATCACAATAGACACAGACATCACAGATGACACAAACAACACAAACGACACAGACATTATAAATGACAATGATGTCACTATACACAGACGTGAGACGACATAGACGACACAGTGGACAAAGACATTATAAATGAAAATGATGTCACACTAGACACAGACAACACAGATGACACATGTGACACTCCTATTATAAATGACCTTGATGTCACAATAGACAAAGACGACACACACTACACAGACTCTAAAAATGAAAATGATGTCACAATAGACACAGACTTAACAGACAACATAAATGACAATTATGTCAAAATAGACACAGACGACAAAGACGACAAATACCTTATAAATGACAATGTTGTCACAATAGACACAAACGACACAGACGACACAGAGGTCAGTGACGAGACATGCAACATAGACATTATAAATGACCATGATGTCACAATAGACAGAGACAACACAGACGACACAGACATTAGAAACGACAAAGATGTCACAATAGACACAGACGACACATACACACATTTATTATTAATGACATTGATGTCACAATAGACACAGACGTCAGAGACAACACAGACGACACAGACATTATAAATGAAAATGATGTCAAAATACACACAGACGACAAAGACGAAACAGATGTTATAAATGAAATCCATGTCACGTAAGACACAGATGTCACAGACGATACAGATGACACAGACGACACAGATATTATAAATGAAAATGATGTCAAAATAAACACACACGAGAGACCGCACAGAAGACACAGACTTTATAAATCATAGAATCATAGAATAACCAGGTCTGAAGAGACCCACCGGGTCATCAAGCCCAACCTTTAAAGTTGGCAGTTAAGGCACCCAGAGTGTGTTTAAATATTTTCATTTATTCCTTTCCTTTTCTTTCCCTCTTTTTTGTCTCAAAACCTGAGAAAAATATATCTGATATATAAATGCGTAAGATCAGAAAAATAATCATGGCATGTTCATAGGGCATGTGGAGGCCATCAATTAAAAAAAAATATAAACTATAAAACCAATGGTATAGGACTTACATGCATCCTGCTTCCCTTACTTAAATGACAATGATGTCACAACACACACAAATGACACGGACATTATAAATGACAATGATGTCACAATAGAAACAGAGGACACAGACATTATAAAAGACAATGATGTCACACTAGACACAGACGACACAGAGGACAGAGATGAGATATGCAAGAAAGACATTGTTAAAGAATAATTTATCACAATAGAAACAGACGTCACAGACGACACATACATTACAAATGACAATGATGTCACAATAGACACAGACGACAAAGACATTATAAATGAAAACTATATCACAATAGACAGACGATTCAGATGACACAGACGACAGAGATATTATAAATTTCAATTATGTCACAATAGACAGAGACGACGCAGATGATTTCACAATAGACACAGACGACACAGACATTAAAAATGAAAAAGATGTCAAAATAGACACAGATTAGAGAGTCAGTATAAATGACAATGTCATCACAATAGACACAGATGACATAAACATTATAAATGACAATGATGTCACAATAGACACAGACGACACAGAAGACACATATATTATAAATGACAAGGATGTCACAATAGACTCAGACGACAGAGACAATAGAGGGAAAACAGACGACAGAGATATTATAAATGGCAGTGATATCACAATAGACCCAGACAAGACAGACGAAACAGACAATATAAATGACAATGATGTCACAATACACACAGGCGACACAGGCGACACAGATGACACAGACCACACAGACATTATAAATGACAATGATGTCACAATAAACGCAGACGACACACAAGATAAAGACATTATAAATGACAACGATGTCAAAAGATACACAGAAGACACAGACATTATAAATGACAAGAATGTCACAATAGACTCAGACGACAGAGACAATACAGAGGAAACAGACAACACAGATACTATAAATGGCAGTGATGTCACAATAGACCCAGACAAGACAGAGGACACAGACAATATAAATTACAATGATGTCACAATAGAGAGAGACGACACAGACATTATAAATGACACTTGTGTCACAATAGATACAGACAACACAGATGTTATATCATAAAATTTTATCAAGGTAGACACAGACGACACAGACATTATAAATTGCAATGATTTCACAATAGACACAGATGACACAGAGGACACAGACCCTGCAAATGAATATGATGTCACAATAGGCATAGACAACAGATGTTAGAAATGAAAATTACGTCAAAATAGACAAAGACGAAACAGACGAAACAGTCATTATAAATGACGATGATTTCACAATAGACACAGACAACAGAGACGACACAGAAAATACAGACGGCAGATGACAGAGACATTATAAGTGACACTGATATCACGATAGACACAGACTACACAGATGAAAAAGACATCATAAATGACAAAGATTTCACAATAGACGGAGATGACACAGATGACAAAGACATTATAAATGACAATGATGTCACAATAGACTGACGACACAGACATTATAATTGACAATTATGTCACAATATACACAGATGACAAACATGACACAGTCATTTATAATGTCTGTCTTCTATGATATCATAATAGACTCTGATGACACAGACACACATATTATAAATGAAAAATATGTCGCAATAGACACAGACCACACAGACGAGAAAGACGACACAGACATTATAAATTAAAATGATGTCACAAAAGACACAGATGAAACAGAAAGTATAAATGATAATGATGTCACAATACACACAGATGACACATACTACACAATCATCATTAATGACAATGACATCACAAGAGACACAGACGACACAGATGACACAGACTACACAGACGACATAGACATAATAAATTTAAATAATGTCACAATAGCCTCAGACGACACAGACTACACAGACATTATAAATGATAATGATGTCACAATAGAGACAGACCACACAGACCACAAAGACATTATAAATGACGATGTCACAATACACAGAAGACACAGACATTATAAATGAGAATGATGTCACAATAGACACAGACGACAACGACTACACAGATTGTGTAAATTACGATGTCACAATAGACACATACGACAGAGACGATACAGACGTTAAAAATGACAATGATTTTACAATAGACATAGACGACACAGAAGACAAAGACATTATAAATGACAATGTTGTCACAATAGACACAGATGACACAGACAAGACAGACTTTGTAAATGACAGTGATTTCACAATAGGCACAGAAGTAAGAGACGACACAGACGACACAGATGTGATAAATGGCAATGATGTCACAATAAACAGAGATGACACAGATGACACAGTATAAATGAAAATGATATCACAGATGACACAAATGACCCTGATGACACAAACGACACAGACATTATAAATATCATTGATGTCACAATAGACAAATATGACACAGACCACACAGACAATATAAATGAAAATGATGTCACAATAGACACAAATGACACAGATGACAAGATATTATACATGACAATGATATCACAATAGACACAGACGACACAGAACACACAGATATTAAAATATCAATGATGTCAAAGTAGGCAAAGATGACACAGACATTATACATGAAGATTGTTTCAAAATACACACAGACGACACAGAAGACACCCATTATAAATGAAAATGTTGTCACAATATAAAGAGACGACACAGACATAAATGACAATGATGTCAAATCATAAACAGATGACACAGACTTTATAAATGACAATGATGCTACAATAGATACAGACGACAGAGACAACACAGATATTATTAATGACAATAATGTCACAATAGACAGACAACACAGACGACAGAGACATTACAAATGACAATGATGTCAGAATAGAAACAGAGGTCACAGATGACCCAGACTATACAGACGACAAAGAAGACGCCCACATTATAAATGAAAAAGATGCCAAAATAGATACAGAAGACACAGACAACACAGATGACACAGACGACATAAATGACAATGTTTTCACAATAGACACAGATGACTCAGACCATACCGATGACACAGATATTATTAATGACAATGATATCACAACAGACACAGACGACACAGAAAAAAAAGACATTATAAATGACAATGATGTCACAAAAGACACAGACGACACAGACAATATAAATGACAATGATGTCACAATTGACACAGATGACACAGACAAAACAGACTACTTAGACATTATATATGAAAAATATGTCAAAGTAAACACAGACCACACAGACGAGACAGACGACACAGATATTATAAATTAAAATGATGTCACAATAGACACAGACAACACAGACTGTATAAATGACAAGGATGTCACAAAAGACAGAGGACACAGACTACACAGACACTATAAATGACAATGATGTCACAGTAGACACAGATGACACCAACAACACAGACATTTTTAATGACAATGAAATCACAATAGACACCGACAAAACAAATGACACAGATATTATAAATGACAATTATTTCAAAATAGACACAGAAGCAACAGACGCCTCAGATGCCACAGACGCCTCAGATAACACCGATGACTCAGACAACACAGACTGTATAAATTACAACGATGTCACAATAAACACAGACAAAAAAGACGACACAATCGACAGAAAAAAAGAAGACATAGAGATTATGAATGACAATGAAGTCACAATAGACACAGATGACAGACACAGAAGACAGAAACGACACAGACATGATAAATGAAAATGATGTCAAAATAGACACAGACGAAACAGACATGATAAATGACAATGATGTCACAATAGACACAGACAACACAGAAGACACACATTAAAACTGACAATGATGTCACAATATACAAAGACGACAGAGACGGCAAAGACATTATAAATGACAATTATGTAACAATAGACACAGACAACAGACATTATAAGTGACATGGATGTCACAATAGACACAGAAGTCACAGAGGACACAGACATTATAAATGAGATGGATTTCAAAATAAACACAGACAACACAGAGGCCATAGATGTTATAAATGAAAATGATACCACAATAAAAACAGATGAAAAAGACGACACAGACGACGAAGACTTTATAAATGAAAACGATGTCACAATAAACACAGACGACACAGATATTATAAATGAAAATGATGTCACAATAAACAAAGATGACACAGACGACCCAGACATTATAAATTGCAATGATGTCAAAATAGACACAGAGGAAACAGACATTATAAATAAAAATGATGTCACAATAGACACAGACGACAATGAAGACACACATAAAAAATGACAATGATGTCACAATATACACAGATGACAGAGACGGCAAAGACATTATTAATGAAAATTATGTAACAATAGACACAGAAGATACAGACACGACAGACATTTTTAGTGACAATGATGTCACAATATACACAGAAAAAACAGACATTATAAATGACAATGATTTCAAAATAGACACAGACGCCAGAGACCACACAAAGGACACAAACAACACAGATAACTCAGAAGACACAGACGTTATAAATGAAAATGATGTCACAATAGACACAGAAGACACAAACGATACAGACGACACAGATGACAATGATGTCACAATAGACACAGGTGACAGAGTCGACAGAGACAACAAAGACATTATAAATGAAAATGATGTCATAATAGACACAGATGACACAGATATTATATATGACAAGGAAGTCACAATAGACACAGACAGCACAGATGACACAGTTGTAAAAGACAAGAGAGACATTATAAATGACAATGATTTCACAATAGACTCCGACGATACAAACGACACAGATATTATAAATTACACTTATGTCATAATAGACAGAGACGACACAGACGGCAGAGTTGTTATAAAAGACAATGAAGTCCCAATACAAACAGACGACACAGACGAGACACATGACAATAACATGATAAATGACGATGTCACAATAGACGGACGACACCGAAGACACTGACATTATAAATGAGAGTGATGTCACAATAGACACAGATGACACAGACACTTTTAAATATCGATGTCACAATGGACACAGATGACACAGATATTATAAATGAAAATGATATCTCAGTAGACACAGACGATACAGAAGACACAGACATTATAAATGACAATGTTGTCAAAATAGACACAAACAATACAGACATTATTTATGACAATGATGTCACAATATACAAAGACCATACAAACGACACAGACATTATTAATGAAAATGATGTTACTACAGAGACATACATTATGAACGAAAAAAATGTCACTAGAGACACAGACGACAGAAACGACACAGAAGACAAAAACATTATAAATGACAATGATTTCACAGTAGACAAAGACGACAAACACGACACAGACATTATAAATGACAATGATGTCACAGTAGACAAAGACAACACAGACTTTATAAATGACAATTATGTCACAAGAGACACAGACGGCACAGACATCAGAGACAACACAGACAGTATAAATGACAATGATGTCCCAATAGACACAGACAACACAGATGACACAAATGACACAAAAGACACAGACATTATAAATGACAATCATGGCAAAATAAACACAGACGACACAGACATTATATATGACACTGGTGTCACAATAAACAGAGATGACAAAGACATTATAAATGATAATGATGTTACTATAGACACAGACGACACAGACTTTATAAATGATAATTATGTAACCATAAACTCAGACGATACAGACGACACAGACGTTATAAATGACAATGATGTAAATATAGACACAGATGACACAGACATTATAAATGACAATAATGTAACTATAGACACAGATGACAGACATTATAAATAACAATGCTGTGACAATAGACTCAGACGACAGAAGACACAGGAATTATAAATGTCAATTATGTTAAAATACACACTGACGATGCAGACGACACAGTCATTTTTAATGAAAATGATTTCACAATAGACACAGATGACGCAGATATTTTAAATTAAAATGATGTCAAAATTGACACAGGAGGCAAAGACATTATAAATGACAAAGATGTCACAATAGACACAGAAAACAGACAACTATGACGACACAGAGGTTATAAATGACAAAGATATCACAATAGACAAAGACGACAGTGACGACAGACATTATAAACGACAATGATGTCACAATAGACAAAGACGTTGTAAATGACAACGAAGTCACAATAGACAAAGACATTGTAAATGACAACGATGTCACAATAGACATAGATGACACAGACACTCTAAACTACAATGATGTCACAATAGACAGACTAGAAAGACAACACATACGACACAGACATTATAAAAGAAAATGATGTCAAAATAGACACAGAGGATACAGACGATAGAGACGATACAGACCACACAGACGACAGTCATTCTAAATGAAAACGATGTCAAAATAGACACAGAAGACACAGATGACACAGACATTATAAATGACAATGATGTCACAACAGACAGAGAAGACACAGACGACACAAATATAATAAAATAATTCTGTCACAACAGACACAGATTTTATAAACAACAATGCCGTCTGAATAGACAAAGACAACACAGACGACACATATGACAGAGACATTAAAATGAAAATGATGTCAAAATAGAGACGACAAAGACAGTATAAATGACAATGATGTCACTACAGACACAAATGACACAGACATTATAAGTGACAAGGATATAAGAACAGACACCGACAACACAGACGTTACAAATTACAATGATATCACAACAGACACAGACAACAGAGACAACACAGACATTATAAATTACAATGATGTCACATTAGACACAGACATTATACATGACAATGATGTCACAATAAACACAGAGGACACAGACGATAGAGACCACACAGACAACAAAGCCATTATAAATGAAAATGTCACAATTGACACAGAAGACACAGACATCACTGACGTCACAGACATTACATATGACAACGATGTCTCAAAAGACACACATGACACAGACCACACAGATGAGACAGGCATTATAAATGACAATGATGTGAAAACAGACACAGACGACACAGACATTATAAACGACAATGATGTCACAACAGACACAGACGATACAGACGACACAAATGACAAACGACACAGACATTATGAATGACAACTATGTCACAATAAACACAGACAACACAGACATTATAAGTGACAATGATATCACACTAGATACAGACTACTCTGATATTTTAAAGGACAATGATTTCATAATAACCACAGACGACAGAAACGACAGAGGCGACAGAGACTACACAGACCACAGAGACGACACAGAAAACAGACAATGATGTCACAATATACACAGGCACACAGATGACACAGACATTAGAAATGACAGTGGTTTCACCATAGACACAGACCACACAGACATTATAAATGATAATGATGTCACAATAGATACAGACAACACAGATGTCATAGATATTATATATGACAACAACGTCAGAATAGACACAGATGACATTGAAGACTCAGACGACACAGACTAGAGACATTATATATGACAATTAAGTCACAAGAGATACATACGAAACAGACGACACAGACGAAACAGACGATACAGGCATTATAAATTACAAAGTTGTCACAATATCACAGACAATTCAAACATGATAAATGACAATAACGTCACAATAGACACAGATGACACAGACATTATAAATGACAATGATGTCACAATAGACTCAGAATACACAGACATTATAAATGACAGTGGTTTCACAGCAGACACAGAATACACAGATATTATAAATGACAAGATATCACAATATACAAAGACGACACCGACGACACAGACATTATAAATGACAACGATGTCACAATAGACACAGACGACTCAGACATTATAAAAGACAACAATATCAGAATAGACACAGACATTATAAATTACAATGATATCACAATAGACACAGATGACAGACATTAAAAATTAGCATGATGTCACAATAGGCACAGACAACAGAGACCACACATATTATATATGACGATGTCACAATAGGCACAGACAACTCAGAAAAGAGAATTTAGAAATGACAATGAAGTCACAATAGACAAATATGATACAAACGACAGAGATGACACAGACATTATATATTAGTATTATGTCACAATAGAATCAGACGACACAGACCATACAGACATTATTAATGACAATGATGTCACAACAGACAAAAACGACAGGGGCGACAAGGACGACACAGACATTATAAATGAAAATGATGTCAAATTACACACAGACGACTCAGACGACACAGACCACACAGACATAAATGACAATGATGTCAAAATATACAAAGATGACACAGACATTATAAATGACAACGATGTCACAATAGACACAGACCACACTAAAGACTCAGATGACACAGACGACACAGATATTATAGGTGACAATGATGTCACAATAAACCGATGACACAGACATTATAAGTGACAATGGTGTCACAATTAACCAGTGACACCGATATTATAAGTGACAATGATGTCACAATATACACAGACGACACAGACGTTATAAGAAACGATGTCACAATTGACAGACAACACAGACATAGTAAATGACAATGAGGTCACTATGGACACAGACGACACAGATGACAGACGACACAGACTTTCTAAATGACAATGATGTCACTATAGACACAGACGACAGACACGAAAATGGCAACACAGACATTATAAATGACAATGATTTCACAAAAGATACAGACAACAGACACGAAAATGACGACAGACATTATAAATGACGATGTCAATATAGACACACATGACACTCACGACACTCACTATATATGAGAATGATGTCACAATAGGCACAGCCAGACACGAAAATGACGACTCATACAACACAGACATTATAAATGACAGTGATTTCACAATAGAGACAGACGACACAGACAGACACGAGAATGATGACAGAGACGACACAGACATTAAAAATGACAATGATGTCAAAATAGGCACACACGACACACACCATATATAACAATGATGTCACAATAGACACAGATGACACAAACATCATAAATGACAACGATGCTCATTGCATCTTGAAAGACAAAAAGTAAAACCCAAACAAAATTACTAGCTGGCGTTTGTAGGTAATGTAGGTACAAGTCATATCTAACTGTTGACTCGGCAGCCAACCCACCTGGCTATGGGAATCTACCCCCAGTTCAATTGTCACCCCTTGCTGCCAGACCCGATGCCTCTGCACCTGTAGAACTCAACATTCAATAACTTACCCCCAGACTCGATAGTAACTAAACAATTCCACACACTGTTTTGATTCAGGAATACCAACCCTTCTTCACACAACAGCCAGGCAGAAAAAAAAAAGATAAAATCAAATCTTAACAACCATACACACCAGATTTATTGCCCCAAGAATTTAAACTGCTCTACCGACACTCCAACGTCAGATCTGAGATGGCTTTGGTCATTCCCTCTGTGGCTGCATAACCAACCAAAAATGATTCTCCTCACCCCATGTATCTATGGCTACTTGCTCTGGAATGCACCGTATCACCTCGCCCTTCAAAGCCTAACTAGACGGGTATATGTAAAGATAGAATTTCACTGCTATTCTTCTGCTAACTACCGTTTCCTTAGCTCAGGCAGAGCAGCTCCAGCCAGATTCAAACATGCACAGACTGACTCTGCACAGAAAACCAATGACAGGATGCAGAAACAAAAAGGAAACTTGGTAAGAATGACTCTCAAAAGAGGGCAGGCATTGGGCAACAAGATGTAGGGAGCTGCAAGAAAGATTATGTCAGCCCTTGAAAAATGGAAGACTATGGCCCCTTTAAGAGCCACAGCCACAACTAGAAGGATGCAAGGGTGAGCCCTTCTTAAACACCTCAAAACAGAGTATGTATGGAGGAAGTGTCAGAACAGGGATTTAAGAAAATGGAACAATAAGGGCTGAGGATGCTAACGTGTCCTGTGATGCCTACGCAATAGGCAACTGACCAGAAATTGCCAAAATGCAAGACCTATCTGTACATGAAGATCACAATGCAAGAAAAGCAGCGCCTGATCAGCACCTTACTAAGAACAGACATCCAAGAGTCTAGAGATGACACGTGGATCAAATGCAAAGATGACATCAAGACCTGCAGAAGATTTAAGACACAGCAGAATCTACACAATCTAAACAACAAGACAGATATAGGCTGGAACTGCCCTGCCTGGTACACGCTAGCTTGGGGCTGAAAATTAAACCCCTCTCCAAACGTGTAACAAGGTGCACTCTTCCTGCACAACCCTCTACCCTAGGCTAAATCTCTTCCCTGCCATTCTCAACATTCTGCCCTCTTCCCGGACCAAAACCACAGCCCCCTTAACTTTCTGAGGACCGAGGGCCTGAAGATATCCTTGGCAGAAAAAACCCAAACTGCATCAACTGTCTGGAAAAATCCTGCACTCTCACATTGTCCTGGACTATAATCTGCAAAAAAAAAAAACCACAAAACATACAGAAAACACAGTGCCAAGTCAGCATCACACTGCTCACTGCCAACATCTTGTACTACACTCACTGCAAAACTGCCAAGGCATTCTGCTCACCTATTTGATGCCAATTCAAACATTGGATGCTGCAGTCATCATCACCTGGGGCACTTGAGGTAGACAGACGGAAAATTTACTATTGCGCTTCTGAGAAATCAGTCCCGTGCTCCATCTCTCTACTCCCCTGTTCACCTCAACTGCTCTTTGCATTCTAAAAGCGGACCACACAGCATCTACAAAACCAAAGGCCAATGCTCAATGGATTTGCTGCGTACTACAGGGCTCTAACACACCTATTTGAACAACAACCTCCTCACCTCTCAGACCACACATCAGCAAGAAGCTTCACCCCCCTGAGGCTGCATTTGGCACCTGCCACAGAAAAAGCATGCTTTTGTACTACACTAAAGCACAGGCTGCCCCAAGCAACACCTATCTCCACTGCATTACCTTGACTGCTCAGATGCCCAGCTTGCCTCATCTTCTGTGGTTGTGTTGAGGCTTGAGCTCCACCTGGAATATACAAACAGCAAGGATGATTGTAACTTCATTGAAGAAAACCAACACACGGTAACTGATCATACAGCCACGGTTACATTTCCCTACCAACACCACAGCCAACTCACCTCACTATGGCACACTAACTGCACGCAACTCCGTCCGTGCCCCTCGGCACACAGGTCAGCCCGCTACGTCTGAAAAACACAACAGCAAAGAAGTCACCCTGACGCTCAGCAATGCCCTAAGAATTCCAAGACTCTACTGCACATTACAGCCAAGCAAAGCTAGTCCACAACCAAACCCAAACATTAATTGCCGCTCCCTTGACATTCAAACCCCTTCGCTACTGCTCCGCTGGCTGCTCCCATGCAGTTTTGGTCACCCCCTCTGTGGCTCCAGAGACAAGCAGAAACTACCCTCCTCACCCGCCACACCTAGGGCTGCTAGATCTGCAAATAAGGGATGCCCCTAGACCGCAATGTCTAGGCACGTCAAAACGTTAAGCACACAATCGGGCCACTATACCCCTGCTGACGCTTATCGCCTCCTCTACACACCTGGCAGAGCAGCTCCAACCAGACACAAATACACGCAGAACATCAACACATAAGACCAATGTCGTGAACCGGGAACAAAAGAAAAGTCGCGGCAACAAGGAGGACTCCTGGACCACGCGTGCCAATGGGCAAGGCAATGGACAGGGCTCCGAGGAACAACCTACGGTAGCCCTGGAAAAGCGAAGAACCGTGCATGGTTCCAAAGAGATAGTGCCACAACTGGCAAGATGAATGGGCAAGCAACCCTTTTAAAGTCCTAAACATGCAGAGGATGGACGGAACAAGTCCCAGAACACGGATCCAGGAAAACAGAAGACTAACTATCCCGGATGGCGAGGCAGGCTGCAAGGCTGCAGCAGAAGACAGCTGACCGGATGCTTCCAAAACACAAGAGCGATCCACACTTTAGAAATGCAAAGAAAGAAAAGCAGTGCCCCATCGACACTGCCTTGATGAGTACGAGCATTTGGGACCCTAGACATGGCACCCAAGGCACGCCCGCCATGCCCTGAACACAAAAGACAACATCAAGACCTGCAGAAAATTTCAGACATGGCACGGTGACTACACAAACTAGACAACAACAGATACAGGCTGGAACTGCCCTGCCCATGCAGGGTTTAAGCTGAGAAGTAGGCCCCTCTGCCTTCACGTGCCCAAAGAGGACTCTCCCTGCACAGCCTAGGCTACCTTCCAAACCCCTCCCTGCTAGCCCCATCCCACCTCCCGCTTCCCAACTCCGGTCTCTCAATTTAGCTTTCAGAGGGCCACGAATGAAGCTGTCCTTGGACAAAGCAGCTCAAATCACATCAGCTAACAGAAATAATCCTGCAGTCACTGCGTTCCTCTTCAGCATCTGCAAGAAAAATGAACAGAAAAACACAGTGCCAAAACACGAGAACGATCCCGGCTTCAGGAGCACGATGCAAGAAAAGCAGTGCCCAATCAACAGTGCATTGATGAGTACGAGCATTCAGGACCCTAGATATGGTGCTCGAGGCATGTCCGGCATGCTGTAAAGGATCACTCATTACAACGGGATGTGGCCAAAACCAGGAGGATGTACGTGAAAGGATCACCTTTTAAATGACTAAAGGCACAAGATGCATGGAAGAAGTCTCAGGTCAACAGGGATCCTTGAAAATATATGACTAGCGATTGTGGCCACCAACACAGGCTGCAAGGCCACGGGAAAAGATGGCTAACTAGAAACTTTGAAAATGTGAATCCAATCCACACTTAGGTTATGATGCAAGAAGAACAGTGCCTAATTGGTATTGTACCCATGAGTACAGGCATTCAAGACCCTCGAGATGCTGCTCAAGTCATATGCTGCATTCCTTTAAAGCAAAGGGGACATCAAGGCTTAAGAAACGTAAAAGAGAAACAGAATATAAAGCACACGGCACAGACAAGCTGGAACGGCCCTGCCTGGCATGTGCTAGCTTTGGCCTGAGAAGTAACACCCTCCAGCTCTCCCTGCCCAAAGGGGACACTTCCCGCACAGCCCTCTCCCCTAGGCTACTTTTAAAACTCCTCCCTGCCATCCCCAGCCTTCTCCCCTCTGTCATACCCCACCCCCGTCCCTCAACTTAGCTTTCAGACCACCAGAAGGCTTCCTCAGGAGAAAAAAACTCTAAGAACATCAGCTTCCTGGAATGATCCTACAGTTGCCAGGATCCACTTTGCAATCTACAAGAAAACTAAAATAGTGCCAACAGCCAGCATTGCACTGATCAATGTCACCACCTTACATGACAACTTGTTCTGCCTAACTGCCATGTTCTTCCACTCACTTGCTCCACAGCAGTTCTTCTGTCAGATGCTGCAGCTGTTATCACCCAGGGTAATTAAATTCAGAGAATTACTCTCACACCTGTGAGAAGTCTGCCCCATGCTCCTTCTCCCTACTAGCCAGCTCATCTCAAATGCTCTTCCCATTCCCAAGGTGGCCCGCACAGTGCCTGCCAAACCAAAAGTAAATACTATGTTGCCAAAGAACACTTTGCTCTTCTAGACATACTCAACTTCCTCCTCACCATCAGCCCCACAATGATGAGAATAAACCTGACTACCTCACCGGTACCCCAAAATTCTTTGCCCTCTGCTTACCTCTCCTCTCCTCCTCACCACTTAAGTTGTAGGACCAGTAGTGGTGATACCCAGGACAAAAGAAAGATGAGCCACGGAAATCCACATTTTAGGAAGGAACCAAACTTTAGTCGTAGGAGTGAACAAGAAGAACTTGAAAAAAATATTCTTATCAAAACCCAGTAAAGATTATTAACACAGAAGACATAAAAACACAGGACACTCACCACACAGCAATGGAGACTGGAATTACAGAGGCAGTCTGCCAATGAAAAACTCGCAACAGTGGGATTGACTACTCTAAGACCTAAATTGGAAACTCAATGACCGTAAAAAAACACAATGGATAACAGGGACAAGGTGACAACCGCTGTAAGCAATAACAGAGCAAACCTCACTGGTAAGTTCAGGAAAAATCCAAAACTCTACTAAATAAGGGAGGCTTGTGTGCCCACACACCAGATGAAAAAGAGTTGCTTAGCTGCTAACTGTTACGAGCCAAAACAATATCCAATCTCTTCCCTGAGAAATGCAAGGGAAACAAGCGGCAGAATCCTGCACTGTAGATAGGCAGCGAGTCCATACCTTGAAGTAGCAAGGTCTCTGATATTCATAGGATCACCAGGTTGGAAAAGACCCATTGGATCATTGAGTCCACCCATTCCTATCAATCACTAAACAATGCCCCTCACCATCTCATCCACCCATCCTTTAAACACCTCCAGGGAAGGTGACTCTACCACCTCCTTGGGCAGCCTTTGCCCATCCCCAATAACCCTTTCAGTGAAATATTTTTTCCTGATGTACTGCCTGAAGCTTCCCTGGCAGAGCTTGAGGCTATTCCCTCTTGTCCTGTCCTCTGTCCCTTGGGAGAAGAGGCCAGCTCCCTCCCCTCCACAACCTCCTTTCAGGTAGTTGCAGAGAGCAATGAGGTCTCCCCTCAGCCTCCTCTTCTCCAGGCTAAACACCCCCAGCTCTCTCAGCCGCTCCTCATAAGGCTTGTTCACCAGCCCCCTCACCAGCTACATTACTCTTCTCTGGACATTCAGATGGATGGAGACAGGATGGATGCAAAGAAGTTAGTTGAGGAACACAATAAGTAGAAGGTATAAGGGAGCAGAGATCTCACAGCCCTAGAGATGACATTTCTTAGGGTAACTAATAATTTTCAACTTGTGTCTCAACCTCATCATTACCTCATTGGCTACAGAGAGACTAGAACAACAGACACCTGAACGGCACTTGCATCTGACCACCAAACTGACCCAAGAAAGACCGATGAACCCATCTCCCTTTCCCCAAACCATTGAAGCCCTTTTCTACGCCTGAAGTATCAGAGAAGGAACCCGGCTCCTTCTTAACAGCACCTGCCCTATATTTTAACCCCCCTGACCCTTCTGTGTTGCTGTTCCTTGGGAGCTGTGCTCCTGAGCCCTTCCCAGGGCTCCCCTGGCCCCTTCTATCTTCCACCAACCCACAGACTCTACTTCCTACCCTAGGCCAACAAACTTCATTCCAGATTATTATCACCCACAAGGTGCCCATTACAAACTGCAGAGCCCCTAGGGCCAATACATTATGCCACACAGAATGAGGAACAACAACAAATCATCCCATAACCAAAAACTTGAGGCAAAGCACCCAGAAGAAAAAAAAAGAAGGAAATCAAAAACATCTTGCCCCCTCCAACACCCAATCAAAAATTACTGACAAAAAAGCCCCATAGTTACACCTGGATGTGCTGCTTCGCCTGGACTCTTCCAAAGCTCATACCTCCAACAGACGCCTCTGCTTCTTTAGAAGAACAAAATGAAAAAAAAACTAAAAAAGCCAAAAACCACCACTTACCCAACTAGCTTAATCTGCCTAAAAAGCTACAATGAATGGAAACAGCAGCAAAACTCTAATCTCAAGGATAAACCACAACCTAAATGACCTCCAGAGGCAAGGCCTGTGGCTTATATAACCCCTGGGCCTTCCCGCCCACCACCTGTGACTGGGGTGTGGTGAAGCCCTCACAGGTATAAATAGTGCCTGAGGAGGAGCTGTGCTTTATTAACTCTGCCTTACATTCTCAGCTAGAACAACACTACTACATGTCTGAAAGCATCCTTACAAGAAATAACAGTATGCGTGCTGTCACTGCAACATTGCTAGTTGTGACAGTGATGGAACTAGGTAACAAACATTTTAGAGCTGGACTTTTTGGTTCCTTTCATTTATCGTGCTGCTACAATTACTGTTCCCTAGTATCGCTATACCCCTACTTTTTAATTTTTCTGTGCTCTTTTCTCTCTCTTTTTCCCACCCCCCAGTCTTCAGTATCTGTTCTCTGCCCATACTTAGTTTTTCCTTTTCCATCTTTGTCCCAATCTGCGTTCCTCGTTCTGTTCCCCCACAATTTCACTGGCTTGATCCTTGTAGTTTGTTCTTTCTCTGCACCTGCAAATGCCTTGCTTGTCTTTCTCTTTCTATCTCTCTTTCTTTCTCTATCCCTTTGTATTGCTCACTGTTGCTGTTCTATTTTTTCCATTCACTCTGTATCTTGACACTCCCCTTTTCATCTCTTGCTATTTCTGAATTTTTGTGCTAGTCCTTGCTCTTTTGAATAATCCTCTGTCTGTCTGTAGGGCTCCTAGTTCCTCTAAAACAAGTCAGCTCTTTTTTATGTACACACATGGCCTTATGAGAAATGGCTCAGAGAGCTGGGCTTGTTTAGCCTGGAGAAGTGGAGGCTGAGGGGAGACCTCATTGCTCTCTACAACTACAAGGTCTACAAAGAAGGTCGGACAAGGGAAGTGAAGGGCGAAGAAGGTGGGAGAAGGGCAAAGAATTTCGGAGAAGGTCGGAGAAGTTAAGAGTAGGTCAGAGAAGGTCAGATTAGGTCGGAGAAGGTCAGAGAATGTCAAAGAAGGTTGGAGAAGTTCAAAGAAGGTCAGAGAAGGTCAAAGAGGGTCAGAGAATGTCAAAGAAGGACAAAGAAATTCAGAGAAGGGAAAGGAAGATCGGAAAAGTTCAAAGAAGGTAGGAGAAGGTTGGAGAAGTTTGGAGTGGGTCAAAGAAGGTCAGAGAAGCTCAAAGAAAGTCAGAGAAGTTCAAAAGGGATTCACCCTAGGGTACTGAAGGAGCTGGCGGATGTGCTGGCCAAACCCCTTTCCATCATCTTCCAACAGTCCTGGCTGACTGGGGAAGTCCCACTGGACTGGAGGCTGGCTGATGTTGTGCCCATCTACAAAAAGGGCCGCAGGGAAGACCCAGGAAACTCCAGGCCTGTCAGTCTGACCTCAGTGCCAGGGAAAGTCATGGAGCAGGTGATCTTGAGTGCTATCATGAAGCACATGCAAGAGAACTGGGTGATCAGGCCCAGTCAACATGGGTTCACAAAAGGCAGGTCTTGCCAGACTAACCTGATCGCCTTCTATGACAAAGTGACTCGGCTGCTGGATGAGGGAAAGGCTGTGGATGTGGTCTTCCTGGACTTCAGCAAAGCCTTTGACACAGTTTCTCACAGCATTCTGCTTGAGAAACTGTCAGCCTCTGGCCTAGACAGGCACACACTCTCCTGGGTGGAAAACTGGTTGGATGGCCGGGCCCAGAGAGTGGTGGGAAATGGTGTGAAATCCAGCTGGAGGCCAGTGACAAGTGGGGTTCCCCAGGGCTCAGTGCTGGGTCCAGCCCTGTTCAATGTCTTCATCAATGATCTGGATGAAGGCATCGAGTGCACCCTGAGCAAGTTTGCGGACGACACTAAGCTGGGTGGAAGTGTCGATCTGCTGGAGGGTCGGGAGGCTCTGCAAAGGGATCTGAACAGGCTGGACCGCTGGGCAGAGTCCAATGGCATGAGGTTTAACAAGGCCAAGTGCCAGGTCCTGCACTTGGGTCACAACAACCCTATGCAGTGCTACAGACTAGGAGAAGTCTGTCTAGAAAGCTGCCTGGAGGAGAGGGACCTGGGGGTGTTGGTTGACAGCCGACTGAATATGAGCCAGCAGTGTGCCCAGGTGGCCAAGAAGGCCAATGGCATTTTGGCTTGTATCAGAAATGGTGTGACCAGCAGGTCCAGGGAGGTTATCCTCCCTCTGTACTCGGCACTGGTGAGACCGCTCCTCGAATCCTGTGTTCAGTTCTGGGCCCCTCACCACAAGAAGGATGTTGAGGCTCTGGAGAGAGTCCAGAGAAGAGCAACAAGGCTGGTGAAAGGGCTGGAGAACAGGCCTTATGGGGAGCGGCTGAGAGAGCTGGGGTTGTTTAGCCTGGAGAAGAGGAGGCTGAGGGGAGACCTCATTGCTCTCTCCAACTACCTGAAAGGAGGTTGTAGAGAGGAGGGTGCTAGCCTCTTCTCCCAAGTGACAGGGGACAGGACAAGAGGGAATGGCCTAAAGCTCCGCCAGGGGAGGTTTAGGCTAGACATTAGGAAAAAGTTCTTCACAGAAAGGGTCATTGGGCACTGGAACAGGCTGCCCAGGGAGGTGGTTGAGTCACCTTCCCTGGAGGTGTTTAAGGCACGGGTGGATGAGGTGCTGAGGGATATGGTTTAGTGTTTGATGGGAACGGTTGGACTCGATGATCCGGTGGGTCTCTTCCAACCTGGTTATTCTGTGATTCTGTGAAAAGTGGTCGGAGAAGTTCATAGAAGGGCAGAGAAGATCAGAGAAAGTAAAAGAAGGTCGGAGAAGTTTGGAGAATTTCAAAGAAGGTCTGCAAGACCGGAGAAGGTTGGAGAAGTTCAAAGAAAGTCGGAGAAGGTCAAAGAAGTTCAGGGAAGGTCAAAGAAGGTCGGAGAAGTTCAAAGGATTTCAGAAAAGGTCGGAGAAGTTCAGACAAGGTCAGAGATAGGCAAAGAAGGTGGGAGAAGGGCAAAGAACTTGGGAGAAGGTCGGAGAAGTTCAGAGAAGGTCAGAGACAGTCAAAGAAGGTCGGAGAAGGTCAGAGAAGGTTGGAGAAGTATAAAGACGGTCAGAGAAGATCAGAGAAGGTCAAAGATGGTCAGACAAAGTCGGAGAAGGTCAAAGAAGTTTGAAGAAGGTCGGAGAAGATCGGAGAAGGTAGGAAAATATCGGAGAAGGTCAAAAAAAAGTCAAAGAAGTTCAGAGAAGGTCAAAGAAGGTTGGAAAAGGTGAAAGCAGGTCGGAGAAGGCAAGAGAAATTCAAGGAAGGTCAGAGAAGGTCGAAGAAGGTCAGAGAAGGTTGAATAAGGACAGAGAAGATCAAAGAAGGTCGGAAAAGTTTGGAGAAGATCGGAGAAGGTCAAAGAAGGTCAGAAAAGGTCAAAGAGTGTCAGAGAAGGTAAAAGAAAGTCAGAGAAGGTTGGAGAAGATCAAATAAGTCCAGAGTAGGTCAGAGAAGGTCAAAGAAGGTCAGAGAAGGTCAAAGAGGGTCAGAGAATGTCAAAGAAGGACAAAGAAATTTGGAGAAGGAAAAGGAAGATCGGAGAAGGTCAAAAGGTCGGAGAAGTTTGGAGAGGGTCAAAGAAGGTCAGAGAAGCTCAAAGAAAGTCAGAGAAGTTCAAAAGTGGTCGGAGAAGGTCGGAGAAGCTCATAGAAGGGCAGAGAAGTTCAAAGAAGTTTGGAGAAGGTCAAAGAAGTTCAGGGAAAGTCAAAGAAGGTCAAAGAATCTCGGAGAAGGTCAAAGAAGGTTGGAGAAAGATAAAGACAGTTGGAGAAGATCGGAGAAGTTCAGAGAAGTTCAAAGGTGGTTGGAGAAGGTCGGAGAATGTCAAAGAAGGTCGGAGAAGTTCGGAGAAGGTCAGATAAAGGAAAAGAAGATCGGAGAAGGTCAAAGAAGTTCGGAGAAGGTCAAAGAAGGTCGGGGAATGTCAAAGCAGGTCAGAGAAGATCAGAGAAGGTCGGAGAAGGTCAAAGAAGGTCAGAGAAAGTCAAAGAAAGTCAGAGAAAGTAAAAGGTCAGAGAAGGTCAAAGAAGGTCAGAGAAGGTCAAAGAAGGTCAGAGAAGGTCAAAGAAAGGCGGAGAAGGGCGGAGAAGTTTGGAGAAGGTCGCAGAAGGACAAAGCATTAGGAGAAATTTGGAGAAGGTCAAAGAAAGTTGGAGAAGTATAAAGACGGTCAGAGGAGATTGGAGAAGTTCGGAGAAGGTCAAAGATGGTTGGAGAAGGTCAGAGAAGGTCAAAGAAGGTTGGAGAAGGTTGGAGAAGGTCAGAGAAGGTAGGAAAATTTGGGAGAAGGTCAAAAAATGTCAAAGAATTTTGGAGAAGGTCGGAAAAGGTGAAAGCAAGTTGGGGAAGGACAGAGAAATTCCAGGAAGGTCAGAGAAGGTCGAAGAAGGTCAGAGAAGGTTAAAGAAGGGCAGAGAAGGTTGGAATAGGTCAGAGAAGATCAAAGAAGGTCGGAAAAGTTTGGAGAAGGTTGGAGAAGGTCAAAGAAGGTCAGAAAAGATCAAAGAGAGTCAGAGAAGGTAAAAGAAGGTCAGAGAATATCAGAGAAGATCAAATAAGTCTGGAGTAGGTCGTAGAAGGTAAAAGAAGGTTAGAGAAGGTAAAAGAAGGTCAGAGAATATCAGAGAAGATCAAATAAGTTTGGAGTAGGTTGGAGTGGGTCAAAGAAGGTCAGAGAAGGTCAAAGAGGGTCGGAGAATGTCAAAGGAGGACAAAGAAATTCGGAGAAGGGAAAGGAAGTTCAGAGAAGGTCAAAGAAGGTAGGAGAAGGTCGGAGAAGATTGGACAGGGTCAAAGAAGGTCAGAGAAGCTCAAAAGTGGTCAGAGAAGGTCGGAGAAGTTCATAGAAGGGCGGAAAAGTTCAAAGAAGTTCAGAGAAAGTCAAAGAAGCTCGGAGAAGGTCGGAGAATGTTGGAGAAGTTCAAAGAAGTTTAGAGAAGGTCGGAGAATGTCAGTGAAGGTCAGAGATAGGCATAGAAGGTGGGAGAAGAGCAAAGAACTTGGGAGAATGTCAGAGAAGTTCGGAGAAGGTCAATGAAGGTCAGAGAAGGTCAATGAAGGTCAGAGAAGATTGGAGAAGTTTAGAGAAGGGAAAAGAAGGTTGGAGAAGTTCAGAGAAGGTCTGAGACAGTCAAAGAAAGTCGGAGAAGGTCAGAGAAGTTTGGAGAAGTATAAAGACATTCAGACAATTTCTAAGGAGGTCGGAGAAGGTCAAAGAAGGTCGGAGAATGTCAAAGAAGGTCGGAGAAGGTCAAAGAAGGTCGGAGAAGGTCAAAGGTGGTTGGAGAGGTCGGAGAAGTTTGGAGAAGGTCAAAGAAGGTCTGACAAGATCAAAGAAGATCGGAGAAGGTCAAAGAACATCGGAGAATGTCGGAGAAGTTCAAAGAACGTTGGAGAATGTCAAAAGAGTTTGGAGAAGGGCGGAGAATTTCGCAGAATTACGGAAAAGGTCGAAGAAGTTCAGAGGTGTTCAAAGAATGTCGGAGACTGTGAAAGAAGTTCGAAGAAGGCGGTAGGAAGTCAAAGACGTTCAGAGAATATCAAACAAAGTCGGAGAAGGTCAAAGAAGTTTGGAGAAGGTCAAAGAAGGAAGGAGAAATATGGAGAAGGAAGGAGAAATATGGAGAAGGAAGGAGAAATTTGGAGAAGGTCAAAGAACATCAGAAAAGGTCAGAGAAGTTTGGAGAAGGTCAAAGAAGGTCGGAGAAGATCTGAGAAGGTCAAAGAATGTGGGAGAAGGTAAAAGAAGGTTGGAAAAGGTCAAAGAAGTTCAGAGAATGTCAAAGAAGACGGAGAAGATCAGATAAGGTCGGAGAAGATCGTAGAAGGACAGAGAAGGTCGGAGAAGGTAAAAGAATCTCAGAGAAGGTTGTAGAATTCAGAGAAGTTCAAAATAGATCAGATAATATCGGAGAAGCTCGGAGAAAGTCAAAGAAGGTCAGAGAAGGGCAAAAACGGGAGGAGAAGGGCAAAGACCAGTGGAAAAAGGAGGAGAATATCGGAGAAGGGCAAAGGGGAGCGGAGAAGGACAAAGAAAGGCGGAGAAGGGCAAAGAAGGGCAGAGAAGGGCAAAGAAGGGCAGAGAAGGGCAAAGAAGGGCAGAGAAGGGCAAAGACGGTTGGAGAAGGGCAAAGATGAGCGAAGAAGGGTGGAGAATATTGGAGAAGGGAAAAGATGGATGGAGAAGCGTGGAGAATATCGGACAAGTGCAAAGATGGGTACAGACGGGCGGAGATGGGTAAAGACGGGCAGAGATGGGTAAAGATGAGTGGAGAAGGGTGGAGAATATTGGAGAAGGGCAAAGAAGTTCAAAGTCGGGCGGAGAAGTTCAAAGTCGGGTGGAGAAGATCAAAAATGAGCGGAGAAGGGCGGAGAATATCGGAGAAGGGCAAAGACAGGCGGAGAAGAGCAAAGACGGGGCAGAAGGGCAATGACTGGTGGAGAAGAGAAAAGAAATGTGGAGAACGGCAAAGACAGGTGGAGAAGGGCAGGGAATACCAGAGAAGAGCAAAGATGGGCAAAGATAAGGGGAGAAGGGTAAAGACGAGTGGAGAAGGGCATAGAATATCGGAAAAGTGCAAAGATCGGTAACGACAAGGGGAGAAGGGAAAAGATGGGCGGAGAAGGGCAGAGAATATCGGAGAAGTGCAAAGATGGGCAAAGAAGGGCAGGGAAAGGCAAAGAAGGGCGGAGAAGGGCAAAGAAGGGCGAAGAAGGGCAAAGAAGAGCGGAGAAGGGCAAAGAAGAGCGGAGAAGGGCAAAGTAAGGTGGAGAAGGGCAAAAACGGGTGGAGAAGTGTGGAGAATATCGGAGAAGGGCAAAGACAGGCGGAGAAGGGCAAAGACGGGCGGAGAAGGGCAAAGACGGGCGGAGAAGGGCAAAGAGGGGGGAAAAGGGCAGAGAATATTGGAGAAGTTCAAAGATGGGCAAAGACAAAGGGAGAAGGGCAAAGACGGGCAGAGAAGGGCGGAGAATATCGGAGAAGGGCAAAGATGGGCGGAGAAGGGCAAAGATGGGCGGAGAAGGGCAGAGAATATCGTAGAAGTGCAAAGATGGGCAAAGACAAAGGGAGAAGGGAAAAAACGGGTAGAGCAGGGCAGAGAATATCGGAGAAGTGCAAAGAAGGGCAAAGACAGGCGGCGAAGGGCAAAGTCGAGCGGAGAAGGGCAAAAATGGGCGGAGAAGGGCGGAGAATATCGTAGAAGGGCAAAGATGGGCAGAGAAAAGCAAAGACTGCCAGAGAAAGCAAAGACAGGCAGAGAAGGGCAAAGACGGGGAAGAAGTGCAATGACTGGTGGAGAAGAGAAAAGAACTTTGGAGAACGGTGAAGACAGGTGGAGAAGGGCGGAGAATATCGGAGAAGTGCAAAGAAGGGCAAAGAAGGTTGGAGAAGGGCAAAGAAGGTTGGAGAAGGGCAAAGAAGGTTGGAGAAGGGCAAAGATGGCAGGAGGACGGAGAATATCAAAGAAGGGCAAAGACGGGCGGGGAAGGGCAAAGACGGGCGGGGAAGGGCAAAGACGGGCGGGGAAGGGCAAAGACGGGCGGGGAAGGGCAAAGACGGGCGGGGAAGGGCAAAGACGGGAGGAGATTATCGGAGAAGTTCAAAGATGGGCAAAGACAGGCGGGGAAAGTCAAAGACGGGTGGAGAAGGGCAAAGACAGGCAGAGAAGGGCAAAGACAGGCAGAGAAGGGCAAAGACAGGCAGAGAAGGGCAAAGACAGGCAGAGAAGGGCAAAGACAGGTGGAGAAGTGCCGAGAATATCAGAGAAGTGCAAAGATGGGCAAAGACAAGGGGAGAAGGGCAAAAAAGTTTGGAGAAGGGCAAAGAAGGTTAGAGAAGGGCAAAGGCGGGTGGAGAAGGGCAAAGATGGGAGGAGAAGGGCAAAGACGGGCGGAGAAGGGAAAAGATGGGAGGAGAAGGGCGGAGAATATCAGAGAAGTGCAAAGAAGGGCAAAGACGGGCGGAGAAGGGCAAAGGCCGGGGAGAAGTACAATGACTGCTGGAGAAGAGCAAAGAACTGCGAAGAACGGCAAAGACAGGTGGAGACGGGTGGAGAAGGGCAAAGACGGGCGGAGAAGGGCAAAGACGGGCGGAGAAGGGCAAACACGGGCGGAGAAGGGCAAACACGGGCGGAGAAGGGCAAACACGGGCGGAGAAGGGCAAACACGGGCGGAGAAGTGCAGAGAATATCAGAGAAGTACAAAGATTGGCAAAGACAAGGGGAGAAGGGCAAAGACGGGTGGAGAAGGGCAAAGACGGGTGGAGAAGGGCAAAGATGGGAGGAGAAGGATGGAGAATATCAAAGAAGGTCAAAGACAGGCGTAGAAAGGCAAAGACAGGCGGAGAAAGGCAAAGACGTGCGGAGAAAGGCAAAATGGTTGGAGAATGGCAATGACGAGCGGAGAAGGGCGGAGAATATCGGAGAAGGGCAAAGACAGGCGGAGAAGTGTAGAGTATATCGGACAAGTGCAAAGATGGGCAAAGACGGGAGGACAAGGGCAAAGACGGGCGGACAAGAGCAAAGACAAGCAGACAGGGGCAAAGACGAGCGGAGATGGGCGGAGAATATCGCACAAGTGCAAAGAAGGGCAAAGACGGGCGGAGATGGGCAAAGACGGGCGGAGAAGGGTGGAGAATAGCGGAGAAGAGCAAAGAAGGGCTAAGAAAAGGGGAGAACCTCAAAGTCGGGCGGAGAAGATCAAAAATGGGTGGAGAAGAACAGAGAATATCGGAGAAGGGCAAAGATGGGCGGAGAACGGCAAAGACAGGTGGAGAAGGGCAGAGAATATTGGAGAAGTGCAAAGAAGGGTAAAGACGGGCGGCGAAGGGTAAAGACGGGCGGCGAAGGGCTAAGACGGGTGGAGAAGTGCAAAGAAGGGTAAAGACGGGCGGCGAAGGGTAAAGACGGGCGGCGAAGGGCTAAGACGGGTGGAGAATTGCAAAGTCGGGAAGAGAATTGCAAAGTCGGGAAGAGAATTGCAAAGACGGGCAGAGAATTGCAAAGACGGGCAGAGAATTGCAAAGACGGGCAGAGAATTGCAAAGACGGTCAGAGAACTGCGGAGAGTACTGGAGAAGGGCAAAGACGGTTGGACGGGGCAAAGACAGGCAGAGAAGTGTGGAGAATACCAGAGAAGGGCAAAGACGGGCGGAGAAGGGCAAAGACGGGCGGAGAAGGGCAAAGACGGGCGGAGAAGGGCAAAGACGGGCGGAGATGGGCAAAGACGGGCGGAGATGGGCAAAGACGGGCGGAGAAATGTGGAGAGTATGGGAGAAGGGCAAAGACGGGCGGAGAGGGAACAGTCAGGCGGAGAAGTGCAAACAAATGCGGAGAATGCAAAGACAAGCAGAGAAGCGCAAAGTCAGTTGGAGGAGACACAAGAGATGCGTAGAGGTTTTGACAAGGGCAAAGACAGTCTGAGAACCGCAGAAATACAAGAGAAGGGCAAAGACAGGCGGGCAAAGACGGGCGGACAAGGGCAAAGACGGGTGGAGAAGCGCTAAGACTGTCGGAGAATTGCGGAGTATTGGAGAAGGGCAAAGACGGGCGGAGAAGGGCAAAGACGGGCGGAGAAGGGCAAAGACGGGCGGAGAAGGGCAAAGAAAGGCAGACAATTGCCAAGATGGTTGGACAAAGACAAAGACGGTTGCACAAGTGATAAGATGGGCGGACAATGGCTAAGAAGGGCTGACAAGTGCAAAGACGGGTGGAGAAGGGCAAACAAGTGTGGAGAATGCAAAGACAGGCAGAGAAGTGCAAAGACATGCCAAGAAGAGCAAAGACGGGTGCAGAAGGGCAAAGACGGGTGGAAAAAGGCAAAGAAGTGCGGATAGTGGCAAGAAAGATAGGAGAGTTGCAAAGACGTCCGGAGAGTGGCAAAGACGGGCAGAGAAGGGGAAAGAAGAGCGGACAAAGGCAAAGAAGGTTGCACAAGGGCAAAGACAGGCGGAGAAGAGCAAAGACGATGGCAGAATTGCGGAGAGTACCGAAGAATGGAAAAGACGGGCGGAGAAGTGCAAAGACGGGCAGAGAAGGGCAAAGACGGGCGGACAAGGGCAAAGACGGGCGGACAAGGGCAAAGACGGGCGGACAAGGGCAAAGACGGGCGGACAAGGGCAAAGACAGGCTGAGAAGGGCAAAGACGGGTGGAGAAGGGCAAAGTAGGGCGGACAAGGGCAAAGACGGGCGGACAAGTGCAAAGAATGTCGGAGAAGGACAAAGACGGGCAGAGAAGGGCACAGTCAGGCGGAGAAGGGCACAGCTGGGCGGAGAAGTGCAAAGAATTGCGGAGAATGCAAAGACGGGCAGAGAAGTGCAAAGACGAGCAAAGTCGGTCGGAGAAGGGCAAAGACGGGCGGAGAAGGGCAAAGACGGGCGGAGAAGGGCAAAGACGGGCGGAGAAGGGCAAAGACGGGCGGAGAAGGGCAAAGACGGGCGGAGAAGGGCAAAGACGGGCGGAGAAGGGCAAAGACCAGGGGAGAAAGGCGAAGACGGGCGGAAAATGGCAAAGACGGGGGAAGAAGTACAAAGACGGGAGGAGAAGTGCTGAGAATAACGAAGAAGGGCAAAGACGGGCGGAGAAGGACGGAGAATACCGAAGAATGGCACAGACAGACGGAGAAGGGCAAACATGGGTGGAGAAGGCAAATACGGGCAGACGAGGGCAAAGATGGGCAAAGGAAGGCAAAGACGGGTGCTAGGAGGGCAAAGATGGGCGGACGAGGGCAAAGAGGGGCGGAGAAGAGCAAAGAGGGGCAGAGAAGGGCAAAGACGTGTGGAGAAGAGCAAAGACGGGCAGAGAAGGGCAAAGACGGTCGGAGAATTGTGGAGAGTACCGGTGAATGGCAAAGAGGGGCAGAGAAGAGCAAAGATGGGCGGAGAAGGGCAAAGACAGGCAAAGAGTAAAGACAGGCGGACAATTGCAAAGGAAGGCGGACAAAGGCAAAGACGGGCGCACAAGGGCAAAGACGGTTGGACAAGGGCAAAAACAGGCGGACAAGAACAAAGACGGCGGTAGAAGGGCAAAGACGGACAGAGAAGGGCAAAGACGGGCGGACAAGTGCAAAGAGGTTTAGACAAGGGCAAAGACAGTCTGAGAAATCCGGAGAATACTGGAGAAGTGCAAAGACAGGCGGAGAAGGGCAAAGAAAGATGGAGTAGAGCAAAGACGGGCGGAGAAGGGCAAAGACGATCAGAGAAGTGCGGAGAGTATCGGAGAAGGGCAAAGACTGGCGGACAAGAGCAAAGACAGGTTGAGAAGGAAAAAGACGGGCAGAGAAGTGCGGAGAATACCAGAGAAGGGCAAAGCCGGGCGGAGAAGGGCAAAGCCGGGCGGAGAAGGGCAAAGCCGGGCGGAGAAGTGCAAAGACGGGCGGAGAAGTGCAAAGCCGGGCGGAGAAGGGAAAAGACGGGCGGAGAAGGGAAAAGACGGGCGGAGAAGCGCAAAGACGGGCGGAGAAGCGCAAAGACGGTCGGACAAGGGCAAAGACAACCGGTGAAGAGCAAAGACGGGCGGACAATTACAAAGGCGGGCGGACAACGGCAAAGAAGTGCGGACAAGGGCAAAGATGGGCGGAGAAGGGCTAAAAGGGTCTGACAAGGGCAAAAACGGGCGGACAAGAACAAAGACGGGGGAGAAGGGCAAAGTCGGGCGGAGAAGAGCAAAGACGGGCGGAGAAGGGCAAAGACGGGCGGAGAAGGGCAAAGACGGTCGGACAAGGGCAAAGACAGTGGGAGAAGTGCAGAAAGTACCAGAGAAGTGCAAAGACGCACGGACAAAGGCAAAGACAAGTTGTGAAGGGCAAAGATGGGCAGAGAAGTTCAGAGAATACCAGAGAACTGCAAAGACAGGTGGAGAAGCGCAAAGACTTGCGGAGAAATGCTAAGTCGAGCGGAGAAGAGCAAAGACGTACGGAAAAGGGTAAAGATGGGCAAAGAAGGCCAAAGACAAGCGGAGAAGGGCTAAAACGGTCGGAGAAGTGTGGAGAATAACAAAGAAGGACAAAGAGAGGCGGAGAAGGGCAAAGACGGGAGGAGAAGGGCAAAGACGGGAGGAGAAGGGCAAAGACGGGAGGAGAAGGGCAAAGACGGGAGGAGAAGGGCAAAGACGGGAGGAGAAGGGCAAAGACGGGAGGAGAAGGGCAAAGACGGGAGGAGAAGGGCAAAGACGGGAGGAGAAGGGCAAAGACGGGAGGAGAAGGGCAAAGACGGGAGGAGAAGGGCAAAGACGGGAGGAGAAGGGCAAAGACGGGAGGAGAAGGGCAAAGACGGGAGGAGAAGGGCAAAGACGGGAGGAGAAGGGCAAAGACGGGCGGAGAAGGGCAAAGACGGGCGGAGAAGGGCAAAGACGGGCGGAGAAGGGCAAAAACAGGCGGACAAGAACAAAGACGGCGGTAAAAGGGCAAAGACAGACAGAGAAGGGCAAAGACGGGTGGAGAAGCGGAAAGACAGGCGGAGAAGCGCAAAGTCAAGTGGAGAAATGCAAAGACATACGGAGAATGGTAAAGACGGGTGGAAAAGGGCAAAGACGGGCGGAAAAGGGCAAAGACGGACGGAAAAGGGCAAAGACGGGTGGAGAATTGCGGAGAGTACCGGAGAATGGCAAAGATGGGTGGAGAAAGGCAAAGTCGGTCAGAGAAAGGCAAAGAAGTGCTGAGAGTGGCAAAGACGGGCGGAGAAGGGCAAAGACAGGCTGACAAGGGCAAAGAAGGGCTGAGAATTGTGGAGAGCATTGGAGAAGGGCAAAGACGGGCGGAGAATGGCAATGTCGGGCAAAGAAAGGCAGACGACACAGGCGACACAAATGTTATAAATGACAATGAGGTCAAAATAAAAACAGAAGACACAGAGGACGTTGACGACACATACAACAAGACATTATAAATGAAAATGATGTGACAATATACACAGACGACACAAACGACACAGACAACACAGACAACAAAGATGACACAGGCATTATTTATGACAATGATGTCACAATAGACACTGCTGACGCAGACGACGCAGACGACAAGGACATTATAAATGACAATGATGTCACAATAGACACAGAAAACACAGATGACACAGACGACACAGATGACACAGACATTATAAATGTCAATGATGTCACAATAGACACAGACGAGACACACATTATAAATGACAATGATGTCAGAATAGACACAGATGACACAGATGACACAGACTTTATAAATGACAATGATGTCACAACAGACAGAGAAGACACAGACATTATAAGTGACAATATCACAATAGACACAGACGAGAGACTACATAGACGACACAGAAGACAGAGACACTATAAATGACAGTGATGTCACAATAGACACAGATGACACAGAAAACACACACATTATAAATGACAATGTCACCGCAGACGACACAGACGACAAAGACATAAAAACTACAATGATGTAACAATAGACACAGAAGACACAGACATTATAAATGAAAATGATTTCACAATAGACACAGATGACACAGATGTGATAAATGACCATGATTTCACAATAGACACAGACGACAGAGATGACAAAGACATTATAAAAGACAATGATGTCACAATCGACACAGACAACGCAGCTGACACATAAGTTATAAATGACAATGTTGTCAAAATAGACACAGCCCACACAGCCCACACAGATGACACAGATACTATAAATGACAATGCTATCAAAATAGTCACAGATGACACAGACGACACAGACATTAAAATGACAATGATGTTCAAAATATACATAGATGACACAGGCGACACAGATATTATAAATGACAATGATGTCACAATAGACAAAGATGACACAGACGACACAGGCATTATAAATTACAAAATGTCACAATACACAAAGATGTCACAAACGACACAGATATTAAAAATAACAATGATGTCACAATAGACACAGATGACAAAGACGACACAGAGACTTTATAAATCACAATATACAGAGATGACACAGACTACACAGACATTGAAATGACAATGATGTCACAAAAGCCACAGACGACAGAGACTTTATAAATTGAAATTATGTCACAATAAACACAGACAACATAGACATTAAAAATGACAAGGATGTCACAAAACACAGACAACACAGACTTTATAAATGAAAATGATTACACAGACGACACAGACAATATAAATGACAATGATGTCAGAATAGACACAGATGACACAGACGACAGAGTCATTACAAATGACAATGATGTCAAAATAGACACAGACGAAAACGACTACACAGACTTTATAAATGAAAATAATGTCACAATAGACACAGACGACATAGAAGACAGATATTATAAATGACAATAATGTCACAATAGACACAGACGACAACGACTACACAGATTTTATAAATGAAAATTATGTCACAATAGACACAGACGACATAGATGACACAGATATTATAAATGACAATGATGTCACAATAGACACAGACGACAGACTGTATAAATGACAATGATGTTACAATAGACACAGACGACACACACGACACAGACGACAAAAGCATTATAAATGACAATGATAGCAAAATAGACACAGATGACACAGACATGATCAATGACAATAATGTCACAATAGACACAGACAACACAGAGAATACCAATGACAATGATTTCACAATACACACACAGGTCACAGACGACCAAGACTTTACAGAGGACACAGGAGACACCAACATTATAATTGAAAATGACATCACAATAGAAAAAGACGACACAGACGACCCAGAATACACAGACTTTATAAATGATTATGATGTCAAAATAGACATAGATGACACAGGCATTATGAATGAAAATGTTTTCACAATAGACACAGATGACTCAGATGACACGGACGACACAGACATTATTAATGGCAATGATATCACAATAGACAAAGATGACACAGACGACACAGATGAAAAAATACATTATAAATGTCAATGATATCACAAAAGATACAGATGACACAGACATTATAAAAGACAATGTTGACACAATAGACACAGACCACACGGATATTATAAAAGAAAATGATGTCACAAGAGACACAGACGACACAGATGACACAGATATTATTAATGACATCAATGTCACAATAGACACAGATGACTCAGACAACACAGACATTATGAATGAAAAATGACATCACAATAGACACAGACGACAAAGACATTATAAATGACAATGATGTGACAATATACACAGATGACACAGACAAGACAGACTTTGTAAATGACAGTGATTTCACAATAGGCACAGAAATTACAGACGACACAGACGACACAGATGTTAAATGGCAGTGATGTCACAATAAACAGAGATGACATGGATGACACAGTATAAATGAAAATGATATCACAGATGACACAGACATTATAAATAACATTGATGTCACAATAGACACAAAGGACACAGACGACAAGGTATTAGACATGACAATGATATGACAATAGGCACAGATGACACAGACTACCCAGACATGATAAATTACTATCATTTCATAAAAGACACAGACGACACAGAACACACAGACATTAAAAATGACAATGATGTCACAGTAGACAAAGATGACACAGACATACATGAAAATTATTTCAAAATACACACAGACGACACAGAAGACACCCATTATAAATGAAAATGTTGTCACAATATAAAGAGACGACACAGACATACACGACAATGCTATAAAAATTGACACAGACGACAGAGACGACATAGACAATATATATGACAATTATGTTACCATAAACACTGACGACACAGATGACAGAAATGACACAGACAACTAAGACATTATAAATATCAATGATGTCAAACTAGACACAGACGACACTGAAGACAGACATTATAAATGACAATGCATTCACAATAGACAGAGAGGACACAGACGACAGAGACGACACAGAAAATATAAATTACAATGGTTTCACAATAGACACAGACGACACATCCATTATAAATGATAATTATGTCACAATAGAAAAGACGACACAGACGACACTAATATTATAAAGGACAATGATGTCAAAATACACACAGATGACAGAGACGACATAGACGACACAGACTTTATAAATGATAATGATGTCACAAGAGACTCAGATGACACAGACATTATAACTGACAATGATTTCACAATAGACACAGACGACAAAGACAATATAAATGACAAAGAGGTCACAATAGACACAGATGACACAGACGACACAGACATTATAAATGACTATGACAAAATAGAAACAGACGACAGACGACACAGACATTATAAAAAACAATGATGACAGAAGAGAAACAGACAACACTGTCGACAGAAATTATAAACGAAAATGACGTCACAATAGACACAATAGACACAGACGACACTGACATTATAAATGACACTGATTTTAAAATAGACACAGACAACACAGACGACACAGAAATTATAAATGACAATGATGTCACAATAGAAATAGAAGACACAGACGACACTATTATAAATGACAATATCGCAGTCGACACAGGCGACAGACGTTAAAAATGACAATCATATCACAATAGACACAGATGACACAGATGACACAGACATTATAAATAGCAATGTTGTCAATCTAGACACTGACGACACAGAAGACGCAGACACTGTAAATGAAAATGATGTTACAATAGACAAAGACGACACTGAGGACAGAGACGAAACGGACAATATAAATGACAACGACGTAACAATAGACACGGACGACACAGACATTATAAATGATGATCATGTAACAATAGACACAGAAGACACAGATGACACAGACTTTATGAATGACAATGATGTCATAATATACAAAGACGACACACAAGACATCGACATTATAAACTACAATGATGTAACAATAGACACAGAAGACAGAGACATTATAAATGAGAGTGATGTTACAATAGACACAGGCGACACAGACATTATATATGAAAATAATGACAAAATAGACATAGACGACACACACGGCACAGACTTTATGAATGACAAAGATGTCACCATAGATAGAGATGACACAGAAGACACAGACGACACAGACATTATTAATGACAATGATGTCATAATAAACACAGACGACACAGACGAGAGAGACGACGCAGACGACACAGACGACACAGAAATTATAAATGAGCATTATGTCACAACAGAAACAGAAGACCGAGACGACACAGTGGACACGGACATTATACTGACAATGATGTCACAATAGACAGACGACACAGACACAATAAATGACAATCATATCACAATAGACAGAGATGACACAGAAATAATAAATGAAAATTATGTCACTATAGAACAGACAACACAGATGACACAGACGACACAGATACTATTAAAGACAATGATAACACAAAAGATATAGATGACACAGACAATACAGACAACACAGACATTATAAAAGTCAATGAAGTCACTATAGAAATAGACAGCACAGACGACACAGACATTATAAATAATAATGAAGTCAAAATAGACTCAGAAGACACAGACGACATAGAATACACAGACATTGTTAATGACAATGATGTCACAATAAACACAGACGACACAGATATTATAAATGAAAATGATATCACAATAGACACAGACGACACAGATGACACAGACGACAGAGACATTATAAATAACAGTCATGTCACAAAAGACACAGACGAGACAGATGAAACAGATACCATAAAAGACAATGATGTCACAATAAACAAAGACGACACAGATGACACAGACTTTATAAATGACAATGATGTAATAATAGCCACAGACGACAAAGACGACACAGACATTATAAATGAAAATGATGTCAAAATAAACTCAGACGACACAGACATTATAAATGACAATGATGTCAAAATAGACGCAGACGACACAGACAACACAGACATTATAAATGAAATTGATGTCACAAGAGACAAAGACAACAGAGACGGCACTGTTGTTATAAATGAAAATGATGTCAAAATAGACACAGACGACACAGATGACACAGACTTCATAAATGATAATGATGTCACAATAAACACAGACGACAGAGATGACACAGACATTATAAATGACACTGATGTCACCAGAGACACAGACAACAGACGACAGAGACGACACAGACATGTTAATAAACAGTGATACCACAAAAGATACAGACAACAGATGACACAGAAGACATAGAGGAAACAGATGACAGAGACGTTATAAATGAAAATGATGTCACGATAGACATAGACGACTAAGACGACACAGATGACACAGACATTATAAGTGAAAGTGATGTCACAATTGACACAGAAAACACAGAGGACAAAGAGGATACAGACGACACAGATAGTATAAATGACAATGGTATCACAATAGACACAGATGACACAGATTACACAGTCATTATATATTACACTTAAGTCAAAACAGACAGAGAAGACAAAGATATTTAAAAAGACAATAATGTCACAATATACACAGACGACACGGATATTATAAACGTCAAAGATGTCATAATAAACACCGACGACACAGACGACAGAGATATTATTATTGACAATGATGCCACAATAGACACAGACGACGCAGATGACACAGGCATTATAAATGTCTATGATGTCATAACAGACACAGAAACACAGACGACACAGACATTATAAATAACGAAGATGTCACAATAGACACAGACAACAGAGACTTTTTAAATGAAAATAATGTCTCAATGTACACAGACGACACAGAAGAAAAAGACATTATAAATGACAATGATGTCAAAATAGACATAGACGACATACACGACACATCGTTAATGACAATGATGTCACATGAGACACAGATGACACAGACTTTATAAATTACAATGATGTTACAATAGACACAAATGACAGTCATTATAAAAGAAAATGATGTCACAATAGATAGAGATGACACAGAATACAAAGACGACAGAGACGTCAGACACTATAAATGGCAATGATGTCACAATAAACACAGACGACAGAGACCTCAGACACTATAAATGGCAATGATGTCACAATAGAAACAGACTACACAGAATTTATAAATTACAATGATGTCATAATAGACGCAGACAACACAGACCACACAGACATTATAAATGACAATGATGATACATTAGAAACAGATGACACAGACATTAAAAATGACAATCATATCAGAATAGACACAGACGACACAGACATTATAAAAGAGAATGATTCCAAAAAAGACAACGACACAGACTACACAGACGACACAGACATTAAAAATGAAAATGATGTCACAATTGACACAGAAGACACCGACATTATATACGACAATGATGTCACGCTAGACACAGACGAAACGGACATTAAAAATGACAATGATGACACAATATACAGAGATGACACAGAAGACAAAGACATTAAAAAAGACAAAGTTGTCACATTACAACGAAGACACAGATGACAGATATTATATATGACAATGATGTCACAATATACACAGAAAACACAGACATTATAAATGATATCGATGTCACAATAGATGCAGACAAGAGACAAGACAGAAGACACTGACATTATTATGACAATGATGTCACAATAGACACAGACAACACAGACGACACAGACAATATAATTGACAATGATGTCACCATAGACACAGAAGAAAAAGACAACACAGACGACACAGACTCCACAGACATTAAAAATGACATTGATGTCACAATTGACACAGATGAAACAGACATTATAGATGACAATTATGTCACAATAAACAAAGGTGACACAGACGACACAGAAGACACAAATTATCAATGAGAAGGATTGAACAATAGACACAGAAACACAGATGACACAGACATTATAAATGACAAAGATGTCACAATAGACACAGATGACAAAGACGACACAGACCATATAAATCGCAATATACAGAGATGACACAGACTACACAGACATTGAAATGACAATGACGTCACAAAAGCCACAGACGACAGAGACTTTATAAATCGAAATTATGTCACAATAAACACAGACAACATAGACATTATAAATGACAATGATGTCACAATATACACAGATGACACAGACTACACAGGCATTGAAATGACAATGATGTCACAAAAGCCACAGACGACAGAGACTTTATAAATTGAAATTATGTCACAATAAACACAGACAACATAGACATTAAAAATGACAAGGATGTCACAAAACACAGACAACACAGACTTTATAAATGAAAATGATTACACAGACGACACAGACAATATAAATGACAATGATGTCAGAATAGACACAGATGACACAGACGACAGAGTCATTACAAATGACAATGATGTCAAAATAGACACAGACGAAAACGACTACACAGACTTTATAAATGAAAATAATGTCACAATAGACACAGACGACATAGAAGACAGATATTATAAATGACAATAATGTCACAATAGACACAGACGACAACGACTACACAGATTTTATAAATGAAAATTATGTCACAATAGACACAGACGACATAGATGACACAGATATTATAAATGACAATGATGTCACAATAGACACAGACGACAGACTGTATAAATGACAATGATGTTACAATAGACACAGACGACACACACGACACAGACGACAAAAGCATTATAAATGACAATGATAGCAAAATAGACACAGATGACACAGACATGATCAATGACAATAATGTCACAATAGACACAGACAACACAGAGAATACCAATGACAATGATTTCACAATACACACACAGGTCACAGACGACCAAGACTTTACAGAGGACACAGGAGACACCAACATTATAATTGAAAATGACATCACAATAGAAAAAGACGACACAGACGACCCAGAATACACAGACTTTATAAATGATTATGATGTCAAAATAGACATAGATGACACAGGCATTATGAATGAAAATGTTTTCACAATAGACACAGATGACTCAGATGACACGGACGACACAGACATTATTAATGGCAATGATATCACAATAGACAAAGATGACACAGACGACACAGATGAAAAAATACATTATAAATGTCAATGATATCACAAAAGATACAGATGACACAGACATTATAAAAGACAATGTTGACACAATAGACACAGACCACACGGATATTATAAAAGAAAATGATGTCACAAGAGACACAAACGACACAGACGACAAGGTATTAGACATGACAATGATATGACAATAGGCACAGATGACACAGACTACCCAGACATGATAAATTACTATCATTTCATAAAAGACACAGACGACACAGAACACACAGACATTAAAAATGACAATGATGTCACAGTAGACAAAGATGACACAGACATACATGAAAATTATTTCAAAATACACACAGACGACACAGAAGACACCCATTATAAATGAAAATGTTGTCACAATATAAAGAGACGACACAGACATAAACGACAATGCTATAAAAATTGACACAGACGACAGAGACGACATAGACAATATATATGACAATTATGTTACCATAAACACTGACGACACAGATGACAGAAATGACACAGACAACTAAGACATTATAAATATCAATGATGTCAAACTAGACACAGACGACACTGAAGACAGACATTATAAATGACAATGCATTCACAATAGACAGAGAGGACACAGACGACAGAGACGACACAGAAAATATAAATTACAATGGTTTCACAATAGACACAGACGACACATCCATTATAAATGATAATTATGTCACAATAGAAAAGACAACACAGACGACACTAATATTATAAAGGACAATGATGTCAAAATACACACAGATGACAGAGACGACATAGACGACACAGACTTTATAAATGATAATGATGTCACAAGAGACTCAGATGACACAGACATTATAACTGACAATGATTTCACAATAGACACAGACAACACATCCATTATAAATGACAATGATGTCACAATAGACACAGACGACAAAGACAATATAAATGACAAAGAGGTCACAATAGACACAGATGACACAGACGACACAGACATTATAAATGACTATGACAAAATAGAAACAGACGACAGACGACACAGACATTATAAAAAACAATGATGACAGAAGAGAAACAGACAACACTGTCGACAGAAATTATAAACGAAAATGACGTCACAATAGACACAATAGACACAGACGACACTGACATTATAAATGACACTGATTTTAAAATAGACACAGACAACACAGACGACACAGAAATTATAAATGACAATGATGTCACAATAGAAATAGAAGACACAGACGACACTATTATAAATGACAATATCGCAGTCGACACAGGCGACAGACGTTAAAAATGACAATCATATCACAATAGACACAGATGACACAGATGACACAGACATTATAAATAGCAATGTTGTCAATCTAGACACTGACGACACAGAAGACGCAGACACTGTAAATGAAAATGATGTTACAATAGACAAAGACGACACTGAGGACAGAGACGAAACGGACAACATAAATGACAACGACGTAACAATAGACACGGACGACACAGACATTATAAATGATGATCATGTAACAATAGACACAGAAGACACAGATGACACAGACTTTATGAATGACAATGATGTCATAATATACAAAGACGACACACAAGACATCGACATTATAAACTACAATGATGTAACAATAGACACAGAAGACAGAGACATTATAAATGAGAGTGATGTTACAATAGACACAGGCGACACAGACATTATAAATGAAAATAATGACAAAATAGACATAGACGACACACACGGCACAGACTTTATGAATGACAAAGATGTCACCATAGATAGAGATGACACAGAAGACACAGACGACACAGACATTTTTAATGACAATGATGTCATAATAAACACAGACGACACAGACGAGAGAGACGACGCAGACGACACAGACGACACAGAAATTATAAATGAGCATTATGTCACAACAGAAACAGAAGACCGAGACGACACAGTGGACACGGACATTATACTGACAATGATGTCACAATAGACAGACGACACAGACACAATAAATGACAATCATATCACAATAGACACAGATGACACAGAAATAATAAATGAAAATTATGTCACTATAGAACAGACAACACAGATGACACAGACGACACAGATACTATTAAAGACAATGATAACACAAAAGATATAGATGACACAGACAATACAGACAACACAGACATTATAAAAGTCAATGAAGTCACTATAGAAATAGACAGCACAGACGACACAGACATTATAAATAATAATGAAGTCAAAATAGACTCAGAAGACACAGATGACATAGAATACACAGACATTATTAATGACAATGATGTCACAATAAACACAGACGACACAGATATTATAAATGAAAATGATATCACAATAGACACAGACGACACAGATGACACAGACGACAGAGACATTATAAATAACAGTCATGTCACAAAAGACACAGACGAGACAGATGAAACAGATACCATAAAAGACAATGATGTCACAATAAACAAAGACGACACAGATGACACAGACTTTATAAATGACAATGATGTAATAATAGCCACAGACGACAAAGACGACACAGACATTATAAATGAAAATGATGTCAAAATAAACTCAGACGACACAGACATTATAAATGACAATGATGTCAAAATAGACGCAGACGACACAGACAACACAGACATTATAAATGAAATTGATGTCACAAGAGACAAAGACAACAGAGACGGCACTGTTATTATAAATGAAAATGATGTCAAAATAGACACAGACGACACAGATGACACAGACTTCATAAATGATAATGATGTCACAATAAACACAGACGACAGAGATGACACAGACATTATAAATGACACTGATGTCACCAGAGACACAGACAACAGACGACAGAGACGACACAGACATGTTAATAAACAGTGATACCACAAAAGATACAGACAACAGATGACACAGAAGACATAGAGGAAACAGATGACAGAGACGTTATAAATGAAAATGATGTCACGATAGACATAGACGACTAAGACGACACAGATGACACAGACATTATAAGTGAAAGTGATGTCACAATTGACACAGAAAACACAGAGGACAAAGAGGATACAGACGACACAGATAGTATAAATGACAATGGTATCACAATAGACACAGATGACACAGATTACACAGTCATTATATATTACACTTAAGTCAAAACAGACAGAGAAGACAAAGATATTTAAAAAGACAATAATGTCACAATATACACAGACGACACGGATATTATAAACGTCAAAGATGTCATAATAAACACCGACGACACAGACGACAGAGATATTATTATTGACAATGATGCCACAATAGACACAGACGACGCAGATGACACAGGCATTATAAATGTCTATGATGTCATAACAGACACAGAAACACAGACGACACAGACATTATAAATAACGAAGATGTCACAATAGACACAGACAACAGAGACTTTTTAAATGAAAATAATGTCTCAATGTACACAGACGACACAGAAGAAAAAGACATTATAAATGACAATGATGTCAAAATAGACATAGACGACATACACGACACATCGTTAATGACAATGATGTCACATGAGACACAGATGACACAGACTTTATAAATTACAATGATGTTACAATAGACACAAATGACAGTCATTATAAAAGAAAATGATGTCACAATAGATAGAGATGACACAGAATACAAAGACGACAGAGACGTCAGACACTATAAATGGCAATGATGTCACAATAAACACAGACGACAGAGACCTCAGACACTATAAATGGCAATGATGTCACAATAGAAACAGACTACACAGAATTTATAAATTACAATGATGTCATAATAGACGCAGACAACACAGACCACACAGACATTATAAATGACAATGATGATACATTAGAAACAGATGACACAGACATTAAAAATGACAATCATATCAGAATAGACACAGACGACACAGACATTATAAAAGAGAATGATTCCAAAAAAGACAACGACACAGACTACACAGACGACACAGACATTAAAAATGAAAATGATGTCACAATTGACACAGAAGACACCGACATTATATACGACAATGATGTCACGCTAGACACAGACGAAACGGACATTAAAAATGACAATGATGACACAATATACAGAGATGACACAGAAGACAAAGACATTAAAAAAGACAAAGTTGTCACATTACAACGAAGACACAGATGACAGATATTATATATGACAATGATGTCACAATATACACAGAAAACACAGACATTATAAATGATATCGATGTCACAATAGATGCAGACAAGAGACAAGACAGAAGACACTGACATTATTATGACAATGATGTCACAATAGACACAGACAACACAGACGACACAGACAATATAATTGACAATGATGTCACCATAGACACAGAAGAAAAAGACAACACAGACGACACAGACTCCACAGACATTAAAAATGACATTGATGTCACAATTGACACAGATGAAACAGACATTATAGATGACAATTATGTCACAATAAACAAAGGTGACACAGACGACACAGAAGACACAAATTATCAATGAGAAGGATTGAACAATAGACACAGAAACACAGATGACACAGACATTATAAATGACAAAGATGTCACAATAGACACAGATGACAAAGACGACACAGACCATATAAATCGCAATATACAGAGATGACACAGACTACACAGACATTGAAATGACAATGACGTCACAAAAGCCACAGACGACAGAGACTTTATAAATCGAAATTATGTCACAATAAACACAGACAACATAGACATTATAAATGACAATGATGTCACAATATACACAGATGACACAGACTACACAGGCATTGAAATGACAATGATGTCACAAAAGCCACAGACGACAGAGACTTTATAAATTGAAATTATGTCACAATAAACACAGACAACATAGACATTAAAAATGACAAGGATGTCACAAAACACAGACAACACAGACTTTATAAATGAAAATGATTACACAGACGACACAGACAATATAAATGACAATGATGTCAGAATAGACACAGATGACACAGACGACAGAGTCATTACAAATGACAATGATGTCAAAATAGACACAGACGAAAACGACTACACAGACTTTATAAATGAAAATAATGTCACAATAGACACAGACGACATAGAAGACAGATATTATAAATGACAATAATGTCACAATAGACACAGACGACAACGACTACACAGATTTTATAAATGAAAATTATGTCACAATAGACACAGACGACATAGATGACACAGATATTATAAATGACAATGATGTCACAATAGACACAGACGACAGACTGTATAAATGACAATGATGTTACAATAGACACAGACGACACACACGACACAGACGACAAAAGCATTATAAATGACAATGATAGCAAAATAGACACAGATGACACAGACATGATCAATGACAATAATGTCACAATAGACACAGACAACACAGAGAATACCAATGACAATGATTTCACAATACACACACAGGTCACAGACGACCAAGACTTTACAGAGGACACAGGAGACACCAACATTATAATTGAAAATGACATCACAATAGAAAAAGACGACACAGACGACCCAGAATACACAGACTTTATAAATGATTATGATGTCAAAATAGACATAGATGACACAGGCATTATGAATGAAAATGTTTTCACAATAGACACAGATGACTCAGATGACACGGACGACACAGACATTATTAATGGCAATGATATCACAATAGACAAAGATGACACAGACGACACAGATGAAAAAATACATTATAAATGTCAATGATATCACAAAAGATACAGATGACACAGACATTATAAAAGACAATGTTGACACAATAGACACAGACCACACGGATATTATAAAAGAAAATGATGTCACAAGAGACACAAACGACACAGACGACAAGGTATTAGACATGACAATGATATGACAATAGGCACAGATGACACAGACTACCCAGACATGATAAATTACTATCATTTCATAAAAGACACAGACGACACAGAACACACAGACATTAAAAATGACAATGATGTCACAGTAGACAAAGATGACACAGACATACATGAAAATTATTTCAAAATACACACAGACGACACAGAAGACACCCATTATAAATGAAAATGTTGTCACAATATAAAGAGACGACACAGACATAAACGACAATGCTATAAAAATTGACACAGACGACAGAGACGACATAGACAATATATATGACAATTATGTTACCATAAACACTGACGACACAGATGACAGAAATGACACAGACAACTAAGACATTATAAATATCAATGATGTCAAACTAGACACAGACGACACTGAAGACAGACATTATAAATGACAATGCATTCACAATAGACAGAGAGGACACAGACGACAGAGACGACAGAGAAAATATAAATTACAATGGTTTCACAATAGACACAGACGACACATCCATTATAAATGATAATTATGTCACAATAGAAAAGACGACACAGACGACACTAATATTATAAAGGACAATGATGTCAAAATACACACAGATGACAGAGACGACATAGACGACACAGACTTTATAAATGATAATGATGTCACAAGAGACTCAGATGACACAGACATTATAACTGACAATGATTTCACAATAGACACAGACAACACATCCATTATAAATGACAATGATGTCACAATAGACACAGACGACAAAGACAATATAAATGACAAAGAGGTCACAATAGACACAGATGACACAGACGACACAGACATTATAAATGACTATGACAAAATAGAAACAGACGACAGACGACACAGACATTATAAAAAACAATGATGACAGAAGAGAAACAGACAACACTGTCGACAGAAATTATAAACGAAAATGACGTCACAATAGACACAATAGACACAGACGACACTGACATTATAAATGACACTGATTTTAAAATAGACACAGACAACACAGACGACACAGAAATTATAAATGACAATGATGTCACAATAGAAATAGAAGACACAGACGACACTATTATAAATGACAATATCGCAGTCGACACAGGCGACAGACGTTAAAAATGACAATCATATCACAATAGACACAGATGACACAGACATTATAAATAGCAATGTTGTCAATCTAGACACTGACGACACAGAAGACGCAGACACTGTAAATGAAAATGATGTTACAATAGACAAAGACGACACTGAGGACAGAGACGAAACGGACAACATAAATGACAACGACGTAACAATAGATACGGACGACACAGACATTATAAATGATGATCATGTAACAATAGACACAGAAGACACAGATGACACAGACTTTATGAATGACAATGATGTCATAATATACAAAGACGACACACAAGACATCGACATTATAAACTACAATGATGTAACAATAGACACAGAAGACAGAGACATTATAAATGAGAGTGATGTTACAATAGACACAGGCGACACAGACATTATAAATGAAAATAATGACAAAATAGACATAGACGACACACACGGCACAGACTTTATGAATGACAAAGATGTCACCATAGATAGAGATGACACAGAAGACACAGACGACACAGACATTTTTAATGACAATGATGTCATAATAAACACAGACGACACAGACGAGAGAGACGACGCAGACGACACAGACGACACAGAAATTATAAATGAGCATTATGTCACAACAGAAACAGAAGACCGAGACGACACAGTGGACACGGACATTATACTGACAATGATGTCACAATAGACAGACGACACAGACACAATAAATGACAATCATATCACAATAGACACAGATGACACAGAAATAATAAATGAAAATTATGTCACTATAGAACAGACAACACAGATGACACAGACGACACAGATACTATTAAAGACAATGATAACACAAAAGATATAGATGACACAGACAATACAGACAACACAGACATTATAAAAGTCAATGAAGTCACTATAGAAATAGACAGCACAGACGACACAGACATTATAAATAATAATGAAGTCAAAATAGACTCAGAAGACACAGACGACATAGAATACACAGACATTATTAATGACAATGATGTCACAATAAACACAGACGACACAGATATTATAAATGAAAATGATATCACAATAGACACAGACGACACAGATGACACAGACGACAGAGACATTATAAATAACAGTCATGTCACAAAAGACACAGACGAGACAGATGAAACAGATACCATAAAAGACAATGATGTCACAATAAACAAAGACGACACAGATGACACAGACTTTATAAATGACAATGATGTAATAATAGCCACAGACGACAAAGACGACACAGACATTATAAATGAAAATGATGTCAAAATAAACTCAGACGACACAGACATTATAAATGACAATGATGTCAAAATAGACGCAGACGACACAGACAACACAGACATTATAAATGAAATTGATGTCACAAGAGACAAAGACAACAGAGACGGCACTGTTATTATAAATGAAAATGATGTCAAAATAGACACAGACGACACAGATGACACAGACTTCATAAATGATAATGATGTCACAATAAACACAGACGACAGAGATGACACAGACATTATAAATGACACTGATGTCACCAGAGACACAGACAACAGACGACAGAGACGACACAGACATGTTAATAAACAGTGATACCACAAAAGATACAGACAACAGATGACACAGAAGACATAGAGGAAACAGATGACAGAGACGTTATAAATGAAAATGATGTCACGATAGACATAGACGACTAAGACGACACAGATGACACAGACATTATAAGTGAAAGTGATGTCACAATTGACACAGAAAACACAGAGGACAAAGAGGATACAGACGACACAGATAGTATAAATGACAATGGTATCACAATAGACACAGATGACACAGATTACACAGTCATTATATATTACACTTAAGTCAAAACAGACAGAGAAGACAAAGATATTTAAAAAGACAATAATGTCACAATATACACAGACGACACGGATATTATAAACGTCAAAGATGTCATAATAAACACCGACGACACAGACGACAGAGATATTATTATTGACAATGATGCCACAATAGACACAGACGACGCAGATGACACAGGCATTATAAATGTCTATGATGTCATAACAGACACAGAAACACAGACGACACAGACATTATAAATAACGAAGATGTCACAATAGACACAGACAACAGAGACTTTTTAAATGAAAATAATGTCTCAATGTACACAGACGACACAGAAGAAAAAGACATTATAAATGACAATGATGTCAAAATAGACATAGACGACATACACGACACATCGTTAATGACAATGATGTCACATGAGACACAGATGACACAGACTTTATAAATTACAATGATGTTACAATAGACACAAATGACAGTCATTATAAAAGAAAATGATGTCACAATAGATAGAGATGACACAGAATACAAAGACGACAGAGACGTCAGACACTATAAATGGCAATGATGTCACAATAAACACAGACGACAGAGACCTCAGACACTATAAATGGCAATGATGTCACAATAGAAACAGACTACACAGAATTTATAAATTACAATGATGTCATAATAGACGCAGACAACACAGAATACACAGACTTTATAAATGACAATGATGATACATTAGAAACAGATGACACAGACATTAAAAATGACAATCATATCAGAATAGACACAGACGACACAGACATTATAAAAGAGAATGATTCCAAAAAAGACAACGACACAGACTACACAGACGACACAGACATTAAAAATGAAAATGATGTCACAATTGACACAGAAGACACCGACATTATATACGACAATGATGTCACGCTAGACACAGACGAAACGGACATTAAAAATGACAATGATGACACAATATACAGAGATGACACAGAAGACAAAGACATTAAAAAAGACAAAGTTGTCACATTACAACGAAGACACAGATGACAGATATTATATATGACAATGATGTCACAATATACACAGAAAACACAGACGACACAGACATTATAAATGATATCGATGTCACAATAGATGCAGACAAGAGACAAGACAGAAGACACTGACATTATTATGACAATGATGTCACAATAGACACAGACAACACAGACGACACAGACAATATAATTGACAATGATGTCACCATAGACACAGAAGAAAAAGACAACACAGACGACACAGACTCCACAGACATTAAAAATGACATTGATGTCACAATTGACACAGATGAAACAGACATTATAGATGACAATTATGTCACAATAAACAAAGGTGACACAGACGACACAGAAGACACAAATTATCAATGAGAAGGATTGAACAATAGACACAGAAACACAGATGACACAGACAATATAAATGACAATGATGTCAGAATAGACACAGATGACACAGACGACAGAGTCATTACAAATGACAATGATGTCAAAATAGACACAGACGAAAACGACTACACAGACTTTATAAATGAAAATAATGTCACAATAGACACAGACGACATAGAAGACAGATATTATAAATGACAATAATGTCACAATAGACACAGACGACAACGACTACACAGATTTTATAAATGAAAATTATGTCACAATAGACACAGACGACATAGATGACACAGATATTATAAATGACAATGATGTCACAATAGACACAGACGACAGACTGTATAAATGACAATGATGTTACAATAGACACAGACGACACACACGACACAGACGACAAAAGCATTATAAATGACAATGATAGCAAAATAGACACAGATGACACAGACATGATCAATGACAATAATGTCACAATAGACACAGACAACACAGAGAATACCAATGACAATGATTTCACAATACACACACAGGTCACAGACGACCAAGACTTTACAGAGGACACAGGAGACACCAACATTATAATTGAAAATGACATCACAATAGAAAAAGACGACACAGACGACCCAGAATACACAGACTTTATAAATGATTATGATGTCAAAATAGACATAGATGACACAGGCATTATGAATGAAAATGTTTTCACAATAGACACAGATGACTCAGATGACACGGACGACACAGACATTATTAATGGCAATGATATCACAATAGACAAAGATGACACAGACGACACAGATGAAAAAATACATTATAAATGTCAATGATATCACAAAAGATACAGATGACACAGACATTATAAAAGACAATGTTGACACAATAGACACAGACCACACGGATATTATAAAAGAAAATGATGTCACAAGAGACACAAACGACACAGACGACAAGGTATTAGACATGACAATGATATGACAATAGGCACAGATGACACAGACTACCCAGACATGATAAATTACTATCATTTCATAAAAGACACAGACGACACAGAACACACAGACATTAAAAATGACAATGATGTCACAGTAGACAAAGATGACACAGACATACATGAAAATTATTTCAAAATACACACAGACGACACAGAAGACACCCATTATAAATGAAAATGTTGTCACAATATAAAGAGACGACACAGACATAAACGACAATGCTATAAAAATTGACACAGACGACAGAGACGACATAGACAATATATATGACAATTATGTTACCATAAACACTGACGACACAGATGACAGAAATGACACAGACAACTAAGACATTATAAATATCAATGATGTCAAACTAGACACAGACGACACTGAAGACAGACATTATAAATGACAATGCATTCACAATAGACAGAGAGGACACAGACGACAGAGACGACAGAGAAAATATAAATTACAATGGTTTCACAATAGACACAGACGACACATCCATTATAAATGATAATTATGTCACAATAGAAAAGACGACACAGACGACACTAATATTATAAAGGACAATGATGTCAAAATACACACAGATGACAGAGACGACATAGACGACACAGACTTTATAAATGATAATGATGTCACAAGAGACTCAGATGACACAGACATTATAACTGACAATGATTTCACAATAGACACAGACGACACATCCATTATAAATGACAATGATGTCACAATAGACACAGACGACAAAGACAATATAAATGACAAAGAGGTCACAATAGACACAGATGACACAGACGACACAGACATTATAAATGACTATGACAAAATAGAAACAGACGACAGACGACACAGACATTATAAAAAACAATGATGACAGAAGAGAAACAGACAACACTGTCGACAGAAATTATAAACGAAAAAGACGTCACAATAGACACAATAGACACAGACGACACTGACATTATAAATGACACTGATTTTAAAATAGACACAGACAACACAGACGACACAGAAATTATAAATGACAATGATGTCACAATAGAAATAGAAGACACAGACGACACTATTATAAATGACAATATCGCAGTCGACACAGGCGACAGACGTTAAAAATGACAATCATATCACAATAGACACAGATGACACAGACATTATAAATAGCAATGTTGTCAATCTAGACACTGACGACACAGAAGACGCAGACACTGTAAATGAAAATGATGTTACAATAGACAAAGACGACACTGAGGACAGAGACGAAACGGACAACATAAATGACAACGACGTAACAATAGATACGGACGACACAGACATTATAAATGATGATCATGTAACAATAGACACAGAAGACACAGATGACACAGACTTTATGAATGACAATGATGTCATAATATACAAAGACGACACACAAGACATCGACATTATAAACTACAATGATGTAACAATAGACACAGAAGACAGAGACATTATAAATGAGAGTGATGTTACAATAGACACAGGCGACACAGACATTATAAATGAAAATAATGACAAAATAGACATAGACGACACACACGGCACAGACTTTATGAATGACAAAGATGTCACCATAGATAGAGATGACACAGAAGACACAGACGACACAGACATTTTTAATGACAATGATGTCATAATAAACACAGACGACACAGACGAGAGAGACGACGCAGACGACACAGACGACACAGAAATTATAAATGAGCATTATGTCACAACAGAAACAGAAGACCGAGACGACACAGTGGACACGGACATTATACTGACAATGATGTCACAATAGACAGACGACACAGACACAATAAATGACAATCATATCACAATAGACACAGATGACACAGAAATAATAAATGAAAATTATGTCACTATAGAACAGACAACACAGATGACACAGACGACACAGATACTATTAAAGACAATGATAACACAAAAGATATAGATGACACAGACAATACAGACAACACAGACATTATAAAAGTCAATGAAGTCACTATAGAAATAGACAGCACAGACGACACAGACATTATAAATAATAATGAAGTCAAAATAGACTCAGAAGACACAGACGACATAGAATACACAGACATTATTAATGACAATGATGTCACAATAAACACAGACGACACAGATATTATAAATGAAAATGATATCACAATAGACACAGACGACACAGATGACACAGACGACAGAGACATTATAAATAACAGTCATGTCACAAAAGACACAGACGAGACAGATGAAACAGATACCATAAAAGACAATGATGTCACAATAAACAAAGACGACACAGATGACACAGACTTTATAAATGACAATGATGTAATAAAAGCCACAGACGACAAAGACGACACAGACATTATAAATGAAAATGATGTCAAAATAAACTCAGACGACACAGACATTATAAATGACAATGATGTCAAAATAGACGCAGACGACACAGACAACACAGACATTATAAATGAAATTGATGTCACAAGAGACAAAGACAACAGAGACGGCACTGTTATTATAAATGAAAATGATGTCAAAATAGACACAGACGACACAGATGACACAGACTTCATAAATGATAATGATGTCACAATAAACACAGACGACAGAGATGACACAGACATTATAAATGACACTGATGTCACCAGAGACACAGACAACAGACGACAGAGACGACACAGACATGTTAATAAACAGTGATACCACAAAAGATACAGACAACAGATGACACAGAAGACATAGAGGAAACAGATGACAGAGACGTTATAAATGAAAATGATGTCACGATAGACATAGACGACTAAGACGACACAGATGACACAGACATTATAAGTGAAAGTGATGTCACAATTGACACAGAAAACACAGAGGACAAAGAGGATACAGACGACACAGATAGTATAAATGACAATGGTATCACAATAGACACAGATGACACAGATTACACAGTCATTATATATACACTTAAGTCAAAACAGACAGAGAAGACAAAGATATTTAAAAAGACAATAATGTCACAATATACACAGACGACACGGATATTATAAACGTCAAAGATGTCATAATAAACACCGACGACACAGACGACAGAGATATTATTATTGACAATGATGCCACAATAGACACAGACGACGCAGATGACACAGGCATTATAAATGTCTATGATGTCATAACAGACACAGAAACACAGACGACACAGACATTATAAATAACGAAGATGTCACAATAGACACAGACAACAGAGACTTTTTAAATGAAAATAATGTCTCAATGTACACAGACGACACAGAAGAAAAAGACATTATAAATGACAATGATGTCAAAATAGACATAGACGACATACACGACACATCGTTAATGACAATGATGTCACATGAGACACAGATGACACAGACTTTATAAATTACAATGATGTTACAATAGACACAAATGACAGTCATTATAAAAGAAAATGATGTCACAATAGATAGAGATGACACAGAATACAAAGACGACAGAGACGTCAGACACTATAAATGGCAATGATGTCACAATAAACACAGACGACAGAGACCTCAGACACTATAAATGGCAATGATGTCACAATAGAAACAGACTACACAGAATTTATAAATTACAATGATGTCATAATAGACGCAGACAACACAGACCACACAGACATTATAAATGACAATGATGATACATTAGAAACAGATGACACAGACATTAAAAATGACAATCATATCAGAATAGACACAGACGACACAGACATTATAAAAGAGAATGATTCCAAAAAAGACAACGACACAGACTACACAGACGACACAGACATTAAAAATGAAAATGATGTCACAATTGACACAGAAGACACCGACATTATATACGACAATGATGTCACGCTAGACACAGACGAAACGGACATTAAAAATGACAATGATGACACAATATACAGAGATGACACAGAAGACAAAGACATTAAAAAAGACAAAGTTGTCACATTACAACGAAGACACAGATGACAGATATTATATATGACAATGATGTCACAATATACACAGAAAACACAGACGACACAGACATTATAAATGATATCGATGTCACAATAGATGCAGACAAGAGACAAGACAGAAGACACTGACATTATTATGACAATGATGTCACAATAGACACAGACAACACAGACGACACAGACAATATAATTGACAATGATGTCACCATAGACACAGAAGAAAAAGACAACACAGACGACACAGACTCCACAGACATTAAAAATGACATTGATGTCACAATTGACACAGATGAAACAGACATTATAGATGACAATTATGTCACAATAAACAAAGGTGACACAGACGACACAGAAGACACAAATTATCAATGAGAAGGATTGAACAATAGACACAGAAACACAGATGACACAGACATTATAAATGACAAAGATGTCACAATAGACACAGATGACAAAGACGACACAGACCATATAAATCGCAATATACAGAGATGACACAGACTACACAGACATTGAAATGACAATGACGTCACAAAAGCCACAGACGACAGAGACTTTATAAATCGAAATTATGTCACAATAAACACAGACAACATAGACATTATAAATGACAATGATGTCACAATATACACAGATGACACAGACTACACAGGCATTGAAATGACAATGATGTCACAAAAGCCACAGACGACAGAGACTTTATAAATTGAAATTATGTCACAATAAACACAGACAACATAGACATTAAAAATGACAAGGATGTCACAAAACACAGACAACACAGACTTTATAAATGAAAATGATTACACAGACGACACAGACAATATAAATGACAATGATGTCAGAATAGACACAGATGACACAGACGACAGAGTCATTACAAATGACAATGATGTCAAAATAGACACAGACGAAAACGACTACACAGACTTTATAAATGAAAATAATGTCACAATAGACACAGACGACATAGAAGACAGATATTATAAATGACAATAATGTCACAATAGACACAGACGACAACGACTACACAGATTTTATAAATGAAAATTATGTCACAATAGACACAGACGACATAGATGACACAGATATTATAAATGACAATGATGTCACAATAGACACAGACGACAGACTGTATAAATGACAATGATGTTACAATAGACACAGACGACACACACGACACAGACGACAAAAGCATTATAAATGACAATGATAGCAAAATAGACACAGATGACACAGACATGATCAATGACAATAATGTCACAATAGACACAGACAACACAGAGAATACCAATGACAATGATTTCACAATACACACACAGGTCACAGACGACCAAGACTTTACAGAGGACACAGGAGACACCAACATTATAATTGAAAATGACATCACAATAGAAAAAGACGACACAGACGACCCAGAATACACAGACTTTATAAATGATTATGATGTCAAAATAGACATAGATGACACAGGCATTATGAATGAAAATGTTTTCACAATAGACACAGATGACTCAGATGACACGGACGACACAGACATTATTAATGGCAATGATATCACAATAGACAAAGATGACACAGACGACACAGATGAAAAAATACATTATAAATGTCAATGATATCACAAAAGATACAGATGACACAGACATTATAAAAGACAATGTTGACACAATAGACACAGACCACACGGATATTATAAAAGAAAATGATGTCACAAGAGACACAAACGACACAGACGACAAGGTATTAGACATGACAATGATATGACAATAGGCACAGATGACACAGACTACCCAGACATGATAAATTACTATCATTTCATAAAAGACACAGACGACACAGAACACACAGACATTAAAAATGACAATGATGTCACAGTAGACAAAGATGACACAGACATACATGAAAATTATTTCAAAATACACACAGACGACACAGAAGACACCCATTATAAATGAAAATGTTGTCACAATATAAAGAGACGACACAGACATAAACGACAATGCTATAAAAATTGACACAGACGACAGAGACGACATAGACAATATATATGACAATTATGTTACCATAAACACTGACGACACAGATGACAGAAATGACACAGACAACTAAGACATTATAAATATCATTGATGTCAAACTAGACACAGACGACACTGAAGACAGACATTATAAATGACAATGCATTCACAATAGACAGAGAGGACACAGACGACAGAGACGACAGAGAAAATATAAATTACAATGGTTTCACAATAGACACAGACGACACATCCATTATAAATGATAATTATGTCACAATAGAAAAGACGACACAGACGACACTAATATTATAAAGGACAATGATGTCAAAATACACACAGATGACAGAGACGACATAGACGACACAGACTTTATAAATGATAATGATGTCACAAGAGACTCAGATGACACAGACATTATAACTGACAATGATTTCACAATAGACACAGACAACACATCCATTATAAATGACAATGATGTCACAATAGACACAGACGACAAAGACAATATAAATGACAAAGAGGTCACAATAGACACAGATGACACAGACGACACAGACATTATAAATGACTATGACAAAATAGAAACAGACGACAGACGACACAGACATTATAAAAAACAATGATGACAGAAGAGAAACAGACAACACTGTCGACAGAAATTATAAACGAAAATGACGTCACAATAGACACAATAGACACAGACGACACTGACATTATAAATGACACTGATTTTAAAATAGACACAGACAACACAGACGACACAGAAATTATAAATGACAATGATGTCACAATAGAAATAGAAGACACAGACGACACTATTATAAATGACAATATCGCAGTCGACACAGGCGACAGACGTTAAAAATGACAATCATATCACAATAGACACAGATGACACAGACATTATAAATAGCAATGTTGTCAATCTAGACACTGACGACACAGAAGACGCAGACACTGTAAATGAAAATGATGTTACAATAGACAAAGACGACACTGAGGACAGAGACGAAACGGACAATATAAATGACAACGACGTAACAATAGATACGGACGACACAGACATTATAAATGATGATCATGTAACAATAGACACAGAAGACACAGATGACACAGACTTTATGAATGACAATGATGTCATAATATACAAAGACGACACACAAGACATCGACATTATAAACTACAATGATGTAACAATAGACACAGAAGACAGAGACATTATAAATGAGAGTGATGTTACAATAGACACAGGCGACACAGACATTATAAATGAAAATAATGACAAAATAGACATAGACGACACACACGGCACAGACTTTATGAATGACAAAGATGTCACCATAGATAGAGATGACACAGAAGACACAGACGACACAGACATTTTTAATGACAATGATGTCATAATAAACACAGACGACACAGACGAGAGAGACGACGCAGACGACACAGACGACACAGAAATTATAAATGAGCATTATGTCACAACAGAAACAGAAGACCGAGACGACACAGTGGACACGGACATTATACTGACAATGATGTCACAATAGACAGACGACACAGACACAATAAATGACAATCATATCACAATAGACACAGATGACACAGAAATAATAAATGAAAATTATGTCACTATAGAACAGACAACACAGATGACACAGACGACACAGATACTATTAAAGACAATGATAACACAAAAGATATAGATGACACAGACAATACAGACAACACAGACATTATAAAAGTCAATGAAGTCACTATAGAAATAGACAGCACAGACGACACAGACATTATAAATAATAATGAAGTCAAAATAGACTCAGAAGACACAGACGACATAGAATACACAGACATTATTAATGACAATGATGTCACAATAAACACAGACGACACAGATATTATAAATGAAAATGATATCACAATAGACACAGACGACACAGATGACACAGACGACAGAGACATTATAAATAACAGTCATGTCACAAAAGACACAGACGAGACAGATGAAACAGATACCATAAAAGACAATGATGTCACAATAAAGAAAGACGACAAAGACGACACAGACATTATAAATGAAAATGATGTCAAAATAAACTCAGACGACACAGACATTATAAATGACAATGATGTCAAAATAGACGCAGACGACACAGACAACACAGACATTATAAATGAAATTGATGTCACAAGAGACAAAGACAACAGAGACGGCACTGTTGTTATAAATGAAAATGATGTCAAAATAGACACAGACGACACAGATGACACAGACTTCATAAATGATAATGATGTCACAATAAACACAGACGACAGAGATGACACAGACATTATAAATGACACTGATGTCACCAGAGACACAGACGACAGAGACGACACAGACATGTTAATAAACAGTGATACCACAAAAGATACAGACAACAGATGACACAGAAGACATAGAGGAAACAGATGACAGAGACGTTATAAATGAAAATGATGTCACGATAGACATAGACGACTAAGACGACACAGATGACACAGACATTATAAGTGAAAGTGATGTCACAATTGACACAGAAAACACAGAGGACAAAGAGGATACAGACGACACAGATAGTATAAATGACAATGGTATCACAATAGACACAGATGACACAGATTACACAGTCATTATATATTACACTTAAGTCAAAACAGACAGAGAAGACAAAGATATTTAAAAAGACAATAATGTCACAATATACACAGACGACACGGATATTATAAACGTCAAAGATGTCATAATAAACACCGACGACACAGACGACAGAGATATTATTATTGACAATGATGCCACAATAGACACAGACGACGCAGATGACACAGGCATTATAAATGTCTATGATGTCATAACAGACACAGAAACACAGACGACACAGACATTATAAATAACGAAGATGTCACAATAGACACAGACAACAGAGACTTTTTAAATGAAAATAATGTCTCAATGTACACAGACGACACAGAAGAAAAAGACATTATAAATGACAATGATGTCACAATAGACACACCAGACACAGACGACACAGACATTATAAATGACAATGATGTCAAAATAGACATAGACGACATACACGACACATCGTTAATGACAATGATGTCACATGAGACACAGATGACACAGACTTTATAAATTACAATGATGTTACAATAGACACAAATGACAGTCATTATAAAAGAAAATGATGTCACAATAGATAGAGATGACACAGAATACAAAGACGACAGAGACGTCAGACACTATAAATGGCAATGATGTCACAATAGAAACAGACTACACAGAATTTATAAATTACAATGATGTCATAATAGACGCAGACAACACAGACCACACAGACATTATAAATGACAATGATGATACATTAGAAACAGATGACACAGACATTAAAAATGACAATCATATCAGAATAGACACAGACGGCACAGACATTATAAAAGAGAATGATTCCAAAAAAGACAACGACACAGACTACACAGACGACACAGACATTAAAAATGAAAATGATGTCACAATTGACACAGAAGACACCGACATTATATACGACAATGATGTCACGCTAGACACAGACGAAACGGACATTAAAAATGACAATGATGACACAATATACAGAGATGACACAGAAGACAAAGACATTAAAAAAGACAAAGTTGTCACATTACAACGAAGACACAGATGACAGATATTATATATGACAATGATGTCACAATATACACAGAAAACACAGACGACACAGACATTATAAATGATATCGATGTCACAATAGATGCAGACAAGAGACAAGACAGAAGACACTGACATTATTATGACAATGATGTCACAATAGACACAGACAACACAGACGACACAGACAATATAATTGACAATGATGTCACCATAGACACAGAAGAAAATGACAACACAGACGACACAGACTCCACAGACATTAAAAATGACATTGATGTCACAATTGACACAGATGAAACAGACATTATAGATGACAATTATGTCACAATAAACAAAGGTGACACAGACGACACAGAAGACACAAATTATCAATGAGAAGGATTGAACAATAGACACAGAAACACAGATGACACAGACATTATAAATGACAAAGATGTCACAATAGACACAGATGAAACGACGACACAAGCATCATAAAAGACAATGGTGTAACAATAGACACAGACAACACAGACGACATAGAGGACACAGACATATAATACAATGATGTTGCAATAATCACAGATGACACAGACAACACAGATATTACTAATAAAATTAATTCCAATAGACACAGACGATAGAGACGACACGGACGACCCAGACAATAAAAATTAAAACGATGTCACAATAGATACAGATGACACAGACGACACAGACATTATAAATTACAATGATGTCAAAATAGACTCAGACGACACAGACTTCACTGACAACACAGACATTATAAATTACAAAGATGTCACAGTAGACACAAGCAACACAGACAACAACAACGATAGAGATGACACAGATGAAACAGATATAAAAAATCACAATGAAGTCACAACAGACACAGATGACACAGACATTATAAATGACAATGATGTCACAATTGACACAGACGTCACAGAGGATACAGACCACACAGAAGACAGAAGACACAGATATTATAAATGACAATGATGTTCAAAATATACACAGATAACACAGACGACACAGGCATTATAAATTACAAAGATATCACAATACACACGGACGACACAAACGACACAGACATAAGTGACAATGATGTCACAATAGACACAGACGACAAAGATGACACAGACATTATAAATGACAATGATTACACAGACGACACAGATATTATAAATCAAAATGATGTCACAATATACACAGATGACACAGACGACACAGACATTATAAATGACAATGATGTCACAATTGACACAGACGTCACAGAGGATACAGAGCACACAGAAAACAGACGACACAGATATTATAAATGACAATGATGTTCACAATATACAAAGATGACACAGGCGACACAGACATTATAAATGACCATGATGTCACAATAGACACAGATGACACAGACGACACAGGCATTATAAATTACAAAGATGTCACAATACACACAGACAACACAAACGACACAGACATTATAAATGACAATGATTACACAGAAGACACAGACATTATAAATGACAACGATGTCACAACATACACAGATGACACAGACTACACAGACATTGAAATGACAGTGATGTCACAAAAGCCACAGACGACAGAGACTTTATAAATTAAAATTTTGTCAAAATAAACACAGACGACATAGACAACGAAGACATTATAAATGACAATGATGTCACAAAACACAGACAAAACAGGCTTTATAAAGGAAAATGATGAAAATGTACAGACAACACAGACAATATAAATGACAATGATGTCACATTAGACACAGATGACAGTCATTACAAATGACAATGATGTCAAAATAGACACAGACGACAACAACTACACAGATTTATAAATGAAAATTATGTCGCAATAGACACAGACGACATAGAAGACAGATATTATAAATGAGAATGATGTCACAATAGACACTGATGACACAGATATTAGAAATGAAAATGATGTCACAAAACAAACAGACGGTACAGACGACAGACATTATGTATTACAGTGATGTCACAATAGACAAATACAAAAAAGACGACACAGACATTATAAATGACAATGATTTCACAATAGACAGAGACGACAGAGATATTTTAAATGACAACGATGTCACAATAGACAAAAACGACACATACGACTCAGACATTATAAATGACAATGATGTCACAATAGACAGAGACGACACATACGACAGAGACATTATAATTGTCAATGATGTTACTATTGACACAGAACAAAGACTTTATAAATAGCTATGATGTTACAATAGACACAGACGAAACAGACATTATAAATGAAAATGATGTTACAGTTGACACAGACAAAAAGATGACACAGACTATATAAATGACAATGATATCACCATAAACACAGATGCCAGAGATGACACAGAAGTTCAAACATGACACAGACGACACAGACATAAAAAATGACAATTATATCAAAATAGACCAGACGACACAAACATTATAAATGACAATGATGTCACAGTAGACTCAGACGACACAGATATTATAAATGACAAAGATGTCACAATAGACACAGACGACACAGACATTATAAGTGACATTTATGTAACAACACACACAGACGATACAGATGACACAGGCATTACAATTGACAATGATCATAGAATCATAGAATAACCAGGTTGGAAGAGACCCACCGGATCATCGAGTCCAACTATTCCTATCAAACACTATACCATGCCTCTTAGCATCTCGTCCACCCGTGCCCTAAACACCTCCAGGGAAGGTGACTCAACCACCTCCCTGGGCAGCCTGTTCCAGTGCCCAATGACCCTTTCTGTGAAGAACTTTTTCCTAATGCCCAGCTTAAATCTCTCCTGGCTGAGCTTGAGGCCATTCCCTCTTGTCCTGTCCCCTGTCGCTTGGAAGAAGAGACCAGCACCCTCCTCTCTACAACCTCCTTTCAGGTAGTTGGAGAGAGCAATGCGGCCTCCCCTCAGCGTCCTCTTCTCCAGGCTAAACAACCCCTGCTCTTTCAGCCGCTCCTCGTAAGACCTGCTCTCCAGCCCCCTCACCAGCTTTGTTGCTCTTCTCTGGACTCGCTCCAGAGCCTCAACATCCTTCTTGTGGTGAGGGGCCCAGAACTGAACACAGGATTCGAGGAGCGGTCTCACCAGTGCCGAGTACAGAGGGAGGATAACCTCCCTGGACCTGCTGGTTATGCTGTTTCTAATACAAGCCAAGATGCCATTGGCCTTCTTGGCCACCTGGGCACACTGCTGACTCATGTTCAGTCGCTGTCAACAAACACGCCCAGGTCCCTCTCCTCTAGGCAGCTTTCTAGACAGACTTCTCCTAGTCTGTAGCACTGCATAGGGTTGTTGTGCCCCAAGTGCAGGACCCGGCACTTGGCCTTGTTAAACCTCATGCCATTGGACTCTGCCCAGCGGTCCAGCCTGTTCAGATCCCTTTGCAGAGCCTCCCGACCCTCCAGCAGATCGACACTTCCACCCAGCTTAGTGTCGTCCGCAGACTTGCTGAGGGTGCACTCGATTCCTCCATCCAGGTTATTGATAAAGACATCAAACAGGGCTGGACCCAGCACTGAGCCCTAGGGAACCCCACTTGTCACTGGCCTCCAGCTGGATTTCACACCATTTCCCACCACTCTCTGGGCCCGGCCAGCCAACCAGTTTTCCATCCAGGAGAGTGTGCGCCTGTCCAGGCCAGAGGCTGACAGTTTCTCAAGCAGAATGCTGTGAGAAACTGTGTCAAAGGCTTTGCTGAAGTCCAGGAAGACCACATCCACAGCCTTTCCCTCATCCAGCAGCCGAGTCACTTTGTCATAGAAGGCAATCAGGTTACTTTGGCAAGACCTACCTTTTGTGAACCCATGTTGACTGGACCTGATCACCCAGTTCTCTTGCATGTGCTTCATGATAGCACTCAAGATCACCTGCTCCATGACTTTCCCTGGCACTGAGGTCAGACTGACAGGCCTGGAGTTTCCTGGGTCCTCCCTGCGACCCTTCTTGTAGATGGGCACAGCATCAGCCAGCCTCCAGTCCAGTGGGACTTCCCCAGTCAGCCAGGACTGTTGGAAGATGATGGAAAGAGGTTTGGCCAGCACATCTGCCAGCTCCTTCAATACCCTTGGGTGAATCCCGTCCGGCCCCATAGACTTGTAGGTGTCTAGTCGGGCTAGCAAGGCTCTGACCACCTCCCCTTGGATCACGGGAGCCTCATTATGCTCCTCCAGCTCCTGGGTTTGTACACAGATGGAATGACCCTCCTTACAAATAAAGACTGAGGCAAAGAAGGCATTAAGTACCTCAGCCTTTTCCTCATCCCCAGTCACTGTTGTTCCTTCTCTGTCCAATAAGGACTGTATGGTCTCCCTAGTCCTCCTTTTATTATGTATATGTTTGTAGAAAGATATTTTGTTCTCTTTCACAGACTTGGCCAATCTGATTTCTAGCTGAGCCTTAGCCCTTCTGATCTTTTCCCTACACAATATGTCACAATAGACACAGATGACACAGATTTTATAAATTAAAATGATATCAAAATAGACACAGACGACAAAGACATTATAAATGAAAAAGATGTCTCAATAGACACAGAAGACACAGACATTATAAATGACAATAACGTCACAATAGACATAGACTCAGACGACACAGACACTATAAACTACAATGATGTCACAATAGACAAAGACTAGACAGACAACACAAACAACAGATATTATAAACAACAATGGTGTCAAAATAGACACAGACGACCCAAAGGACACAGATATTATAAATGAAAATAATGTCACAATATTCATAGACGACACATACAATGCAGACATTATAAATAAAAATGACGTCACAATAGACAAAAACAACAGAGATGACACAGACAAAAGAGACATTATAAATGACAAAGATGCCACAATAGACACAGACGATAGAGACGACACAGACGACAGTAATTCTAAATAAAAATGAGGTCACAGAACACACAGAAACATTATAAATGACAATGATATCACAACAGAAACAGTTGACAGACATTATAAATTACAATGATGTAACAATAGATACAGACGACAGAGACGACATAGACTTTATAAATGGAAATGATTTCACAATAGACAAAGACGACACAGATGACACAAATGACACAAAAGACACAGATATTATAAATGACAATGATGTCACAATAGACACAGATGACAGACTTCATAAATGACAATGATGTCACAACAGAAACAGATGACAAAGTCATAATCAATGACAATTATGTTAAAAAAATACAGAAGATACAGAAGACTCAGACATTATACATGAAAATTATGTCAAAATCTAGAAGACACAGATATTATAAATTACAGTGATGTCAAAATAGACACAGACGACACAGACGACAGACATTCTAAATGAAAAAGATGTCACAATAGACACAGCTGACATAGACGACACAGAATTTATAAATGACAGTGATGTCACAATAGTCAAAGACGACACATATGACACAGACATTGTAAATGAAAAGTATAAAAAAAAACATAAAAATGATACAGATGACTCAGACATTATACATGAAAATGATGTCACAAAAGACACAGACAACACAGACATTATAAATGACAATGAGGTCACAATAGAAAAAGACGACACAGATGACCCAGACGACAAAGACATTATTAATTAAAACGATGTCATAAAGTACACAGACGACAGAGACATTAAAAATGACAATGATGTCACAATAGACAGTCGACACAGACGTTATAAATGACAACGATGTCACAATAGACCAGATGACACAGACGACACAGACATTATAAATGACTATAATGTCACAATATACACAGACGACACAGACCACAGAGATATTATAAATGACAATGATGTCACAATAGACACAGACGACACAGACATTATAAATGACAATGATATATAAATAGACAAAGATTACACAGACAACAAAGACGACACAGATATTACAATTGAAAATGATGTCACAACAAAGAGGACACAGACGTTATAAATGACAACGATGTCACAATAGACACAGACGACACAGAAATTAAAAAAGAGAATTAGGTCAAAATTGACACAGACGACATAGACGAAAATGTCATTATAAATGACAAAGATATCCCAATAGACACAAGCGTCTCAGATGAAAACAACGACACAGATATTAATGACAATGATGTCACAATACAGAGACGACACAGTATAAATGACAATGATGTCACAATAGACAGACGACAGAGATGACACATACGACACAGACATTATAAATGATAATGATGTCACAATAGACAAAGACGAAACAGATATTATAAATGACAATGACGTCAAAATAGAAACAGACGACAGAGACAAAACAAACATTATAAATGACAATGATGTTACAAAAGACACAAAAGATAGAGACGATACAGACATTATAAATGAAAATGATGTCTCAATAGACACAGACGAGACAGACAACACAGACGTCACATCATTATAAATGAAAATGTTTTCACAATAGACACAGACGACACAGACATTATAAACGACTATGATGTCACAATAGACACAGAAGACACAGACCACAGAGATATTATATATGAAAATGATGTCAAAATAGACACAGACGACACAGACATTAAAAATGACAATGATGCCAAAATAGACAAAGATTACACAGACGACAAAGACAATATAAACATTATAGTTGAAAATGATGTCACAACAAAGAAGACACAGACATTATATATGACAATGATGTCACAATAGAAAAAGACGACAAAAACGACACAGACGACACAGACATTATAAATAACAATGATGTCACAATAGACACAGACATTATAAATGACAGTGATGACAAAATACATACAGATGACAGACAAAACTGTCATTATAAATGACAATGATATCACAATAGATACAAACAGCTCAGACGACACAGACATTATAAATGACAGTGATATCAAAATAGACATAGACGACACAGATGACACTGATATTATAAAGGACAATGATGTCAAAATAGACACCGATGACACAGACATTATAAATGGCAATGATGTGACAAGACACACAGATGACACACATGACACAGACATTAAAAATGACAACGATATCACAATAGACACAGACAATACAGACAACAGAGATGACACAAACAACACAAACACTATAAAAGACAATGATGTCGCAATAGACACTGACAGTACAGATGACAAAGTCATTATAAATTAAAATGATGTCACAATAAACATGGACGACACAAACATTATAAATGACAAAGATGTCACAAGAGACACAGATGACACAGATGTTATACATGACAACCATGCCAAAATACACACAGACGACAGAGACAGTATAAATGACAATGATGTCAAAAAAGACACAGACATTATATATGACAATGATGTCAAAACAGACTCAGACGTCAGACGACAGAGACTACAGAGATGACACAGATATTGTAAATTAATATTATGTCACAATAGAAACAGAGAACACAGATGACACAGACACTATAAATGACAGAGATATCACAATAGACACAGATGACGCAGACGAGAGAGGCACTATAATTGACTATGATGTCACTATAGACACAGACATTATAAATAACAATGATGTCACAATAGACACAGACGACAAAGACATTTTAAATGACGATGTCACCATAGACAAAGATGACACAGACGACACAGACATTACAAACGACAATGATGTCACAATAGACACAGAAGACACAGACGACAAAGACATAAATGACAATGATGTCAAAATATACACAGACACTATAAATGAGATTGATGTCACAATAGACACAGACAGCACAGATGACACAGTTTTAAAAGACAAGAGAGACATTATAAATGACAATGATTTCAAAATAGAAACAGACACCACAGACCACACAAAGGACACAGACAACACAGATAATACAGACGTATAAAGGACACAGACAATATAAATGACAATTATGGCAAAATAAACACAGACGACACAGACATTATATATGACACTGATGTCACAATAAACAGAGACGACACAGAGGACACAGGTATTATAAATGACAATGATGTCACAATAGACAGAGACAACAGATGACACAGACGACACAGACTTTAAAAATGATAATTATGTAACAAAACACTCAGATGATACAGATGACACAGACAATGTAAATGACAATGATGTCACAATAGACACAGATGACAAACATTATAAATGACAATGCTGTAACAATGGACACAGACGACAGACGACACAGCAATTATAAATAAAAAATATGTAAAAATACACACTGACGATACAGACGACACAGATGACACAGTCACTTCTAATGAAAATGACGTCACAATAGACACAGAAGACAGGTATTTTAAATTAAAATGATGTCAAAATAGACACAGAGACAAAGACATTGCAAATGACAAAGATGCCACAATATACAGAGAAAACAGAGACGACTGTGACGACACAGACATTATAAATGACAATGATGTCATAATATTCACATACGACACAGACATAAATGACAATGATGTCACAATATTCACAGACGACACAGACATTATAAATGACAATGATATCACAATACACACATACAACACAGAAAACACAGACATAAATAACAATGATATCACAATAGACACAGACGACACAAACTACACAGGCAACACAGACATTATAAAAGAAAATGATGTCACAATAGACACAGAGGATACAGACGATAGAGATGATACAGACCACACAGACGACAGTCATTCTAAATGAAAATGATGTCAAAATAGACACAGAAGAAACAGAAGACACAGACATAATAAATGACAATCATGTCACAACAGACAGAGACGACACAGATATTGTAAGAAAAACTATGTCGCAACAGACGCAGACATTATAAATGACAATGACGTCTGAATAGACAAAGACAACAGAGATGACGCATACGACACAGACAATATAAACGAAAATGATGTCAAAATAGACACAGACAACACAGACAACTCAGACATTATAAATGACAACGATATCAGAATAGACACCGACGACACAGACATTATAAATGACAATTATGTCAAAATAGACTCAGAAGACACAGACGACATAGAATACACAGACATTATTAATGACAATGATGTCACAATAAACACAGACGACACAGATATTATAAATGAAAATGATATCACAATAGACACAGACGACACAGATGACACAGACGACAGAGACATTATAAATAACAGTCATGTCACAAAAGACACAGACGAGACAGATGAAACAGATACCATAAAAGACAATGATGTCACAATAAACAAAGACGACACAGATGACACAGACTTTATAAATGACAATGATGTAATAATAGCCACAGACGACAAAGACGACACAGACATTATAAATGAAAATGATGTCAAAATAAACTCAGACGACACAGACATTATAAATGACAATGATGTCAAAATAGACGCAGACGACACAGACAACACAGACATTATAAATGAAATTGATGTCACAAGAGACAAAGACAACAGAGACGGCACTGTTATTATAAATGAAAATGATGTCAAAATAGACACAGACGACACAGATGACACAGACTTCATAAATGATAATGATGTCACAATAAACACAGACGACAGAGATGACACAGACATTATAAATGACACTGATGTCACCAGAGACACAGACAACAGACGACAGAGACGACACAGACATGTTAATAAACAGTGATACCACAAAAGATACAGACAACAGATGACACAGAAGACATAGAGGAAACAGATGACAGAGACGTTATAAATGAAAATGATGTCACGATAGACATAGACGACTAAGACGACACAGATGACACAGACATTATAAGTGAAAGTGATGTCACAATTGACACAGAAAACACAGAGGACAAAGAGGATACAGACGACACAGATAGTATAAATGACAATGGTATCACAATAGACACAGATGACACAGATTACACAGTCATTATATATTACACTTAAGTCAAAACAGACAGAGAAGACAAAGATATTTAAAAAGACAATAATGTCACAATATACACAGACGACACGGATATTATAAACGTCAAAGATGTCATAATAAACACCGACGACACAGACGACAGAGATATTATTATTGACAATGATGCCACAATAGACACAGACGACGCAGATGACACAGGCATTATAAATGTCTATGATGTCATAACAGACACAGAAACACAGACGACACAGACATTATAAATAACGAAGATGTCACAATAGACACAGACAACAGAGACTTTTTAAATGAAAATAATGTCTCAATGTACACAGACGACACAGAAGAAAAAGACATTATAAATGACAATGATGTCAAAATAGACATAGACGACATACACGACACATCGTTAATGACAATGATGTCACATGAGACACAGATGACACAGACTTTATAAATTACAATGATGTTACAATAGACACAAATGACAGTCATTATAAAAGAAAATGATGTCACAATAGATAGAGATGACACAGAATACAAAGACGACAGAGACGTCAGACACTATAAATGGCAATGATGTCACAATAAACACAGACGACAGAGACCTCAGACACTATAAATGGCAATGATGTCACAATAGAAACAGACTACACAGAATTTATAAATTACAATGATGTCATAATAGACGCAGACAACACAGACCACACAGACATTATAAATGACAATGATGATACATTAGAAACAGATGACACAGACATTAAAAATGACAATCATATCAGAATAGACACAGACGACACAGACATTATAAAAGAGAATGATTCCAAAAAAGACAACGACACAGACTACACAGACGACACAGACATTAAAAATGAAAATGATGTCACAATTGACACAGAAGACACCGACATTATACACGACAATGATGTCACGCTAGACACAGATGAAACGGACATTAAAAATGACAATGATGACACAATATACAGAGATGACACAGAAGACAAAGACATTAAAAAAGACAAAGTTGTCACATTACAACGAAGACACAGATGACAGATATTATATATGACAATGATGTCACAATATACACAGAAAACACAGACGACACAGACATTATAAATGATATCGATGTCACAATAGATGCAGACAAGAGACAAGACAGAAGACACTGACATTATTATGACAATGATGTCACCATAGACACAGAAGAAAAAGACAACACAGACGACACAGACTCCACAGACATTAAAAATGACATTGATGTCACAATTGACACAGATGAAACAGACATTATAGATGACAATTATGTCACAATAAACAAAGGTGACACAGACGACACAGAAGACACAAATTATCAATGAGAAGGATTGAACAATAGACACAGAAACACAGATGACACAGACATTATAAATGACAAAGATGTCACAATAGACACAGATGACAAAGACGACACAGACCATATAAATCGCAATATACAGAGATGACACAGACTACACAGACATTGAAATGACAATGACGTCACAAAAGCCACAGACGACAGAGACTTTATAAATCGAAATTATGTCACAATAAACACAGACAACATAGACATTATAAATGACAATGATGTCACAATATACACAGATGACACAGACTACACAGGCATTGAAATGACAATGATGTCACAAAAGCCACAGACGACAGAGACTTTATAAATTGAAATTATGTCACAATAAACACAGACAACATAGACATTAAAAATGACAAGGATGTCACAAAACACAGACAACACAGACTTTATAAATGAAAATGATTACACAGACGACACAGACAATATAAATGACAATGATGTCAGAATAGACACAGATGACACAGACGACAGAGTCATTACAAATGACAATGATGTCAAAATAGACACAGACGAAAACGACTACACAGACTTTATAAATGAAAATAATGTCACAATAGACACAGACGACATAGAAGACAGATATTATAAATGACAATAATGTCACAATAGACACAGACGACAACGACTACACAGATTTTATAAATGAAAATTATGTCACAATAGACACAGACGACATAGATGACACAGATATTATAAATGACAATGATGTCACAATAGACACAGACGACAGACTGTATAAATGACAATGATGTTACAATAGACACAGACGACACACACGACACAGACGACAAAAGCATTATAAATGACAATGATAGCAAAATAGACACAGATGACACAGACATGATCAATGACAATAATGTCACAATAGACACAGACAACACAGAGAATACCAATGACAATGATTTCACAATACACACACAGGTCACAGACGACCAAGACTTTACAGAGGACACAGGAGACACCAACATTATAATTGAAAATGACATCACAATAGAAAAAGACGACACAGACGACCCAGAATACACAGACTTTATAAATGATTATGATGTCAAAATAGACATAGATGACACAGGCATTATGAATGAAAATGTTTTCACAATAGACACAGATGACTCAGATGACACGGACGACACAGACATTATTAATGGCAATGATATCACAATAGACAAAGATGACACAGACGACACAGATGAAAAAATACATTATAAATGTCAATGATATCACAAAAGATACAGATGACACAGACATTATAAAAGACAATGTTGACACAATAGACACAGACCACACGGATATTATAAAAGAAAATGATGTCACAAGAGACACAAACGACACAGACGACAAGGTATTAGACATGACAATGATATGACAATAGGCACAGATGACACAGACTACCCAGACATGATAAATTACTATCATTTCATAAAAGACACAGACGACACAGAACACACAGACATTAAAAATGACAATGATGTCACAGTAGACAAAGATGACACAGACATACATGAAAATTATTTCAAAATACACACAGACGACACAGAAGACACCCATTATAAATGAAAATGTTGTCACAATATAAAGAGACGACACAGACATAAACGACAATGCTATAAAAATTGACACAGACGACAGAGACGACATAGACAATATATATGACAATTATGTTACCATAAACACTGACGACACAGATGACAGAAATGACACAGACAACTAAGACATTATAAATATCAATGATGTCAAACTAGACACAGACGACACTGAAGACAGACATTATAAATGACAATGCATTCACAATAGACAGAGAGGACACAGACGACAGAGACGACACAGAAAATATAAATTACAATGGTTTCACAATAGACACAGATGACACATCCATTATAAATGACAATGATGTCACAATAGACACAGACGACAAAGACAATATAAATGACAAAGAGGTCACAATAGACACAGATGACACAGACGACACAGACATTATAAATGACTATGACAAAATAGAAACAGACGACAGACGACACAGACATTATAAAAAACAATGATGACAGAAGAGAAACAGACAACACTGTCGACAGAAATTATAAACGAAAATGACGTCACAATAGACACAATAGACACAGACGACACTGACATTATAAATGACACTGATTTTAAAATAGACACAGACAACACAGACGACACAGAAATTATAAATGACAATGATGTCACAATAGAAATAGAAGACACAGACGACACTATTATAAATGACAATATCGCAGTCGACACAGGCGACAGACGTTAAAAATGACAATCATATCACAATAGACACAGATGACACAGACATTATAAATAGCAATGTTGTCAATCTAGACACTGACGACACAGAAGACGCAGACACTGTAAATGAAAATGATGTTACAATAGACAAAGACGACACTGAGGACAGAGACGAAACGGACAACATAAATGACAACGACGTAACAATAGATACGGACGACACAGACATTATAAATGATGATCATGTAACAATAGACACAGAAGACACAGATGACACAGACTTTATGAATGACAATGATGTCATAATATACAAAGACGACACACAAGACATCGACATTATAAACTACAATGATGTAACAATAGACACAGAAGACAGAGACATTATAAATGAGAGTGATGTTACAATAGACACAGGCGACACAGACATTATAAATGAAAATAATGACAAAATAGACATAGACGACACACACGGCACAGACTTTATGAATGACAAAGATGTCACCATAGATAGAGATGACACAGAAGACACAGACGACACAGACATTTTTAATGACAATGATGTCATAATAAACACAGACGACACAGACGAGAGAGACGACGCAGACGACACAGACGACACAGAAATTATAAATGAGCATTATGTCACAACAGAAACAGAAGACCGAGACGACACAGTGGACACGGACATTATACTGACAATGATGTCACAATAGACAGACGACACAGACACAATAAATGACAATCATATCACAATAGACACAGATGACACAGAAATAATAAATGAAAATTATGTCACTATAGAACAGACAACACAGATGACACAGACGACACAGATACTATTAAAGACAATGATAACACAAAAGATATAGATGACACAGACAATACAGACAACACAGACATTATAAAAGTCAATGAAGTCACTATAGAAATAGACAGCACAGACGACACAGACATTATAAATAATAATGAAGTCAAAATAGACTCAGAAGACACAGACGACATAGAATACACAGACATTATTAATGACAATGATGTCACAATAAACACAGACGACACAGATATTATAAATGAAAATGATATCACAATAGACACAGACGACACAGATGACACAGACGACAGAGACATTATAAATAACAGTCATGTCACAAAAGACACAGACGAGACAGATGAAACAGATACCATAAAAGACAATGATGTCACAATAAAGAAAGACGACAAAGACGACACAGACATTATAAATGAAAATGATGTCAAAATAAACTCAGACGACACAGACATTATAAATGACAATGATGTCAAAATAGACGCAGACGACACAGACAACACAGACATTATAAATGAAATTGATGTCACAAGAGACAAAGACAACAGAGACGGCACTGTTGTTATAAATGAAAATGATGTCAAAATAGACACAGACGACACAGATGACACAGACTTCATAAATGATAATGATGTCACAATAAACACAGACGACAGAGATGACACAGACATTATAAATGACACTGATGTCACCAGAGACACAGACGACAGAGACGACACAGACATGTTAATAAACAGTGATACCACAAAAGATACAGACAACAGATGACACAGAAGACATAGAGGAAACAGATGACAGAGACGTTATAAATGAAAATGATGTCACGATAGACATAGACGACTAAGACGACACAGATGACACAGACATTATAAGTGAAAGTGATGTCACAATTGACACAGAAAACACAGAGGACAAAGAGGATACAGACGACACAGATAGTATAAATGACAATGGTATCACAATAGACACAGATGACACAGATTACACAGTCATTATATATTACACTTAAGTCAAAACAGACAGAGAAGACAAAGATATTTAAAAAGACAATAATGTCACAATATACACAGACGACACGGATATTATAAACGTCAAAGATGTCATAATAAACACCGACGACACAGACGACAGAGATATTATTATTGACAATGATGCCACAATAGACACAGACGACGCAGATGACACAGGCATTATAAATGTCTATGATGTCATAACAGACACAGAAACACAGACAACACAGACATTATAAATAACGAAGATGTCACAATAGACACAGACAACAGAGACTTTTTAAATGAAAATAATGTCTCAATGTACACAGACGACACAGAAGAAAAAGACATTATAAATGACAATGATGTCACAATAGACACACCAGACACAGACACAGACATTATAAATGACAATGATGTCAAAATAGACATAGACGACATACACGACACATCGTTAATGACAATGATGTCACATGAGACACAGATGACACAGACTTTATAAATTACGATGATGTTACAATAGACACAAATGACAGTCATTATAAAAGAAAATGATGTCACAATAGATAGAGATGACACAGAATACAAAGACGACAGAGACGTCAGACACTATAAATGGCAATGATGTCACAATAGAACCAGACTACACAGAATTTATAAATTACAATGATGTCATAATAGACGCAGACAACACAGACCACACAGACATTATAAATGACAATGATGATACATTAGAAACAGATGACACAGACATTAAAAATGACAATCATATCAGAATAGACACAGACGACACAGACATTATAAAAGAGAATGATTCCAAAAAAGACAACGACACAGACTACACAGACGACACAGACATTAAAAATGAAAATGATGTCACAATTGACACAGAAGACACCGACATTATATACGACAATGATGTCACGCTAGACACAGACGAAACAGACATTAAAAATGACAATGATGACACAATATACAGAGATGACACAGAAGACAAAGACATTAAAAAAGACAAAGTTGTCACATTACAACGAAGACACAGATGACAGATATTATATATGACAATGATGTCACAATATACACAGAAAACACAGACGACACAGACATTATAAATGATATCGATGTCACAATAGATGCAGACAAGAGACAAGACAGAAGACACTGACATTATTATGACAATGATGTCACAATAGACACAGACAACACAGACGACACAGACAATATAATTGACAATGATGTCACCATAGACACAGAAGAAAAAGACAACACAGACGACACAGACTCCACAGACATTAAAAATGACATTGATGTCACAATTGACACAGATGAAACAGACATTATAGATGACAATTATGTCACAATAAACAAAGGTGACACAGACGACACAGAAGACACAAATTATCAATGAGAAGGATTGAACAATAGACACAGAAACACAGATGACACAGACATTATAAATGACAAAGATGTCACAATAGACACAGATGACAAAGACGACACAGACCATATAAATCGCAATATACAGAGATGACACAGACTACACAGACATTGAAATGACAATGACGTCACAAAAGCCACAGACGACAGAGACTTTATAAATCGAAATTATGTCACAATAAACACAGACAACATAGACATTATAAATGACAATGATGTCACAATATACACAGATGACACAGACTACACAGGCATTGAAATGACAATGATGTCACAAAAGCCACAGACGACAGAGACTTTATAAATTGAAATTATGTCACAATAAACACAGACAACATAGACATTAAAAATGACAAGGATGTCACAAAACACAGACAACACAGACTTTATAAATGAAAATGATTACACAGACGACACAGACAATATAAATGACAATGATGTCAGAATAGACACAGATGACACAGACGACAGAGTCATTACAAATGACAATGATGTCAAAATAGACACAGACGAAAACGACTACACAGACTTTATAAATGAAAATAATGTCACAATAGACACAGACGACATAGAAGACAGATATTATAAATGACAATAATGTCACAATAGACACAGACGACAACGACTACACAGATTTTATAAATGAAAATTATGTCACAATAGACACAGACGACATAGATGACACAGATATTATAAATGACAATGATGTCACAATAGACACAGACGACAGACTGTATAAATGACAATGATGTTACAATAGACACAGACGACACACACGACACAGACGACAAAAGCATTATAAATGACAATGATAGCAAAATAGACACAGATGACACAGACATGATCAATGACAATAATGTCACAATAGACACAGACAACACAGAGAATACCAATGACAATGATTTCACAATACACACACAGGTCACAGACGACCAAGACTTTACAGAGGACACAGGAGACACCAACATTATAATTGAAAATGACATCACAATAGAAAAAGACGACACAGACGACCCAGAATACACAGACTTTATAAATGATTATGATGTCAAAATAGACATAGATGACACAGGCATTATGAATGAAAATGTTTTCACAATAGACACAGATGACTCAGATGACACGGACGACACAGACATTATTAATGGCAATGATATCACAATAGACAAAGATGACACAGACGACACAGATGAAAAAATACATTATAAATGTCAATGATATCACAAAAGATACAGATGACACAGACATTATAAAAGACAATGTTGACACAATAGACACAGACCACACGGATATTATAAAAGAAAATGATGTCACAAGAGACACAAACGACACAGACGACAAGGTATTAGACATGACAATGATATGACAATAGGCACAGATGACACAGACTACCCAGACATGATAAATTACTATCATTTCATAAAAGACACAGACGACACAGAACACACAGACATTAAAAATGACAATGATGTCACAGTAGACAAAGATGACACAGACATACATGAAAATTATTTCAAAATACACACAGACGACACAGAAGACACCCATTATAAATGAAAATGTTGTCACAATATAAAGAGACGACACAGACATAAACGACAATGCTATAAAAATTGACACAGACGACAGAGACGACATAGACAATATATATGACAATTATGTTACCATAAACACTGACGACACAGATGACAGAAATGACACAGACAACTAAGACATTATAAATATCAATGATGTCAAACTAGACACAGACGACACTGAAGACAGACATTATAAATGACAATGCATTCACAATAGACAGAGAGGACACAGACGACAGAGACGACACAGAAAATATAAATTACAATGGTTTCACAATAGACACAGATGACACATCCATTATAAATGACAATGATGTCACAATAGACACAGACGACAAAGACAATATAAATGACAAAGAGGTCACAATAGACACAGATGACACAGACGACACAGACATTATAAATGACTATGACAAAATAGAAACAGACGACAGACGACACAGACATTATAAAAAACAATGATGACAGAAGAGAAACAGACAACACTGTCGACAGAAATTATAAACGAAAATGACGTCACAATAGACACAATAGACACAGACGACACTGACATTATAAATGACACTGATTTTAAAATAGACACAGACAACACAGACGACACAGAAATTATAAATGACAATGATGTCACAATAGAAATAGAAGACACAGACGACACTATTATAAATGACAATATCGCAGTCGACACAGGCGACAGACGTTAAAAATGACAATCATATCACAATAGACACAGATGACACAGACATTATAAATAGCAATGTTGTCAATCTAGACACTGACGACACAGAAGACGCAGACACTGTAAATGAAAATGATGTTACAATAGACAAAGACGACACTGAGGACAGAGACGAAACGGACAACATAAATGACAACGACGTAACAATAGATACGGACGACACAGACATTATAAATGATGATCATGTAACAATAGACACAGAAGACACAGATGACACAGACTTTATGAATGACAATGATGTCATAATATACAAAGACGACACACAAGACATCGACATTATAAACTACAATGATGTAACAATAGACACAGAAGACAGAGACATTATAAATGAGAGTGATGTTACAATAGACACAGGCGACACAGACATTATAAATGAAAATAATGACAAAATAGACATAGACGACACACACGGCACAGACTTTATGAATGACAAAGATGTCACCATAGATAGAGATGACACAGAAGACACAGACGACACAGACATTTTTAATGACAATGATGTCATAATAAACACAGACGACACAGACGAGAGAGACGACGCAGACGACACAGACGACACAGAAATTATAAATGAGCATTATGTCACAACAGAAACAGAAGACCGAGACGACACAGTGGACACGGACATTATACTGACAATGATGTCACAATAGACAGACGACACAGACACAATAAATGACAATCATATCACAATAGACACAGATGACACAGAAATAATAAATGAAAATTATGTCACTATAGAACAGACAACACAGATGACACAGACGACACAGATACTATTAAAGACAATGATAACACAAAAGATATAGATGACACAGACAATACAGACAACACAGACATTATAAAAGTCAATGAAGTCACTATAGAAATAGACAGCACAGACGACACAGACATTATAAATAATAATGAAGTCAAAATAGACTCAGAAGACACAGACGACATAGAATACACAGACATTATTAATGACAATGATGTCACAATAAACACAGACGACACAGATATTATAAATGAAAATGATATCACAATAGACACAGACGACACAGATGACACAGACGACAGAGACATTATAAATAACAGTCATGTCACAAAAGACACAGACGAGACAGATGAAACAGATACCATAAAAGACAATGATGTCACAATAAAGAAAGACGACAAAGACGACACAGACATTATAAATGAAAATGATGTCAAAATAAACTCAGACGACACAGACATTATAAATGACAATGATGTCAAAATAGACGCAGACGACACAGACAACACAGACATTATAAATGAAATTGATGTCACAAGAGACAAAGACAACAGAGACGGCACTGTTGTTATAAATGAAAATGATGTCAAAATAGACACAGACGACACAGATGACACAGACTTCATAAATGATAATGATGTCACAATAAACACAGACGACAGAGATGACACAGACATTATAAATGACACTGATGTCACCAGAGACACAGACGACAGAGACGACACAGACATGTTAATAAACAGTGATACCACAAAAGATACAGACAACAGATGACACAGAAGACATAGAGGAAACAGATGACAGAGACGTTATAAATGAAAATGATGTCACGATAGACATAGACGACTAAGACGACACAGATGACACAGACATTATAAGTGAAAGTGATGTCACAATTGACACAGAAAACACAGAGGACAAAGAGGATACAGACGACACAGATAGTATAAATGACAATGGTATCACAATAGACACAGATGACACAGATTACACAGTCATTATATATTACACTTAAGTCAAAACAGACAGAGAAGACAAAGATATTTAAAAAGACAATAATGTCACAATATACACAGACGACACGGATATTATAAACGTCAAAGATGTCATAATAAACACCGACGACACAGACGACAGAGATATTATTATTGACAATGATGCCACAATAGACACAGACGACGCAGATGACACAGGCATTATAAATGTCTATGATGTCATAACAGACACAGAAACACAGACAACACAGACATTATAAATAACGAAGATGTCACAATAGACACAGACAACAGAGACTTTTTAAATGAAAATAATGTCTCAATGTACACAGACGACACAGAAGAAAAAGACATTATAAATGACAATGATGTCACAATAGACACACCAGACACAGACACAGACATTATAAATGACAATGATGTCAAAATAGACATAGACGACATACACGACACATCGTTAATGACAATGATGTCACATGAGACACAGATGACACAGACTTTATAAATTACGATGATGTTACAATAGACACAAATGACAGTCATTATAAAAGAAAATGATGTCACAATAGATAGAGATGACACAGAATACAAAGACGACAGAGACGTCAGACACTATAAATGGCAATGATGTCACAATAGAACCAGACTACACAGAATTTATAAATTACAATGATGTCATAATAGACGCAGACAACACAGACCACACAGACATTATAAATGACAATGATGATACATTAGAAACAGATGACACAGACATTAAAAATGACAATCATATCAGAATAGACACAGACGACACAGACATTATAAAAGAGAATGATTCCAAAAAAGACAACGACACAGACTACACAGACGACACAGACATTAAAAATGAAAATGATGTCACAATTGACACAGAAGACACCGACATTATATACGACAATGATGTCACGCTAGACACAGACGAAACAGACATTAAAAATGACAATGATGACACAATATACAGAGATGACACAGAAGACAAAGACATTAAAAAAGACAAAGTTGTCACATTACAACGAAGACACAGATGACAGATATTATATATGACAATGATGTCACAATATACACAGAAAACACAGACGACACAGACATTATAAATGATATCGATGTCACAATAGATGCAGACAAGAGACAAGACAGAAGACACTGACATTATTATGACAATGATGTCACAATAGACACAGACAACACAGACGACACAGACAATATAATTGACAATGATGTCACCATAGACACAGAAGAAAAAGACAACACAGACGACACAGACTCCACAGACATTAAAAATGACATTGATGTCACAATTGACACAGATGAAACAGACATTATAGATGACAATTATGTCACAATAAACAAAGGTGACACAGACGACACAGAAGACACAAATTATCAATGAGAAGGATTGAACAATAGACACAGAAACGCAGATGACACAGACATTATAAATGACAAAGATGTCACAATAGACACAGATGAAACGACGACACAAGCATCATAAAAGACAATGGTGTAACAATAGACACAGACAACACAGACGACATAGAGGACACAGACATATAATACAATGATGTTGCAATAATCACAGATGACACAGACAACACAGATATTACTAATAAAATTAATTCCAATAGACACAGACGATAGAGACGACACGGACGACCCAGACAATAAAAATTAAAACGATGTCACAATAGATACAGATGACACAGACGACACAGACATTATAAATTACAATGATGTCAAAATAGACTCAGACGACACAGACTTCACTGACAACACAGACATTATAAATTACAAAGATGTCACAGTAGACACAAGCAACACAGACAACAACAACGATAGAGATGACACAGATGAAACAGACATAAAAAATCACAATGAAGTCACAACAGACACAGATGACACAGACATTATAAATGACAATGATGTCACAATTGACACAGACGTCACAGAGGATACAGACCACACAGAAGACAGAAGACACAGATATTATAAATGACAATGATGTTCAAAATATACACAGATAACACAGACGACACAGGCATTATAAATTACAAAGATATCACAATACACACGGACGACACAAACGACACAGACATAAGTGACAATGATGTCACAATAGACACAGACGACAAAGATGACACAGACATTATAAATGACAATGATTACACAGACGACACAGATATTATAAATCAAAATGATGTCACAATATACACAGATGACACAGACGACACAGACATTATAAATGACAATGATGTCACAATTGACACAGACGTCACAGAGGATACAGAGCACACAGAAAACAGACGACACAGATATTATAAATGACAATGATGTTCACAATATACAAAGATGACACAGGCGACACAGACATTATAAATGACCATGATGTCACAATAGACACAGATGACACAGACGACACAGGCATTATAAATTACAAAGATGTCACAATACACACAGACAACACAAACGACACAGACATTATAAATGACAATGATTACACAGAAGACACAGACATTATAAATGACAACGATGTCACAACATACACAGATGACACAGACTACACAGACATTGAAATGACAGTGATGTCACAAAAGCCACAGACGACAGAGACTTTATAAATTAAAATTTTGTCAAAATAAACACAGACGACATAGACAACGAAGACATTATAAATGACAATGATGTCACAAAACACAGACAAAACAGGCTTTATAAAGGAAAATGATGAAAATGTACAGACAACACAGACAATATAAATGACAATGATGTCACATTAGACACAGATGACAGTCATTACAAATGACAATGATGTCAAAATAGACACAGACGACAACAACTACACAGATTTATAAATGAAAATTATGTCGCAATAGACACAGACGACATAGAAGACAGATATTATAAATGAGAATGATGTCACAATAGACACTGATGACACAGATATTAGAAATGAAAATGATGTCACAAAACAAACAGACGGTACAGACGACAGACATTATGTATTACAGTGATGTCACAATAGACAAATACAAAAAAGACGACACAGACATTATAAATGACAATGATTTCACAATAGACAGAGACGACAGAGATATTTTAAATGACAACGATGTCACAATAGACAAAAACGACACATACGACTCAGACATTATAAATGACAATGATGTCACAATAGACAGAGACGACACATACGACAGAGACATTATAATTGTCAATGATGTTACTATTGACACAGAACAAAGACTTTATAAATAGCTATGATGTTACAATAGACACAGACGAAACAGACATTATAAATGAAAATGATGTTACAGTTGACACAGACAAAAAGATGACACAGACTATATAAATGACAATGATATCACCATAAACACAGATGCCAGAGATGACACAGAAGTTCAAACATGACACAGACGACACAGACATAAAAAATGACAATTATATCAAAATAGACCAGACGACACAAACATTATAAATGACAATGATGTCACAGTAGACTCAGACGACACAGATATTATAAATGACAAAGATGTCACAATAGACACAGACGACACAGACATTATAAGTGACATTTATGTAACAACACACACAGACGATACAGATGACACAGGCATTACAATTGACAATGATCATAGAATCATAGAATAACCAGGTTGGAAGAGACCCACCGGATCATCGAGTCCAACTATTCCTATCAAACACTATACCATGCCTCTTAGCATCTCGTCCACCCGTGCCCTAAACACCTCCAGGGAAGGTGACTCAACCACCTCCCTGGGCAGCCTGTTCCAGTGCCCAATGACCCTTTCTGTGAAGAACTTTTTCCTAATGCCCAGCTTAAATCTCTCCTGGCTGAGCTTGAGGCCATTCCCTCTTGTCCTGTCCCCTGTCGCTTGGAAGAAGAGACCAGCACCCTCCTCTCTACAACCTCCTTTCAGGTAGTTGGAGAGAGCAATGCGGCCTCCCCTCAGCGTCCTCTTCTCCAGGCTAAACAACCCCTGCTCTTTCAGCCGCTCCTCGTAAGACCTGCTCTCCAGCCCCCTCACCAGCTTTGTTGCTCTTCTCTGGACTCGCTCCAGAGCCTCAACATCCTTCTTGTGGTGAGGGGCCCAGAACTGAACACAGGATTCGAGGAGCGGTCTCACCAGTGCCGAGTACAGAGGGAGGATAACCTCCCTGGACCTGCTGGTTATGCTGTTTCTAATACAAGCCAAGATGCCATTGGCCTTCTTGGCCACCTGGGCACACTGCTGACTCATGTTCAGTCGCTGTCAACAAACACGCCCAGGTCCCTCTCCTCTAGGCAGCTTTCTAGACAGACTTCTCCTAGTCTGTAGCACTGCATAGGGTTGTTGTGCCCCAAGTGCAGGACCCGGCACTTGGCCTTGTTAAACCTCATGCCATTGGACTCTGCCCAGCGGTCCAGCCTGTTCAGATCCCTTTGCAGAGCCTCCCGACCCTCCAGCAGATCGACACTTCCACCCAGCTTAGTGTCGTCCGCAGACTTGCTGAGGGTGCACTCGATTCCTCCATCCAGGTTATTGATAAAGACATCAAACAGGGCTGGACCCAGCACTGAGCCCTAGGGAACCCCACTTGTCACTGGCCTCCAGCTGGATTTCACACCATTTCCCACCACTCTCTGGGCCCGGCCAGCCAACCAGTTTTCCATCCAGGAGAGTGTGCGCCTGTCCAGGCCAGAGGCTGACAGTTTCTCAAGCAGAATGCTGTGAGAAACTGTGTCAAAGGCTTTGCTGAAGTCCAGGAAGACCACATCCACAGCCTTTCCCTCATCCAGCAGCCGAGTCACTTTGTCATAGAAGGCAATCAGGTTACTTTGGCAAGACCTACCTTTTGTGAACCCATGTTGACTGGACCTGATCACCCAGTTCTCTTGCATGTGCTTCATGATAGCACTCAAGATCACCTGCTCCATGACTTTCCCTGGCACTGAGGTCAGACTGACAGGCCTGGAGTTTCCTGGGTCCTCCCTGCGACCCTTCTTGTAGATGGGCACAGCATCAGCCAGCCTCCAGTCCAGTGGGACTTCCCCAGTCAGCCAGGACTGTTGGAAGATGATGGAAAGAGGTTTGGCCAGCACATCTGCCAGCTCCTTCAATACCCTTGGGTGAATCCCGTCCGGCCCCATAGACTTGTAGGTGTCTAGTCGGGCTAGCAAGGCTCTGACCACCTCCCCTTGGATCACGGGAGCCTCATTATGCTCCTCCAGCTCCTGGGTTTGTACACAGATGGAATGACCCTCCTTACAAATAAAGACTGAGGCAAAGAAGGCATTAAGTACCTCAGCCTTTTCCTCATCCCCAGTCACTGTTGTTCCTTCTCTGTCCAATAAGGACTGTATGGTCTCCCTAGTCCTCCTTTTATTATGTATATGTTTGTAGAAAGATATTTTGTTCTCTTTCACAGACTTGGCCAATCTGATTTCTAGCTGAGCCTTAGCCCTTCTGATCTTTTCCCTACACAATATGTCACAATAGACACAGATGACACAGATTTTATAAATTAAAATGATATCAAAATAGACACAGACGACAAAGACATTATAAATGAAAAAGATGTCTCAATAGACACAGAAGACACAGACATTATAAATGACAATAACGTCACAATAGACATAGACTCAGACGACACAGACACTATAAACTACAATGATGTCACAATAGACAAAGACTAGACAGACAACACAAACAACAGATATTATAAACAACAATGGTGTCAAAATAGACACAGACGACCCAAAGGACACAGATATTATAAATGAAAATAATGTCACAATATTCATAGACGACACATACAATGCAGACATTATAAATAAAAATGACGTCACAATAGACAAAAACAACAGAGATGACACAGACAAAAGAGACATTATAAATGACAAAGATGCCACAATAGACACAGACGATAGAGACGACACAGACGACAGTAATTCTAAATAAAAATGAGGTCACAGAACACACAGAAACATTATAAATGACAATGATATCACAACAGAAACAGTTGACAGACATTATAAATTACAATGATGTAACAATAGATACAGACGACAGAGACGACATAGACTTTATAAATGGAAATGATTTCACAATAGACAAAGACGACACAGATGACACAAATGACACAAAAGACACAGATATTATAAATGACAATGATGTCACAACAGAAACAGATGACAAAGTCATAATCAATGACAATTATGTTAAAAAAATACAGAAGATACAGAAGACTCAGACATTATACATGAAAATTATGTCAAAATCTAGAAGACACAGATATTATAAATTACAGTGATGTCAAAATAGACACAGACGACACAGACGACAGACATTCTAAATGAAAAAGATGTCACAATAGACACAGCTGACATAGACGACACAGAATTTATAAATGACAGTGATGTCACAATAGTCAAAGACGACACATATGACACAGACATTGTAAATGAAAAGTATAAAAAAAAACATAAAAATGATACAGATGACTCAGACATTATACATGAAAATGATGTCACAAAAGACACAGACAACACAGACATTATAAATGACAATGAGGTCACAATAGAAAAAGACGACACAGATGACCCAGACGACAAAGACATTATTAATTAAAACGATGTCATAAAGTACACAGACGACAGAGACATTAAAAATGACAATGATGTCACAATAGACAGTCGACACAGACGTTATAAATGACAACGATGTCACAATAGACCAGATGACACAGACGACACAGACATTATAAATGACTATAATGTCACAATATACACAGACGACACAGACCACAGAGATATTATAAATGACAATGATGTCACAATAGACACAGACGACACAGACATTATAAATGACAATGATGTCACAATAGACAAAGACGAAACAGATATTATAAATGACAATGACGTCAAAATAGAAACAGACGACAGAGACAAAACAAACATTATAAATGACAATGATGTTACAAAAGACACAAAAGATAGAGACGATACAGACATTATAAATGAAAATGATGTCTCAATAGACACAGACGAGACAGACAACACAGACGTCACATCATTATAAATGAAAATGTTTTCACAATAGACACAGACGACACAGACATTATAAACGACTATGATGTCACAATAGACACAGAAGACACAGACCACAGAGATATTATATATGAAAATGATGTCAAAATAGACACAGACGACACAGACATTAAAAATGACAATGATGCCAAAATAGACAAAGATTACACAGACGACAAAGACAATATAAACATTATAGTTGAAAATGATGTCACAACAAAGAAGACACAGACATTATATATGACAATGATGTCACAATAGAAAAAGACGACAAAAACGACACAGACGACACAGACATTATAAATAACAATGATGTCACAATAGACACAGACATTATAAATGACAGTGATGACAAAATACATACAGATGACAGACAAAACTGTCATTATAAATGACAATGATATCACAATAGATACAAACAGCTCAGACGACACAGACATTATAAATGACAGTGATATCAAAATAGACATAGACGACACAGATGACACTGATATTATAAAGGACAATGATGTCAAAATAGACACCGATGACACAGACATTATAAATGGCAATGATGTGACAAGACACACAGATGACACACATGACACAGACATTAAAAATGACAACGATATCACAATAGACACAGACAATACAGACAACAGAGATGACACAAACAACACAAACACTATAAAAGACAATGATGTCGCAATAGACACTGACAGTACAGATGACAAAGTCATTATAAATTAAAATGATGTCACAATAAACATGGACGACACAAACATTATAAATGACAAAGATGTCACAAGAGACACAGATGACACAGATGTTATACATGACAACCATGCCAAAATACACACAGACGACAGAGACATTATAAATGGCAATGATGTCACAATAGACACAGACGACACGGACCACACAGACATTATAAATGAAATAGATTTCAGAATAGACACAGACGACACAGACGACAGAGACAGTATAAATGACAATGATGTCAAAAAAGACACAGACATTATATATGACAATGATGTCAAAACAGACTCAGACGTCAGACGACAGAGACTACAGAGATGACACAGATATTGTAAATTAATATTATGTCACAATAGAAACAGAGAACACAGATGACACAGACACTATAAATGACAGAGATATCACAATAGACACAGATGACGCAGACGAGAGAGGCACTATAATTGACTATGATGTCACTATAGACACAGACATTATAAATAACAATGATGTCACAATAGACACAGACGACAAAGACATTTTAAATGACGATGTCACCATAGACAAAGATGACACAGACGACACAGACATTACAAACGACAATGATGTCACAATAGACACAGAAGACACAGACGACAAAGACATAAATGACAATGATGTCAAAATATACACAGACGACACAGATGACACAGACTTCATAAATGATAATGATGTCACAATAAACACAGACGACAGAGATGACACAGACATTATAAATGACACTGATGTCACCAGAGACACAGACAACAGACGACAGAGACGACACAGACATGTTAATAAACAGTGATACCACAAAAGATACAGACAACAGATGACACAGAAGACATAGAGGAAACAGATGACAGAGACGTTATAAATGAAAATGATGTCACGATAGACATAGACGACTAAGACGACACAGATGACACAGACATTATAAGTGAAAGTGATGTCACAATTGACACAGAAAACACAGAGGACAAAGAGGATACAGACGACACAGATAGTATAAATGACAATGGTATCACAATAGACACAGATGACACAGATTACACAGTCATTATATATTACACTTAAGTCAAAACAGAGAAGACAAAGATATTTAAAAAGACAATAATGTCACAATATACACAGACGACACAGATATTATAAACGTCAAAGATGTCATAATAAACACCGACGACACAGACGACAGAGATATTATTATTGACAATGATGCCACAATAGACACAGACGACGCAGATGACACAGGCATTATAAATGTCTATGATGTCATAACAGACACAGAAACACAGACGACACAGACATTATAAATAACGAAGATGTCACAATAGACACAGACAACAGAGACTTTTTAAATGAAAATAATGTCTCAATGTACACAGACGACACAGAAGAAAAAGACATTATAAATGACAATGATGTCAAAATAGACATAGACGACATACACGACACATCGTTAATGACAATGATGTCACATGAGACACAGATGACACAGACTTTATAAATTACGATGATGTTACAATAGACACAAATGACAGTCATTATAAAAGAAAATGATGTCACAATAGATAGAGATGACACAGAATACAAAGACGACAGAGACGTCAGACACTATAAATGGCAATGATGTCACAATAAACACAGACGACAGAGACCTCAGACACTATAAATGGCAATGATGTCACAATAGAAACAGACTACACAGAATTTATAAATTACAATGATGTCATAATAGACGCAGACAACACAGACCACACAGACATTATAAATGACAATGATGATACATTAGAAACAGATGACACAGACATTAAAAATGACAATCATATCAGAATAGACACAGACGACACAGACATTATAAAAGAGAATGATTCCAAAAAAGACAACGACACAGACTACACAGACGACACAGACATTAAAAATGAAAATGATGTCACAATTGACACAGAAGACACCGACATTATACACGACAATGATGTCACGCTAGACACAGATGAAACGGACATTAAAAATGACAATGATGACACAATATACAGAGATGACACAGAAGACAAAGACATTAAAAAAGACAAAGTTGTCACATTACAACGAAGACACAGATGACAGATATTATATATGACAATGATGTCACAATATACACAGAAAACACAGACGACACAGACATTATAAATGATATCGATGTCACAATAGATGCAGACAAGAGACAAGACAGAAGACACTGACATTATTATGACAATGATGTCACAATAGACACAGAAGAAAAAGACAACACAGACGACACAGACTCCACAGACATTAAAAATGACATTGATGTCACAATTGACACAGATGAAACAGACATTATAGATGACAATTATGTCACAATAAACAAAGGTGACACAGACGACACAGAAGACACAAATTATCAATGAGAAGGATTGAACAATAGACACAGAAACACAGATGACACAGACATTATAAATGACAAAGATGTCACAATAGACACAGATGACAAAGACGACACAGACCATATAAATCGCAATATACAGAGATGACACAGACTACACAGACATTGAAATGACAATGACGTCACAAAAGCCACAGACGACAGAGACTTTATAAATCGAAATTATGTCACAATAAACACAGACAACATAGACATTATAAATGACAATGATGTCACAATATACACAGATGACACAGACTACACAGGCATTGAAATGACAATGATGTCACAAAAGCCACAGACGACAGAGACTTTATAAATTGAAATTATGTCACAATAAACACAGACAACATAGACATTAAAAATGACAAGGATGTCACAAAACACAGACAACACAGACTTTATAAATGAAAATGATTACACAGACGACACAGACAATATAAATGACAATGATGTCAGAATAGACACAGATGACACAGACGACAGAGTCATTACAAATGACAATGATGTCAAAATAGACACAGACGAAAACGACTACACAGACTTTATAAATGAAAATAATGTCACAATAGACACAGACGACATAGAAGACAGATATTATAAATGACAATAATGTCACAATAGACACAGACGACAACGACTACACAGATTTTATAAATGAAAATTATGTCACAATAGACACAGACGACATAGATGACACAGATATTATAAATGACAATGATGTCACAATAGACACAGACGACAGACTGTATAAATGACAATGATGTTACAATAGACACAGACGACACACACGACACAGACGACAAAAGCATTATAAATGACAATGATAGCAAAATAGACACAGATGACACAGACATGATCAATGACAATAATGTCACAATAGACACAGACAACACAGAGAATACCAATGACAATGATTTCACAATACACACACAGGTCACAGACGACCAAGACTTTACAGAGGACACAGGAGACACCAACATTATAATTGAAAATGACATCACAATAGAAAAAGACGACACAGACGACCCAGAATACACAGACTTTATAAATGATTATGATGTCAAAATAGACATAGATGACACAGGCATTATGAATGAAAATGTTTTCACAATAGACACAGATGACTCAGATGACACGGACGACACAGACATTATTAATGGCAATGATATCACAATAGACAAAGATGACACAGACGACACAGATGAAAAAATACATTATAAATGTCAATGATATCACAAAAGATACAGATGACACAGACATTATAAAAGACAATGTTGACACAATAGACACAGACCACACGGATATTATAAAAGAAAATGATGTCACAAGAGACACAAACGACACAGACGACAAGGTATTAGACATGACAATGATATGACAATAGGCACAGATGACACAGACTACCCAGACATGATAAATTACTATCATTTCATAAAAGACACAGACGACACAGAACACACAGACATTAAAAATGACAATGATGTCACAGTAGACAAAGATGACACAGACATACATGAAAATTATTTCAAAATACACACAGACGACACAGAAGACACCCATTATAAATGAAAATGTTGTCACAATATAAAGAGACGACACAGACATAAACGACAATGCTATAAAAATTGACACAGACGACAGAGACGACATAGACAATATATATGACAATTATGTTACCATAAACACTGACGACACAGATGACAGAAATGACACAGACAACTAAGACATTATAAATATCATTGATGTCAAACTAGACACAGACGACACTGAAGACAGACATTATAAATGACAATGCATTCACAATAGACAGAGAGGACACAGACGACAGAGACGACAGAGAAAATATAAATTACAATGGTTTCACAATAGACACAGACGACACATCCATTATAAATGATAATTATGTCACAATAGAAAAGACGACACAGACGACACTAATATTATAAAGGACAATGATGTCAAAATACACACAGATGACAGAGACGACATAGACGACACAGACTTTATAAATGATAATGATGTCACAAGAGACTCAGATGACACAGACATTATAACTGACAATGATTTCACAATAGACACAGACAACACATCCATTATAAATGACAATGATGTCACAATAGACACAGACGACAAAGACAATATAAATGACAAAGAGGTCACAATAGACACAGATGACACAGACGACACAGACATTATAAATGACTATGACAAAATAGAAACAGACGACAGACGACACAGACATTATAAAAAACAATGATGACAGAAGAGAAACAGACAACACTGTCGACAGAAATTATAAACGAAAATGACGTCACAATAGACACAATAGACACAGACGACACTGACATTATAAATGACACTGATTTTAAAATAGACACAGACAACACAGACGACACAGAAATTATAAATGACAATGATGTCACAATAGAAATAGAAGACACAGACGACACTATTATAAATGACAATATCGCAGTCGACACAGGCGACAGACGTTAAAAATGACAATCATATCACAATAGACACAGATGACACAGACATTATAAATAGCAATGTTGTCAATCTAGACACTGACGACACAGAAGACGCAGACACTGTAAATGAAAATGATGTTACAATAGACAAAGACGACACTGAGGACAGAGACGAAACGGACAACATAAATGACAACGACGTAACAATAGATACGGACGACACAGACATTATAAATGATGATCATGTAACAATAGACACAGAAGACACAGATGACACAGACTTTATGAATGACAATGATGTCATAATATACAAAGACGACACACAAGACATCGACATTATAAACTACAATGATGTAACAATAGACACAGAAGACAGAGACATTATAAATGAGAGTGATGTTACAATAGACACAGGCGACACAGACATTATAAATGAAAATAATGACAAAATAGACATAGACGACACACACGGCACAGACTTTATGAATGACAAAGATGTCACCATAGATAGAGATGACACAGAAGACACAGACGACACAGACATTTTTAATGACAATGATGTCATAATAAACACAGACGACACAGACGAGAGAGACGACGCAGACGACACAGACGACACAGAAATTATAAATGAGCATTATGTCACAACAGAAACAGAAGACCGAGACGACACAGTGGACACGGACATTATACTGACAATGATGTCACAATAGACAGACGACACAGACACAATAAATGACAATCATATCACAATAGACAGAGATGACACAGAAATAATAAATGAAAATTATGTCACTATAGAACAGACAACACAGATGACACAGACGACACAGATATTATTAAAGACAACGATAACACAAAAGATATAGATGACACAGACAATACAGACAACACAGACATTATAAAAGTCAATGAAGTCACTATAGAAATAGACAGCACAGACGACACAGACATTATAAATAATAATGAAGTCAAAATAGACTCAGAAGACACAGACGACATAGAATACACAGACATTATTAATGACAATGATGTCACAATAAACACAGACGACACAGATATTATAAATGAAAATGATATCACAATAGACACAGACGACACAGATGACACAGACGACAGAGACATTATAAATAACAGTCATGTCACAAAAGACACAGACGAGACAGATGAAACAGATACCATAAAAGACAATGATGTCACAATAAAGAAAGACGACAAAGACGACACAGACATTATAAATGAAAATGATGTCAAAATAAACTCAGACGACACAGACATTATAAATGACAATGATGTCAAAATAGACGCAGACGACACAGACAACACAGACATTATAAATGAAATTGATGTCACAAGAGACAAAGACAACAGAGACGGCACTGTTGTTATAAATGAAAATGATGTCAAAATAGACACAGACGACACAGATGACACAGACTTCATAAATGATAATGATGTCACAATAAACACAGACGACAGAGATGACACAGACATTATAAATGACACTGATGTCACCAGAGACACAGACGACAGAGACGACACAGACATGTTAATAAACAGTGATACCACAAAAGATACAGACAACAGATGACACAGAAGACATAGAGGAAACAGATGACAGAGACGTTATAAATGAAAATGATGTCACGATAGACATAGACGACTAAGACGACACAGATGACACAGACATTATAAGTGAAAGTGATGTCACAATTGACACAGAAAACACAGAGGACAAAGAGGATACAGACGACACAGATAGTATAAATGACAATGGTATCACAATAGACACAGATGACACAGATTACACAGTCATTATATATTACACTTAAGTCAAAACAGACAGAGAAGACAAAGATATTTAAAAAGACAATAATGTCACAATATACACAGACGACACGGATATTATAAACGTCAAAGATGTCATAATAAACACCGACGACACAGACGACAGAGATATTATTATTGACAATGATGCCACAATAGACACAGACGACGCAGATGACACAGGCATTATAAATGTCTATGATGTCATAACAGACACAGAAACACAGACAACACAGACATTATAAATAACGAAGATGTCACAATAGACACAGACAACAGAGACTTTTTAAATGAAAATAATGTCTCAATGTACACAGACGACACAGAAGAAAAAGACATTATAAATGACAATGATGTCACAATAGACACACCAGACACAGACACAGACATTATAAATGACAATGATGTCAAAATAGACATAGACGACATACACGACACATCGTTAATGACAATGATGTCACATGAGACACAGATGACACAGACTTTATAAATTACGATGATGTTACAATAGACACAAATGACAGTCATTATAAAAGAAAATGATGTCACAATAGATAGAGATGACACAGAATACAAAGACGACAGAGACGTCAGACACTATAAATGGCAATGATGTCACAATAGAACCAGACTACACAGAATTTATAAATTACAATGATGTCATAATAGACGCAGACAACACAGACCACACAGACATTATAAATGACAATGATGATACATTAGAAACAGATGACACAGACATTAAAAATGACAATCATATCAGAATAGACACAGACGACACAGACATTATAAAAGAGAATGATTCCAAAAAAGACAACGACACAGACTACACAGACGACACAGACATTAAAAATGAAAATGATGTCACAATTGACACAGAAGACACCGACATTATATACGACAATGATGTCACGCTAGACACAGACGAAACAGACATTAAAAATGACAATGATGACACAATATACAGAGATGACACAGAAGACAAAGACATTAAAAAAGACAAAGTTGTCACATTACAACGAAGACACAGATGACAGATATTATATATGACAATGATGTCACAATATACACAGAAAACACAGACGACACAGACATTATAAATGATATCGATGTCACAATAGATGCAGACAAGAGACAAGACAGAAGACACTGACATTATTATGACAATGATGTCACAATAGACACAGACAACACAGACGACACAGACAATATAATTGACAATGATGTCACCATAGACACAGAAGAAAAAGACAACACAGACGACACAGACTCCACAGACATTAAAAATGACATTGATGTCACAATTGACACAGATGAAACAGACATTATAGATGACAATTATGTCACAATAAACAAAGGTGACACAGACGACACAGAAGACACAAATTATCAATGAGAAGGATTGAACAATAGACACAGAAACACAGATGACACAGACATTATAAATGACAAAGATGTCACAATAGACACAGATGAAACGACGACACAAGCATCATAAAAGACAATGGTGTAACAATAGACACAGACAACACAGACGACATAGAGGACACAGACATATAATACAATGATGTTGCAATAATCACAGATGACACAGACAACACAGATATTACTAATAAAATTAATTCCAATAGACACAGACGATAGAGACGACACGGACGACCCAGACAATAAAAATTAAAACGATGTCACAATAGATACAGATGACACAGACGACACAGACATTATAAATTACAATGATGTCAAAATAGACTCAGACGACACAGACTTCACTGACAACACAGACATTATAAATTACAAAGATGTCACAGTAGACACAAGCAACACAGACAACAACAACGATAGAGATGACACAGATGAAACAGACATAAAAAATCACAATGAAGTCACAACAGACACAGATGACACAGACATTATAAATGACAATGATGTCACAATTGACACAGACGTCACAGAGGATACAGACCACACAGAAGACAGAAGACACAGATATTATAAATGACAATGATGTTCAAAATATACACAGATAACACAGACGACACAGGCATTATAAATTACAAAGATATCACAATACACACGGACGACACAAACGACACAGACATAAGTGACAATGATGTCACAATAGACACAGACGACAAAGATGACACAGACATTATAAATGACAATGATTACACAGACAACACAGATATTATAAATCAAAATGATGTCACAATATACACAGATGACACAGACGACACAGACATTATAAATGACAATGATGTCACAATTGACACAGACGTCACAGAGGATACAGAGCACACAGAAAACAGACGACACAGATATTATAAATGACAATGATGTTCACAATATACAAAGATGACACAGGCGACACAGACATTATAAATGACCATGATGTCACAATAGACACAGATGACACAGACGACACAGGCATTATAAATTACAAAGATGTCACAATACACACAGACAACACAAACGACACAGACATTATAAATGACAATGATTACACAGAAGACACAGACATTATAAATGACAACGATGTCACAACATACACAGATGACACAGACTACACAGACATTGAAATGACAGTGATGTCACAAAAGCCACAGACGACAGAGACTTTATAAATTAAAATTTTGTCAAAATAAACACAGACGACATAGACAACGAAGACATTATAAATGACAATGATGTCACAAAACACAGACAAAACAGGCTTTATAAAGGAAAATGATGAAAATGTACAGACAACACAGACAATATAAATGACAATGATGTCACATTAGACACAGATGACAGTCATTACAAATGACAATGATGTCAAAATAGACACAGACGACAACAACTACACAGATTTATAAATGAAAATTATGTCGCAATAGACACAGACGACATAGAAGACAGATATTATAAATGAGAATGATGTCACAATAGACACTGATGACACAGATATTAGAAATGAAAATGATGTCACAAAACAAACAGACGGTACAGACGACAGACATTATGTATTACAGTGATGTCACAATAGACAAATACAAAAAAGACGACACAGACATTATAAATGACAATGATTTCACAATAGACAGAGACGACAGAGATATTTTAAATGACAACGATGTCACAATAGACAAAAACGACACATACGACTCAGACATTATAAATGACAATGATGTCACAATAGACAGAGACGACACATACGACAGAGACATTATAATTGTCAATGATGTTACTATTGACACAGAACAAAGACTTTATAAATAGCTATGATGTTACAATAGACACAGACGAAACAGACATTATAAATGAAAATGATGTTACAGTTGACACAGACAAAAAGATGACACAGACTATATAAATGACAATGATATCACCATAAACACAGATGCCAGAGATGACACAGAAGTTCAAACATGACACAGACGACACAGACATAAAAAATGACAATTATATCAAAATAGACCAGACGACACAAACATTATAAATGACAATGATGTCACAGTAGACTCAGACGACACAGATATTATAAATGACAAAGATGTCACAATAGACACAGACGACACAGACATTATAAGTGACATTTATGTAACAACACACACAGACGATACAGATGACACAGGCATTACAATTGACAATGATCATAGAATCATAGAATAACCAGGTTGGAAGAGACCCACCGGATCATCGAGTCCAACTATTCCTATCAAACACTATACCATGCCTCTTAGCATCTCGTCCACCCGTGCCCTAAACACCTCCAGGGAAGGTGACTCAACCACCTCCCTGGGCAGCCTGTTCCAGTGCCCAATGACCCTTTCTGTGAAGAACTTTTTCCTAATGCCCAGCTTAAATCTCTCCTGGCTGAGCTTGAGGCCATTCCCTCTTGTCCTGTCCCCTGTCGCTTGGAAGAAGAGACCAGCACCCTCCTCTCTACAACCTCCTTTCAGGTAGTTGGAGAGAGCAATGCGGCCTCCCCTCAGCGTCCTCTTCTCCAGGCTAAACAACCCCTGCTCTTTCAGCCGCTCCTCGTAAGACCTGCTCTCCAGCCCCCTCACCAGCTTTGTTGCTCTTCTCTGGACTCGCTCCAGAGCCTCAACATCCTTCTTGTGGTGAGGGGCCCAGAACTGAACACAGGATTCGAGGAGCGGTCTCACCAGTGCCGAGTACAGAGGGAGGATAACCTCCCTGGACCTGCTGGTTATGCTGTTTCTAATACAAGCCAAGATGCCATTGGCCTTCTTGGCCACCTGGGCACACTGCTGACTCATGTTCAGTCGCTGTCAACAAACACGCCCAGGTCCCTCTCCTCTAGGCAGCTTTCTAGACAGACTTCTCCTAGTCTGTAGCACTGCATAGGGTTGTTGTGCCCCAAGTGCAGGACCCGGCACTTGGCCTTGTTAAACCTCATGCCATTGGACTCTGCCCAGCGGTCCAGCCTGTTCAGATCCCTTTGCAGAGCCTCCCGACCCTCCAGCAGATCGACACTTCCACCCAGCTTAGTGTCGTCCGCAGACTTGCTGAGGGTGCACTCGATTCCTCCATCCAGGTTATTGATAAAGACATCAAACAGGGCTGGACCCAGCACTGAGCCCTAGGGAACCCCACTTGTCACTGGCCTCCAGCTGGATTTCACACCATTTCCCACCACTCTCTGGGCCCGGCCAGCCAACCAGTTTTCCATCCAGGAGAGTGTGCGCCTGTCCAGGCCAGAGGCTGACAGTTTCTCAAGCAGAATGCTGTGAGAAACTGTGTCAAAGGCTTTGCTGAAGTCCAGGAAGACCACATCCACAGCCTTTCCCTCATCCAGCAGCCGAGTCACTTTGTCATAGAAGGCAATCAGGTTACTTTGGCAAGACCTACCTTTTGTGAACCCATGTTGACTGGACCTGATCACCCAGTTCTCTTGCATGTGCTTCATGATAGCACTCAAGATCACCTGCTCCATGACTTTCCCTGGCACTGAGGTCAGACTGACAGGCCTGGAGTTTCCTGGGTCCTCCCTGCGACCCTTCTTGTAGATGGGCACAGCATCAGCCAGCCTCCAGTCCAGTGGGACTTCCCCAGTCAGCCAGGACTGTTGGAAGATGATGGAAAGAGGTTTGGCCAGCACATCTGCCAGCTCCTTCAATACCCTTGGGTGAATCCCGTCCGGCCCCATAGACTTGTAGGTGTCTAGTCGGGCTAGCAAGGCTCTGACCACCTCCCCTTGGATCACGGGAGCCTCATTATGCTCCTCCAGCTCCTGGGTTTGTACACAGATGGAATGACCCTCCTTACAAATAAAGACTGAGGCAAAGAAGGCATTAAGTACCTCAGCCTTTTCCTCATCCCCAGTCACTGTTGTTCCTTCTCTGTCCAATAAGGACTGTATGGTCTCCCTAGTCCTCCTTTTATTATGTATATGTTTGTAGAAAGATATTTTGTTCTCTTTCACAGACTTGGCCAATCTGATTTCTAGCTGAGCCTTAGCCCTTCTGATCTTTTCCCTACACAATATGTCACAATAGACACAGATGACACAGATTTTATAAATTAAAATGATATCAAAATAGACACAGACGACAAAGACATTATAAATGAAAAAGATGTCTCAATAGACACAGAAGACACAGACATTATAAATGACAATAACGTCACAATAGACATAGACTCAGACGACACAGACACTATAAACTACAATGATGTCACAATAGACAAAGACTAGACAGACAACACAAACAACAGATATTATAAACAACAATGGTGTCAAAATAGACACAGACGACCCAAAGGACACAGATATTATAAATGAAAATAATGTCACAATATTCATAGACGACACATACAATGCAGACATTATAAATAAAAATGACGTCACAATAGACAAAAACAACAGAGATGACACAGACAAAAGAGACATTATAAATGACAAAGATGCCACAATAGACACAGACGATAGAGACGACACAGACGACAGTAATTCTAAATAAAAATGAGGTCACAGAACACACAGAAACATTATAAATGACAATGATATCACAACAGAAACAGTTGACAGACATTATAAATTACAATGATGTAACAATAGATACAGACGACAGAGACGACATAGACTTTATAAATGGAAATGATTTCACAATAGACAAAGACGACACAGATGACACAAATGACACAAAAGACACAGATATTATAAATGACAATGATGTCACAACAGAAACAGATGACAAAGTCATAATCAATGACAATTATGTTAAAAAAATACAGAAGATACAGAAGACTCAGACATTATACATGAAAATTATGTCAAAATCTAGAAGACACAGATATTATAAATTACAGTGATGTCAAAATAGACACAGACGACACAGACGACAGACATTCTAAATGAAAAAGATGTCACAATAGACACAGCTGACATAGACGACACAGAATTTATAAATGACAGTGATGTCACAATAGTCAAAGACGACACATATGACACAGACATTGTAAATGAAAAGTATAAAAAAAAACATAAAAATGATACAGATGACTCAGACATTATACATGAAAATGATGTCACAAAAGACACAGACAACACAGACATTATAAATGACAATGAGGTCACAATAGAAAAAGACGACACAGATGACCCAGACGACAAAGACATTATTAATTAAAACGATGTCATAAAGTACACAGACGACAGAGACATTAAAAATGACAATGATGTCACAATAGACAGTCGACACAGACGTTATAAATGACAACGATGTCACAATAGACCAGATGACACAGACGACACAGACATTATAAATGACTATAATGTCACAATATACACAGACGACACAGACCACAGAGATATTATAAATGACAATGATGTCACAATAGACACAGACGACACAGACATTATAAATGACAATGATGTCACAATAGACAAAGACGAAACAGATATTATAAATGACAATGACGTCAAAATAGAAACAGACGACAGAGACAAAACAAACATTATAAATGACAATGATGTTACAAAAGACACAAAAGATAGAGACGATACAGACATTATAAATGAAAATGATGTCTCAATAGACACAGACGAGACAGACAACACAGACGTCACATCATTATAAATGAAAATGTTTTCACAATAGACACAGACGACACAGACATTATAAACGACTATGATGTCACAATAGACACAGAAGACACAGACCACAGAGATATTATATATGAAAATGATGTCAAAATAGACACAGACGACACAGACATTAAAAATGACAATGATGCCAAAATAGACAAAGATTACACAGACGACAAAGACAATATAAACATTATAGTTGAAAATGATGTCACAACAAAGAAGACACAGACATTATATATGACAATGATGTCACAATAGAAAAAGACGACAAAAACGACACAGACGACACAGACATTATAAATAACAATGATGTCACAATAGACACAGACATTATAAATGACAGTGATGACAAAATACATACAGATGACAGACAAAACTGTCATTATAAATGACAATGATATCACAATAGATACAAACAGCTCAGACGACACAGACATTATAAATGACAGTGATATCAAAATAGACATAGACGACACAGATGACACTGATATTATAAAGGACAATGATGTCAAAATAGACACCGATGACACAGACATTATAAATGGCAATGATGTGACAAGACACACAGATGACACACATGACACAGACATTAAAAATGACAACGATATCACAATAGACACAGACAATACAGACAACAGAGATGACACAAACAACACAAACACTATAAAAGACAATGATGTCGCAATAGACACTGACAGTACAGATGACAAAGTCATTATAAATTAAAATGATGTCACAATAAACATGGACGACACAAACATTATAAATGACAAAGATGTCACAAGAGACACAGATGACACAGATGTTATACATGACAACCATGCCAAAATACACACAGACGACAGAGACATTATAAATGGCAATGATGTCACAATAGACACAGACGACACGGACCACACAGACATTATAAATGAAATAGATTTCAGAATAGACACAGACGACACAGACGACAGAGACAGTATAAATGACAATGATGTCAAAAAAGACACAGACATTATATATGACAATGATGTCAAAACAGACTCAGACGTCAGACGACAGAGACTACAGAGATGACACAGATATTGTAAATTAATATTATGTCACAATAGAAACAGAGAACACAGATGACACAGACACTATAAATGACAGAGATATCACAATAGACACAGATGACGCAGACGAGAGAGGCACTATAATTGACTATGATGTCACTATAGACACAGACATTATAAATAACAATGATGTCACAATAGACACAGACGACAAAGACATTTTAAATGACGATGTCACCATAGACAAAGATGACACAGACGACACAGACATTACAAACGACAATGATGTCACAATAGACACAGAAGACACAGACGACAAAGACATAAATGACAATGATGTCAAAATATACACAGACGACACAGACACTATAAATGAGATTGATGTCACAATAGACACAGACAGCACAGATGACACAGTTTTAAAAGACAAGAGAGACATTATAAATGACAATGATTTCAAAATAGAAACAGACACCACAGACCACACAAAGGACACAGACAACACAGATAATACAGACGTATAAAGGACACAGACAATATAAATGACAATTATGGCAAAATAAACACAGACGACACAGACATTATATATGACACTGATGTCACAATAAACAGAGACGACACAGAGGACACAGGTATTATAAATGACAATGATGTCACAATAGACAGAGACAACAGATGACACAGACGACACAGACATTATAAGTGATAACGATGTCACTATAGACACAGACGACAGACGACACAGACTTTAAAAATGATAATTATGTAACAAAACACTCAGATGATACAGATGACACAGACAATGTAAATGACAATGATGTCACAATAGACACAGATGACAAACATTATAAATGACAATGCTGTAACAATGGACACAGACGACAGACGACACAGCAATTATAAATAAAAAATATGTAAAAATACACACTGACGATACAGACGACACAGATGACACAGTCACTTCTAATGAAAATGACGTCACAATAGACACAGAAGACAGGTATTTTAAATTAAAATGATGTCAAAATAGACACAGAGACAAAGACATTGCAAATGACAAAGATGCCACAATATACAGAGAAAACAGAGACGACTGTGACGACACAGACGTTATAAATGACAATGATGTCATAATATTCACATACGACACAGACATAAATGACAATGATGTCACAATATTCACAGACGACACAGACATTATAAATGACAATGATATCACAATACACACATACAACACAGAAAACACAGACATAAATAACAATGATATCACAATAGACACAGACGACACAAACTACACAGGCAACACAGACATTATAAAAGAAAATGATGTCACAATAGACACAGAGGATACAGACGATAGAGATGATACAGACCACACAGACGACAGTCATTCTAAATGGAAATGATGTCAAAATAGACACAGAAGAAACAGAAGACACAGACATAATAAATGACAATCATGTCACAACAGACAGAGACGACACAGATATTGTAAGAAAAACTATGTCGCAACAGACGCAGACATTATAAATGACAATGACGTCTGAATAGACAAAGACAACAGAGATGACGCATACGACACAGATAATATAAACGAAAATGATGTCAAAATAGACACAGACAACACAGACGACTCAGACATTATAAATGACAACGATATCAGAATAGACACCGACGACACAGACATTATAAATGACAATTATGTCAAAATAGACACAGATGACACAGACATTATAAATTAAAATGATGTGACAATAGACACAGACGACAGAGACGACACAGATATTATAGATGACAATAATGTCACAATAGAAACAGACTGTACAGATGATGGATGACAAAGACAGCACAGACAACAAAGTCATTATAAATGAAAATGATTTCACAATAGACAAAGACGACACAGACGACACAGACTACACAGACAACACAGACTTTATAAGTGACAATGATTTCACAATATGCAAAGGCGACACAAACGACACAGACATTATTAATGAAAATGATGTCACTACAGACACAAATGACACAGACATTATAAATGAAAATGATGTCACTATAGAAGTAGACGACAGAAACGACACAGACGACAAAACCGTTATAAATGAAAATGATGTCACAGTAGACATAGACGTAACACAGGACACAGACATTATAAATGACAGTGATGTCACAATAGACACAGACAACACAGACATTATACATGACAATGATGTCACAATAAACACAGAGGACACAGACGATAGAGACCACACAGATGAAAAAGCCATTATAAATGAAAAAGATGTCACAATTGACACAGATGACACAGACCTCACTGACATGACAGACATCACGTATAACAATGACGTCTCAATAGACACACATGACACAGACCACACAGACGAGACAGACATTATAAATGACAATGATGTCACAACAGTCATAGACGACAGAGACATTATAAATGACAATGATGTCACAACAGACACAGATGATACAGACTACACAGACATTATAAATGACAATGATGTCACAACAGACACAGTCCACACAGACATTATAAATGACATTGATGTCAAAATAGACACAGACGATACAGACCACAAAGACATTAAAAATGACGATGTCACAATAGACACAGGCAACACAGACGACACAAATGACAAATGACACAGACATTATAAATGACAATTATGTCACAACAAAAACAGACGACACAGACATTATAAGTGACAATGATGTCACACTAGACACAGACTACTCTGATATTTTAAATGACAATGATTTCATAATAACCACAGACGACAGAAACGACAGAGGCGACAGAGACTACACAGACCACAGAGACGACACAGACAACAGACATTATATCTGACAATGATTTCACAATATACAGGCACACAGACATTAGAAATGACAGTGGTTTCACAATAGACACAGACCACACAGAGATTATAAATGACATTGATGTCACAAGAGAGAGACGACACAGACATTATAAATGATAATGATGTCACAATTGACACAGACAACAGAGATGTCATTGACATTATATATAAAAATGATGTCAGAATAGACACAGATGACACTGACAACTCAGACGACACAGACTACAGACATTATATATGACAATTATGTCACAAGAGATACAGATGAAACAGATGACAGAGTTGACAAAGATGACAAAGACATTATAAATTACAAAGTTGTCACAATATCACAGACAACTCAAACATGATAAATGACAATGATGTCAGAATAGACCAGACAGCACAGACGACACAGACAATATAAATGACAATGATGTCACAACAGACACAGACGGCACAGACATTATAAATGACAATATTGTCAAAATAGACTCAGAATACACAGACATTATAAATGACAATATTTTCACAGAAGACACAGAATACACGGACATTATAAATAACAATGATGTCGCAATAGACAGACGACACAGATATTATAAATGACAAGATGTCACAACAGACAAAGACAACACCGACGACACAGAAATAATCAATGAAAATAATGTCACAATAGACACAGACGACACCAACGACACAGACATTATAAATTACAATGATGTCACAATAGACACAGATGACACAGACATTAAAAATTAGCATGATATCACAGTAGACACAGACAACACAGACACTATAAATGAACATGATGTCACAATAGGCAAAGACAACTCAGAAAACAGAATTTAGAAATGACAATGAAGTCATAATAGACAAATACGATACAAACGACAGAGATGACACAGACATTATATATTAGAATTATGTCACAATAGAATCAGACGACACAGACAATACAGACATAATTAATGACAATGATGTCACAATAGAAAAAACCGACACAGACTGCATAGACGACACAGACATTTTAAATGACAGTGATGACACAATAGACACAGGCGACACAGGTGACAACAACATTAAAAATGACAATGATGTCACAACAGACAAAAACGACAGGGGCGACAAGGACGACACAGACATTATAAATGAAAATGATGTCAAAGTACACACAGACGACTCAGATGACACACACCACACAGACATTATAAATTACAAAGATGTCAAAATAAACACAGAAAACACAGAATACACAGACATAATAAATGACAATTATATCACAATAGACACAGAAGACAGACGACATCGATTAATCAGAAGACACAGATGACACAGATATTATAAATGAAAATGATGTGACAATAAATAAAGATGACACAGACGACATAGACATTATAAATTACAATGATGTCAAAATAGACAGAGATGACAAAGACATTATAAATGACAATGGTGTCTCAATAGACACAGACGACACAGAAGACACATAAAAAATGACAATGATGTCACAATACACACAGACGACAGAGACGGCAAAGACATTATAAATGACAATTATGTAACAATAGACACAGAAGATACAGACGACAGATGACAGACATTTTTAATGACAATGATGTCAAAATATACACAGACAACACAGACGACACAGACATTATGAATGAAAATGATGTCACAATAGACACAGAAGACACAGACGATACAGACATGAATGAAAAATGATGTCAACATAGACACACATGACACAGAGGACACAGATATAATAAATTACAATGATGTCAGAACAGACAGAGATGACACCAATGACAAAGACTGTAGAAATGAAAATGATGTCAAAATAGACACAGATGACACATACATTATAAATCACAATGATGTCACCATAGACAAAGATGGCACCGAGGACAGAGACATTACAAATTACAATGATGTCACAATAGACACAGATGAAAAAGACGTAAATGACAATGACATCAAAATAAACAGAGACGACACAGACATTATAAATGACAGTGATGTCCCAATAGACACAGACGACACCAACAACACAGACATTATTAGTGACAATGATGGCAAAATATACAAAGACGAGAAAGATGACACAGACAATATATTTGACAATGACGTCACAATAGACACAGACATTATAAATGAGAGGCATGTCACAATACACACAGACGACGTACAAGACACAGACGACAAAGTCATTATAAATGAAAACGATGACACAATAGACACAGACGACACAGACAGTCTAAATGACAATGATGTCAAAATAGACACACACGACAGAGACATAATAAATGACAATGACATAATAAATGACTATAGACACAGACACACAGACAATATAAATGAAAATGAGGTCACAATAGACACAGACACACAGACAATATAAATGAAAATGTGGTCACAATAGACACCCACGACAGAGACGACACAGACATTATAACTGACCATGACGTCATAATAGACACAGATGACACAGAGGACACAGACATTATAAATGACATAGATTTCAAAATAGACACAGACGCGACAGACGACACAGACAACACAGATGAACTCGATAACACAGACGTTGAAAATGTTGTCACAATAAACACAGACAAAAAAACAACACAGACGACACAGACGACAAAGACTTTATAAATGAAAATGATGTCACAATAGACACAGAAGACACAGACGACATAGACGACAGAGACATGAATGACAATGATGTCACCATAGACACAGACGACACAGAGGACACAGATATTATAAATTACAATGATGTCACAATAGACACAGATGACAAAGAAATTATAAATGGTAACGATTTCATAGTAGACACAGACGACACACACGACACAGACATTATAAATGACAATGATGTCACAGAAGACACAGACAGACTACACAGACATTATAAATGAGAATGATGTCACAATAGACACAGACATAATATATGACAAGGATGTCACAATAGACACAGCACAGACGACAGATTACAAAGACGAGATACATTATAAATGACAAGGATTTCACAATAGACACAGACATTATAAATGACAATGATGTCACAATACACGCAGACAACACAGAAAACACAGACATTATAAATGACTATGATAAGAAAATAGACACAGACTACAAAGGCAACACAGACATTATAAAAGAAAATGATGTCACAATAAAACAGAGGATGCAGACGATAGAGACGATACAGACCACACAGACGACAGTCATTCTAAATGAAAATGATGTCAAAATAGACACAGAAGACACAGACGACACAGACATAATAAACGACAATGATGTCACAACAGACAGAGATGAGACAGGCGACACAGATATTGTAAAAGAAATGTCACAACAGAGACATAAATGACAATGCCGTCTGAATAGACACAGACAACACAGACAACACAGACATTATAAATGACAAAGATGTCAAAATAGACACAGACGACTCAGACATTATAAAAGACAATGACTTTACAATAGACACAGACGACACAGACATTATAAATTACAATGATATCACAATAGACACAGATGACACAGACATTAAAAATTAGCATGATGTCACAATAGGCACAGACAACAGAGACCACACAGATATTATATATGACGATGTCACAGTAGACACAGAAAACACAGACACTAAAAATGAACATGATGTCACAATAGGCAAAGACAACTCAGAAAACAGAATTTAGAAATGACAATGAAGTCACCAGAGACAAATACGATACAAACGAAAGAGACAACACAGACATTATATATTAAAATTATGTCAGAGTAGAAACAGACGACACAGACCATACAGACATTATTAATGACAACGATGTCACAGTAGACAAAAACGACACAGACTGCACAGACGACACAGAAATTTTAAATGACAGTGATGACACAATAGACACAGGCGACACAGGCGACAACGACATTATAAATGACAATGATGTCACAACAGACAAAAAAAAAGGGACGACAAGGACGACAGACATTATAAATGAAAATGATGTCAAAGTATACACAGACGACTCAGACGACACACACAACACAGACATTATACATTACAATGATGTCACAATAGACACAGATGACACAGAGGAGACAGACATAATAAATGACAACTATATCACAATAGACACAGAAGAAAGACGACACCGATGAAACAGACGACACAGACGACACAGATATTATAAATTACAATGATGTCAAAATAGACAGAGATGACACAGGCATTATAATTGACAACGATGTCACAATATACACAGACGACAGAGACGGCAAAGACATTAAAAATGAAAATTATGTAACAAAAGACACAGAAGATACAGACAACACAGACGACACAGACATTTTTATAAACAATGATGTCACAATATACACAGAAAACACAGACGAAACAGACATTATAAATGACAGTGATTTCAAAATAGACACAGACGCCACAGACCACACAAAGGACACAAACAACACAGATAACTCAGATGACACAGACGTTATAAATGAAAATGATGTCACAATAGACACAGAAGACACAAACGATACAGACGACAGGGACATGAATGACAATGATGGCACCATAGACACAGACGACACAGAGGACAGATATTGAAAATTACAATGATGTCACAATAGACACAGATGCCACAGACATTACTAATGACAATGATGTCACAATAGACACAGAATACACAGACGACAAAGATATTATAAATGACTATGATGTCGCAATAGAGAAAGACCGCACAGATGATACAGTCATTATAAATAACAATGATGTCACAATAGACACAGATGACACAGAAGAGAAACACATTATAAATGAAAATGATGTCACAATAGACACAGACAACACAGATGACACAGACATTATTAACGACAATGATGTCAAAAGAGAGACAGACGACAAAGATGACACAGACACTACAAATGACAATGATGTCACAATAGACACAGACAACACAGTCGACAGAGACAACACAGACATTATAAATGCAAATGTTGTCACAATAGACACAGACGACACAGATATTATATATGACAAGGAAGTCACAATAGACAAAGACAGCACAGACGACACAGTTGTAAAAGACAAGTGAGACATTATAAATGACAATGATTTCACAATAGACTCCGACGATACAAAAGACACAGATATTATAAATTACAATTATGTCATAATAGACAGCGACGACACAGTCGACAGAGTTGTTATAAATGACAATGAAGTCCCAATACACACAGACGACACAGATGACAAAAACATGATAAATGATGATGTCACAATAGACGACACCGAAGACACTGACATTATAAATGACAATGATGTCACGATAGATGACACAATATCGATGTCACAATGGACACAGATGACACAGATATTATAAATGAAAATGATATCTCAGTAGACATAGACGATACAGAAGACACAGACATTATAAATTACAACGTTGTCAAAATAGACACAAACAATACAGACATTATAAATGACAATGATGTCAAAATATAAAAAGACCATACAAACGACACAGACATTATTAATGAAAATGATGTCACTATAGACACAGACGACAGAAACTACACAGAAGACAAAACCATTATAAATGAAAATGGTTTCACAGTAGACAGAGACGACACACACGACACAGACATTGTAAATGACAATGATGTCACAGTAGACACAGACGACACAGACATTATACATGACACTGATGTCACAATAAACAGAGACGACACAGATTACACAGACATTATAAATGACAGTGATGTCATATCAGACATAGACGACACAGACAACACAGACACTATAGACTACAATGATGTCACAATAGACACAGACGACAGACAGACGACAGACATTATAAATGACAATGATGTCGCATTCGACACAGATGACAGACATTATAAATGACAATGATGTCACAATATTCACAGACGACACAGACATTATAAATGACAATGATATCACAATACACACAGATGGCACAGACAACATAGACATTGTCCAAAAAGACCAATGGCATCTTGGCTTGTATCAGAAATGGTGTGGCCAGCAGGTCCAGGGAGGTTATCCTCCCTCTGTACTCGGCACTGGTGAGACCGCTCCTCGAATACTGTGTTCAGTTCTGGGCCCCTCAGCACAAGAAGGGTGTTGAGGCTCTGGAACGGGTCCAGAGAAGAGCAACAAAGCTGGTGAAGGGGCTGGAGAACAGGCCTTATGAGGAGCGGCTAAGAGAGCTGGGGTTGTTTAGCCTGGAGAAGAGGACGCTGAGGGGAGACCTCATTGCTCTCTCCAACTACCTGAAAGGAGGTTGTGGAGAGGAGGGTGCTGGCCTCTTCTTCCATGTGACAGGGGACAGGACAAGAGGGAATGGCCTCAAGCTCCGCCAGGGGAGGTTTAGGCTAGACGTTAGGAAAAAGTTCTTCACAGAAAGGGTCATTGGTCCCTGGCAGAGGCTGCCCAGGGAGGTGGTTGAGTCACCTTCCCTGGAGGTGTTTAAGGTAAGGGTGGATGAGGTGCTGAGGGATATGGTTTAGTGTTCGATAGGAATGGTTGGACTTGATGATCCGGTGGGTCTCTTCCAACCTGGTGATTCTGTGACATTATAAATGACAATGATATCACAATAGACACAGACGACATAGACAACACAGACATTATAAATGAAAATGCCATCTGAATAGACGTAGATAACACAGAAGACTCAGACATTATAAATGACAAGGATGCCACAACAGACAGAGAGTACACAGACTACACAGAAGACACAGACATTATAAATGAAAATGATGTCACAATAGACACAGGCGACACAGAAAACAGAGACAACACAGACACTGTAAATTAAAATTATGTCATAACAGACACAGAGGACACGGACATAATAAATGAAAATGCCGTCTGAATACACAGACAACACAGACAGCACGGAATACACAGAGATTTTAAATGACAATTATGTCACAATAGACACAGACGACACAGACATTATAAATGACAACGATGTTTCGATACACACAGACGACACATACAACTCAGACATTATAAATGACAATGATATCAAAATAGACACAGACGACACCGACGACAGACTACACAGAAAACACTGACATTATAAATGACAACAATGTCACAATAGACACAGACGATACAGATGACACAGACATTGTAAATGAATATGATGTCACAATAGACACAGACGTCACAGACATTGTAAATGAAAATAATGTCACAATAGACAAAGACAACATAGACATTATAGATGACAATGATCTCACAATAAACACAGACGACACAGAAATTATAAATGAGAATGAGGTCAAAATTGACACAGACGACATGGACATTATAAATGACAATGATGTCACAATAAACACAGACGACACACCAGTTACAGACATTATAAATGACAATGATGTCACAATAGACTCTGACGACAGAGACAACAGACATTATAAATGAAAATGTTGGCACAATAGACATAGACGACAAAGACGACACAGAAGAAACAGACATTATATAAGGCAATGATGTCACAATAGACACAGACGACAAAGACATTATAAATGACAATAGATTCTCAATAGGAACAGACGACACAGACATGATAAATAACAATGATGTCACAATAGATACAGATGTCACAGACAACACAGATGACACAGATATTTTATATGACAATGACGTCTCAATAGACAGAGACAACACAGACAACACAGACATTATAAATTACACTGATGTAACAATAGACACAGATGTCAAAGACAACACAGACGATACAGATGACACCGAGGAAACAGACATTATAAATAAAAATGATGTCACAATAGACACAGATGCCACAGAAGACACAGACTTTATAAATGACAAAGATGTCACAACAGACACAGATGACACACAAGACACAGACGTCAAAACATTATAAATGACAGTGATGTCACAGTAGACAGACGACAGAGAATACACAGAAGACTGACGCATTATTTATGACAATGATGTCACAATAGACACTGATGACGCAGACGACATAGACGACAAAGAATTATTAATGAAAATGATGTCACAATAGACACAGACGAGAGATGAAGCAGAAGACAAAGACGACACAGAAATTATAATGACAATGATGTCACAATAGACACAGACAACACAGACATTATAAGTGACAATGATGTCAGAATAGACACAGACGACACATCACACTGACTTTATAAATGACAATGATGTCACAACAGACACAGAGGACACAGACATTATAAGTGAAAATGATATCACAATAGACACAGACGAGAAACGAGATAGACGACACAGAAGACAGACATTATAAATGACAATGATGTCACAATATACACAGATGAAACAGGTGACACAGACGACACAAAAGACAAAGACATTATAAATGACAATGATGTCACAATAGACAAAAATGACAGAGACAACACAGAGGACGGAGACGACAGATGCAACAAAGACATTATAAATGAAAACGATGTCACAATAAACACAAACGACACAGATAACACATGACATGGACATAATAAATGAAAATGAGGTCACAATAGACACAGATGACACAGACGGCACAGACACTAGAAATGAAAATGATGTCACAATAGACACAGACGACACAGACGTTATAAACGACAAAGATGTCAAAATAGACAGAGACGACACAGACTACATAGACATTATAAATGAAAATGAAGTCACAATAAACACATATGAGAGATGACATTAATGACAAAGACGACAGTGACGACACAGACATTAGAAATGAAAACGATGTCACAATACACATAGACGACACAGACGACACAGATGTTATAAATGAAAATGATACTAATATAGACACAGACAAGAGACCACAGAGACGACACAGACGTTATAAATCATAGAATCATAGAATAACCTGGTTGGAAGAGGACCACCGGGTCATCGAGCCCAACCTTTAAAGTTGGCAGTTAAGGAACGCAGAGTGTATTTAAATATTTTCATTTATTCGTTTCCTTTTCTTTCCCCCTTTTTTCTCTCAACAACTGAGAAAAATGTATCTGATACATAAATGCACAAGATCAGATAAATAATAATGGCACTTTCACAGGGCACGTGGAGGCCATCAAACAGACAAAAATATCTAATAAAATCAAAGGCATAGGACTTACATGCATCCTGCTTCCCTTACTTAAAAGACAATGATGTCACAACAGACACAGATGACACAGACATTATAAATGACAATGATGTCACAATAGACACAGATACCACAGACAACACAGACAATATAAATGACAATGACGTCACCACAGACGCAGACGACACAGAGCACACAGACGACACAGATAACGAAGACATAATAAACTACAATGATGTAACAATAGGCACAGAAGACTCAGACATTATAAATGAAAATTATCTCACAATAGACACAGATGACATATACGACACAGACGAATAAGACATTAGAAATTACAATGATGTCACAATATACACAGATGACACAGACAACACAGGACAGACGACAGATGCAACAAAGGCATTATAAACGATAATGATGTCACAATAGACACAGACGACACAGACAACATAGACGACAAGAGGACACAGACGACAAAGACATTATAAAGACAATGATGTCACAATAGAAACAGACGACACAGACATTATAAATGACAATGATGTCAAAATAGACACTGATGACATAGAATACACAGACGACAGAGACATAATTTACGACAATGATGTCACAATGGGAACTGACGACACAGACAACAAAGACATTATAAATGAAAATGATGTCACAATAGACACAGACGAGAGACGAAACAGACGACACCATCCACACAAATTATTATGACAGTGATGTCACAATAGACAGAGACAACACAGATGACACAGACGACAAAGTCATTATAAATTACAATGATGTCACAATAGACACAGACATCACATATGACACAGACAACACAAACGACACAGACATTATAAATGACAATGATGTCACTATACACAGACGTGAAACGACATAGACGACACAGTGGACAAAGACATTATAAATGAAAATGATGTCACAATAGACACAGACGACAGAGTCGACACAGACTGCAAAGACATTATAAATGAAAATTATGTCACACTAGACACAGACAACACAGATGACACATGTGACACTCCTATTATAAATGACCATGATGTCACAATAGACAAAGACGACACACACAACACAGACTCTAAAAATGAAAATGATGTCACAATAGACACAGAATTAACAGACAATATAAATGACAATGTTGTCAAAATAGACACAGACGACAAAGACGACAAATACCTTATAAATGACAATGTTGTCACAATAGACACAAACGACACAGACAACACAGAGGTCATTGATGAGACATGCAACATAGACATTATAAATGACCATGATGTCACAATAGACAGAGACAACACAGACGACAGACATCAGAAATGACAAAGATGTCACAATAGACACAGACGACACATACACACATTTATTAATGACATCGATGTCACAATAGACACAGATGTCAGAGACAACACAGACGACACAGACATTATAAATGAAAATGATGTCAAAATACAGACGACAAAGACGAATCAGATGTTATAAATGAAATCCATGTCACGTAAGACACAGATGTCACAGACGATACAGATGACACAGACGACACAGATATTATAAATGAAAATGATGTCAAAATAAACACACACGAGAGACCACACAGAAGACACAGACTTTATAAATCATAGAATCATAGAATAACCAGGTCTGAAGAGACCCACCGGGTCATCAAGCCCAACCTTTAAAGTTGGCAGTTAAGGCACCCAGAGTGTGTTTAAATATTTTCATTTATTCCTTTCCTTTTCTTTCCCTCTTTTTTGTCTCAAAACCTGAGAAAAATATATCTGATATATAAATGCGTAAGATCAGAAAAATAATCATGGCATGTTCATAGGGCATGTGGAGGCCATCAATTCAAAAAAAAATATAAACTATAAAACCAATGGTATAGGACTTACATGCATCCTGCTTCCCTTACTTAAATGACAATGATGTCACAACACACACAAACGACACGGACATTAAAAATTACAATGATGTCACAATAGAAACAGAGGACACAGACATTACAAAAGACAATGATGTCACACTAGACACAGACGACACAGAGGACAGAGACGATATGCAAGAAAGACATTATTAAAGAATAATTTATCACAATAGAAACAGACGTCACAGACGACACATACATTACAAATGACAATGATGTCACAATAGACACAGACGACAAAGACATTATAAATGAAAACTATATCACAATAGACAGACGATTCAGATGACACAGACGACAGAGATATTATAAATTTCAATTATGTCACAATAGACAGAGACGACGCAGATGATTTCACAATAGACACAGACGACACAGACATTAAAAATGAAAAAGATGTCACAATAGACACAGATTAGAGAGTCAGTATAAATGACAATGTCATCACAATAGACACAGATGACATAGATATTATAAATGACAATGACGTCACAATAGACACAGACGACACAGAAGACACATATATTATAAATGACAAGGATGTCACAATAGACTCAGACGACAGAGACAATAGAGGGGAAACAGATGACACAGATATTATAAATGGCAGTGATATCACAATAGACCCAGACAAGACAGACGAAACAGACAATATAAATGACAATGATGTCACAATACACACAGACGACACAGGCGACACAGATGACACAGACCACACAGACATTATAAATGACAATGATGTCACAATAAACGCACACGACACACAAGATAAAGACATTATAAATGACAAGGATGTCAAAAGAGACACAGACGACACAGACATTATAAATGACAAGAATGTCACAATAGACTCAGACGACAGAGACAATACAGAGGAAACAGACAACACAGATACTATGAATGGCAGTGATGTCACGATAGACCCAGACAAGACAGAGGACACAGACAATATAAATTACAATAATGTCACAATAGAGAGAGACGACACAGACATTATAAATGACAATTGTGTCACAATAGATACAGACAACACAGATGACACAGATGTTATAAAATTTTATCAAGGTAGACACAGACAACACAGAAGACACAGACATTATAAATGGCAATGATTCCACAATAGACACAGATGACACAGAGGACACAGACCCTACAAATGAATATGATGTCACAATAGACATAGATGACAGATGTTATAAATGAAAATTATGTCAAAATAGACAAAGACGAAACAGACGAAACAGTCATTATAAATGACGATGATTTCACAATAGACACAGACAACAGAGTCGACACAGAAAATACAGACGGCAGATTACAGAGACATTATAAATGACACTAATATCACAATAGACACAGGCTACACAGATGAAAAACACGACACAGATGAAAAAGACATCATAAATGACAAAGATTTCACAATAGACGGAGATGACACAGATGACAGACATTATAAATGACAATGATGTCACAATAGACACAGACGACACCGACATTATAATTGACAATTATGTCACAATATACACAGATGACAAAGACGACACAGTCATTTATAATGTCTGTCTTCTATGATATCATAATAGACTCTGATGACACAGACACACATATTATAAATGAAAAATATGTAGCAATAGACACAGACCAGACAGACGAGAAAGACGACACAGACATTATAAATTAAAATGATGTCAAAACAGACACAGATGAAACAGAAAGTATAAATGATAATGATGACACAATACACACAGACAACACATACTACACAATCTTCATTAATGACAATGACATCACAAGAGACACAGACTACACAGACGACATAGACATAATAAATGAAAATAATGTCACAATAGCCTCAGACGACACAGACTACACAGACATTATAAATGATAATGATGTCACAATAGAGACAGACCACACAGACCACAAAGACATTATAAATGACGATGTCACAATACACAGAAGACACAGACATTATAAATGAGAATGATGTCACAATAGACACAGACGACAACGACTACACAGATTGTGTAAATTACGATGTCACAATAGACACATACGACAGAGACGATACAGACGTTATAAATGATAATGTTGTCACAATAGACACAGATGACACAGACAAGACAGACTTTGTAAATGACAGTGATTTCACAATAGGCACAGAAGTAAGAGACGACACAGATGTTATAAATGGCAATGATGTCACAAGAAAGAGATGACACAGTATAAATGAAAATGATATCACAGATGACACAAATGACCCTGATGACACAAACGACACAGACATTATAAATATCATTGATGTCACAATAGACAAATATGACACAGACCACACAGACAATATAAATGAAAATGATGTCACAATAGACACAAACGACACAGATGACAAGATATTATACATGACAATGATATCACAATAGACACAGACGACACAGAACACACAGACATTAAAAATGACAATGATGTCAAAGTAGGCAAAGATGACACAGACATTATACACGAAAATTGTTTCAAAATACACACAGACGACACAGAAGACACACATTATAAATGACAATGATGTCAAATGATGCTTCTTCGGCAGCATCTAGCAGCAGGACGGTGAGTTCTGTGGTGGGGTGGACTTTTTGAGGCGGTGGGAGCTTCCCGGAGCCGGGAAAATCCCAGAAAAAATAAAAAACCCAGGCGGGGGTCCTGACAGCCCCCACACGCCGGTCCCGCGCGGTGCCTGACGGGAGGGGGCGGTCCCGGCAGCTACCGCGGGAGATTTAAACTGCGCCCCTGGGAGCACCGCGACCTGGAGCACGGCGAAGAGGAGCGTGGCAAAGAGGTGCGGGGCAGTTTGAGCGGCAGTTCGAGCGGGCAGGGCGAGAAGGCAGGGCGCAGAGAGGACCTAGAGACTAGAGAGAAGACACCGAAGACCATGGTGGCCACCCGTCAGAAGGCTAAAGCTGCTCCGTGTGCTGCAGCAGGCAGGGTGGATGCTGCCACCCAGACAGAGCCACAGTGGGTGCATGCAGCTACCCAGACCCTGGGCTGCAGGCAGTGCCCCCCTCCCACACCGGCTCGTGCCTCTGGTCCTGGCCCCACTTGTGAAAGCTGCGCTCGAGTGGGGGAACTCCTTCACATGGTGAAGGAGCTAAGAGAGGAGGTGAAGAGACTGAGGACCATCAGGGAGTGTGAGAGGGAGATTGACCAGTGGAGCAGGGCCCTCTCACTAACTCAGCAGCCTGCTGGGGCTGGAGTGTCCGAACATCATCCACCTGCAAGCTGCAAGGTTGGGGTTACAAGAGATGGGGAATGGCAGCAAGTTCCTGCCAGAGGAAGGAAACCTACTCCCCTCACCCATACAGCAAAGCCCCAGATCCCCCTGGTGAACAAGTACCAGGTGCTGCAGGTGGAATCCAGCCCTGAGGATGAGGATGGTGGCTCCCACAGCCTAGAATCCTTCCCTAGGCTGCACCATTCTCAGAAAAAGATAAAAACATCCTCCATCAAGAAGAAGAGGAGGGTGATTGTTGTAGGGGACTCCCTCCTAAAAGGAACGGAGGGACCCATCTGCAGACCGGACCCGCTCCACAGAGAGGTCTGCTGCTTGCCAGGTGCATCAGGGAAGGAGGTAGCTAGAAAACTTCCTTCCCTGGTTCACGAGACGGACTACTATCCTTTGATAGTAGTCCAAACTGGTAATGATGACCTAACAAACAAAAAGGCCAAAGCCATCAAGAATGGCTTCAGGGCAATTGGGAAAGTGATGGAGGGCTCTGGGGCACAAGTAGTATTCTGCTCCATCCCAATGCTAAATAGAGAGGAGGGGGAAGCCAGGAGGAAGAATTCGATTAATACCTGGCTCCGAGCCTGGTGCGAGGAGAGGGGCTTTGGTTTTTTTGATCATGGGGGGGCTCATGCACCCCCAGGCTTTCTCGCTAAGGGCGGGACACATGGGTCTCCTAGGGGGGCTAAAGCCCTTGCCAGAAACCTAGCCAAGCTCATAAATCGAGCTTTAAACTAGATGTGAAGGGGGAGGGGGTTGAGCCCAGGCTAGACAGGAATGAGCCTGGATGTGGGGAATTGGTGATTGGGAGAGGGTGCGCGGGCGAGGACCACCAGTACCTCACCGCACAAAAAGTGGGGGAGAACACACCTCGGGGTGTTAAGGGAGATGCAGGCACTCTGGTGTCAACTGATCCAGTTACCAGGCAGTTGGGAACGAACCCTGTTCCCTCTAGGAGGGCTGAAGGCTCGGCAGCTCAGCTGAAGTGCATTTACACCAATGCACGCAGCATGGGAAATAAGAAGGAAGAGCTGGAAGCTGTCGTAGGGCAAGGGGCCTATGATGTTGTTGCCATCACGGAAACGTGGTGGGACGACTCATATAACTGGAGTACGACTATGGTGGGGTATAAGCTTTTCAGGCGGGACAGGAAGGGTAGGAGAGGAGGTGGGGTAGCCCTCTTTGTAAGGGAGGACTTGGACATCACTGAGATGGATTGTGGAGATGAGGAGGTTGAGTGCCTGTGGGTCAAAATCAGAGGAGCCCACCAGAAGGTAGATTTTGTGATGGGAGTCTGTTACAGACCACCCAACCAAGGAGAAGCAGCTGATGAGCTCTTCTATAAACAGCTGGGGTTAATCTCTAGATCAATGCCTCTCGTTCTGGTGGGAGACTTCAATCTGCCTGATATCTGCTGGGTGTACAACACAGCAGAAAGGAAGCAGTCTAGGAGGTTCCTGGAGTGCGTGGGAGATAACTTCCTTGCACAGTTGGTGAATGAACCAACCAGGGAAGGTGCCCTCCTGGACCTCCTGTTGGTGAACAGAGAAGGCCTTGTAGGGGATGTGGCGGTAGGTGGACGCCTAGGACTAAGCGACCATGAGATTATAAAATTTTCTGTTCTAGGTGAAGTGAAGAGGGTGGTTAGCAAGACGGTAGCATTAAATTTCCAGAGGGCTGACTTTGATCTCTTCAGCAGGCTGGTTGGTGAAGTCTCATGGGAGACAGTACTCAAGGGCAAGGGAGCCCAGGAGGGCTGGGAGCTCTTCAAAGGGGTGGTCCTAGCAGCTCAGGAGAAAGCCATCCCCGTGGTCCGGAAAAAAAGCCGGCAGGGGAGAAAGCCAGCTTGGTTGAATAGAGAGATCTTGAGGGATATCAAGAAGAAAAGAAATGTTTATGGCCTCTGGAAGAAGGGACAGGCCTCTTGGGTGGACTACAGGAGGGAAGTGAGATTGTGTAGGGAAAAAATCAGAAGGGCTAAGGCTCAGCTAGAAATTGGATTGGCCAAGTCAGTGAAAGATAACAAAAAATCTTTCTACAAATATATAAATAATAAAAGGCGGACTAGGGAGACCATACAGTCCCTATTGGACACAGAAGGGACAACAGTAACAGGGGATGAGGAAAAGGCTGAGGTACTTAATGCCTTCTTTGCCTCAGTCTTTAGTCGTAAGGAGGGTCGTTCCGCCTGTGTACAAACCCAGGAGCTAGAGGAGCAAAATGAGGCTCCCATGATCCAAGAGGAGGTGGTCAGAGCCTTGCTAGCCCGACTGGACAGTCACAAGTCTATGGGGCCGGACGGGATTCACCCTAGGGTACTGAAGGAGCTGGCGGATGTGCTGGCCAAACCCCTTTCCATCATCTTCCAACAGTCCTGGAAGACTGGGGAAGTCCCACTGGACTGGAGGCTGGCTGATGTTGTGCCCATCTACAAAAAGGGCCGCAGGGAGGACCCAGGAAACTACAGGCCTGTCAGTCTGACCTCAGTGCCAGGGAAAGTCATGGAACAGGTGATCTTGAGTGCTATCATGAAGCACATGCAAGAGAACCGGGTGATCAGGCCCAGTCAACATGGGTTCACAAAAGGCAGGTCTTGCCAGACTAACCTGATCGCCTTCTATGACAAAGTGACCCGGCTACTGGATGAGGGAAAGGCTGTGGATGTGGTCTTCCTGGACTTCAGCAAAGCCTTTGACACAGTTTCTCACAGCGTTCTGCTTGAGAAACTGTCAGCCTCTGGGCTGGACAGGCGCACACTCTCCTGGGTGGAAAACTGGTTGGATGGCCGGGCCCAGAGAGTGGTGGTAAATGGTGTGAAATCCAGCTGGAGGCCAGTGACAAGTGGGGTTCCCCAGGGCTCAGTGCTGGGTCCAGCCCTGTTCAATGTCTTCATCAATGACCTGGATGAAGGCATCGAATGCACCCTTAGCAAGTTTGCGGATGACACTAAGCTGGGTGGAAGTGTCGATCTGCTGGAGGGTCGGGAGGCTCTGCAAAGGGATCTGAACAGGCTGGACCGCTGGGCAGAGTCCAATGGCATGAGGTTTAACAAGGCCAAATGCCGGGTCCTGCACTTGGGGCACAACAACCCTATGCAGTGCTACAGACTGGGAGAAGTCTGTCTAGAAAGCTGCCTGGAGGAGAGGGACCTGGGGGTGTTGGTTGACAGCCGACTGAATATGAGCCAGCAGTGTGCCCAGGTGGCCAAGAAGGCCAATGGCATCTTGGCTTGGATCAGAAACGGCGTGACCAGCAGGTCCAGGGAGGTTATCCTCCCTCTGTACTCGGCACTGGTGAGACCGCTCCTCGAATCCTGTGTTCAGTTCTGGGCCCCTCACCACAAGAAGGATGTTGAGGCTCTGGAGAGAGTCCAGAGAAGAGCAACAAAGCTGGTGAAAGGGCTGGAGAACAGGCCTTATGAGGAGCGGCTGAGAGAGCTGGGGTTGTTTAGCCTGGAGAAGAGGAGGCTGAGGGGTGACCTCATTGCTCTCTACAACTACCTGAAAGGACGTTGTAGAGAGGAGGGTGCTGGCCTCTTCTCCCAAGTGACAGGGGACAGGACAAGAGGGAATGGCCTCAAGCTCCGACAGGGGAGGTTTAGGCTAGACGTTAGGAAAAAATTCTTTACAGAAAGGGTCATTGGGCACTGGAACAGGCTGCCCAGGGAGGTGGTTGAGTCACCTTCCCTGGAGGAGTTTAAGGCACGGGTGGACGAGGTGCTGAGGGATATGGTTTAGTGTTTGGTAGGAACGGTTGGACTCGGTGATCCGGTGGATCTCTTCCAACCTGGTTATTCTGTGATTCTGTGAAAACATACACAGATGACACAGACATTATAAATGACAATGATGTCACGATAGACACAGACAACAAAGAAGACACAGACATTTTAAAAGAAAATTATGTCACAACAGACACAGACGACACAAAGGACGGACATTATAAATGACAAAGATGTCACAATAGACACAGACATTATAAATTAAAATTATGTCACAATTGACACAGACAACATAGACGACAAAGACATTATAAATGACAACGATGTCACAAAACACAGACGACACAGATATTATAAATGACAACGATGACAAAATAGACACAGACGACACAGACTTTATAAATGACAATGATGTTACAATAGATACAGACGACAGAGACAACACAGATATTATTAATGAAAATAATGTCACAATAGACAGACAACACAGACGACAGAGACATTACAAATGACAATGATGTCACAATAGAAACAGAGGTCACAGACGACCCAGACTATACAGACGACAAAGAAGACGGCCACATTATAAATGAAAAAGATGCCAAAATAGATACAGAAGACACAGACAACACAGATGACACAGACGACATAAATGACAATGTTTTCACAATAGACACAGATGACTCAGACCATACCGATGACACAGATATTATTAATGACAATGATATCAAAACAGACACAGACGACACAGGAAAAAAAAGACATTATAAATGACAATGATGTCACAAAAGACACAGACGACACAGACAATATAAATGACAATGATGTCACAATTGACACAGATGACACAGACAAAACAGACTACTTAGGCATTATATATGAAAAATATGTCAAAGAAAATCCAGACCACACAGACGAGACAGACATTATAAATTAAAATGGTGTCACAATAGACACAGACATTGTTATAAATGACAAAGATATCACAATAGACAAAGACGACAGTGACGACACAGAAATTATAAACGACAAGGATGTCACAATAGACAAAGACGTTGTAAATGACAACGAAGTCACAATAGACAAAGACATTGTAAATGACAACGATGTCACAATAGACATAGATGACACAGACACTCTAAACTACAATGATGTCACAATAGACAGACTAGAAAGACAACACATACGACACAGACATTATAAAAGAAAATGATGTCAAAATAGACACAGAGGATACAGACGATAGAGACGATACAGACCACACAGACGACAGTCATTCTAAATGAAAACGATGTCAAAATAGACACAGAAGACACAGATGACACAGACATTATAAATGACAATGATGTCACAACAGACAGAGAAGACACAGACGACACAAATATAATAAAATAATTATGTCACAACAGACACAGATTTTATAAACAACAATGCCGTCTGAATAGACAAAGACAACACAGACGACACATATGACAGAGACATTAAAATGAAAATGATGTCAAAATAGAGACGACAAAGACAGTATAAATGACAATGATGTCACTACAGACAGAAATGACACAGACATTATAAGTGACAAGGATATAAGAACAGACACCGACAACACAGACGTTACAAATTACAATGATATCACAACAGACACAGACAACAGAGACAACACAGACATTATAAATTACAATGATGTCACATTAGACACAGACATTATAAGTGACATTATAAGACATTATTGTGACACAATAAACACAGAGGACACAGACGATAGAGACCACACAGACAACAAAGCCATTATAAATGAAAATGTCACAATTGACACAGAAGACACAGACATCACTGACGTCACAGACATTACATATGACAATGATGTCTCAAAAGACACACATGACACAGACCACACAGATGAGACAGGCATTATAAATGACAACGATGTGAAAACAGACACAGACGACACAGACATTATAAACGACAATGATGTCACAATAGACACAGACGATACAGACTACACACACATTAAAAATGACAATGATGTCACAACAGACACAGACGATACAGACGACACAAATGACAAACGACACAGACATTATGAATGACAACTATGTCACAATAAACACAGACAACACAGACATTATAAGTGACAATGATATCACACTAGATACAGACTACTCTGATATTTTAAAGGACAATGATTTCATAATAACCACAGACGACAGAAACGACAGAGGCGACAGAGACTACACAGACCACAGAGACGACACAGAAAACAGACAATGATGTCACAATATACACAGGCACACAGATGACACAGACATTAGAAATGACAGTGGTTTCACCATAGACACAGACCACACAGACATTATAAATGATAATGATGTCACAATAGATACAGACAACACAGATGTCATAGATATTATATATGACAACAACGTCAGAATAGACACAGATGACACTGAAGACTCAGACGACACAGACTACAGACATTATATATGACAATTAAGTCACAAGAGATACATACGAAACAGACGACACAGACGAAACAGACGATACAGGCATTATAAATTACAAAGTTGTCACAATATCACAGACAATTCAAACATGATAAATGACAATAACGTCACAATAGACACAGATGACACAGACATTATAAATGACAGTGGTTTCACAGTAGACACAGAATACACAGATATTATAAATGACAAGATATCACAATATACAAAGACGACACCGACGACACAGACATTATAAATGACAACGATGTCACAATAGACACAGACGACTCAGACATTATAAAAGACAACAATATCAGAATAGACACAGACACTATAAATTACAATGATATCACAATAGACACAGATGACAGACATTAAAAATTAGCATGATGTCACAATAGGCACAGACAACAGAGACCACACATATTATATATGACGATGTCACAATAGGCACAGACAACTCAGAAAACAGAATTTAGAAATGACAATGAAGTCACAATAGACAAATATGATACAAACGACAGAGATGACACAGACATTATATATTAGTATTATGTCACAATAGAATCAGACGACACAGACCATACAGACATTATTAATGACAATGATGTCACAACAGACAAAAACGACAGGGGCGACAAGGACGACACAGACATTATAAATGAAAATGATGTCAAATTACACACAGACGACTCAGACGACACAGACCACACAGACATAAATGACAATGATGTCAAAATATACAAAGATGACACAGACATTATAAATGACAACGATGTCACAATAGACACAGACCACACAGAAGACTCAGATGACACAGACGACACAGATATTATAGGTGACAATGATGTCACAATAAACCGATGACACAGACATTATAAGTGACAATGGTGTCACAATTAACCAGTGACACCGATATTATAAGTGACAATGATGTCACAATATACACAGACGACACAGACATTATAAGAAACGATGTCACAATTGACAGACAACACAGACATAATAAATGACAATGAGGTCACTATGGACACAGACGACACATGACAGACGACACAGACTTTCTAAATGACAATGATGTCACTATAGACACAGACGACAGACACGAAAATGGCAACACAGACATTATAAATGACAATGATTTCACAAAAGATACAGACGACACAGACACAAAAATGACAACACAGACATTATAAATGACAATGTCAAAATAGACACACGACACTCACTATATATGAGAATGATGTCACAATAGAAACAGACAGACACGAAAATGACAACTCATACAACACAGACATTATAAATGACAGTGATTTCACAATAGAGACAGACGACACAGACAGACACGAGAATGATGACAGAGACGACACAGACATTAAAAATGACAATGATGTCAAAATAGACACACACGACACACACCATATATAACAATGATGTCACAATAGACACAGACGACACAAACATCATAAATGACAACGATGCTCATTGCATCTTGAAAGACAAAAAATAAAACCCAAACAAAATTACTAGCTGGCGTTTGTAGGTAATGTAGGTACAAGTCATATCTAACTGTTGACTTGGCAGCCAACCCACCTGGCTATGGGAATCTACCCCCAGTTCAATTGTCACCCCTTGCTGCCAGACCCGATGCCTCTGCACCTGTAGAACTCAACATTCAATAACTTACCCCCAGACTCGACAGTAACTAAACAATTCCACACACTGTTTTGATTCAGGAATGCCAACCCTTCTTCACACAACAGCCAGGCAGAAAAAAAAAAGATAAAATCAAATCTTAACCATACACACCAGATTTATTGCCCCAAGAATTTAAACTGCTCTACCGACACTCCAACGTCAGATCTGAGATGGCTTTGGTCATTTCCTCTGTGGCTGCATAACCGACCAAAAATGATTCTCCTCACCCCATGTATCTATGGCTACTTGCTCTGGAATGCACCGTATCACCTCGCCCTTCAAAGCCTAACTAGACGGGTATATCTAAAGATCGAATTTCACTGCTATTCTTCTGCTAACTACCGTTTCCTTAGCTCAGGCAGAGCAGCTCCAGCCAGATTCAAACGTGCACAGACTGACTCTGCACAGAAAACCAATGACAGGATGCAGAAACAAAAAGGAAACTTGGTAAGAATGACTCTCAAAAGAGGGCTGGCATTGGGCAACAAGATGTAGGGAGCTGCAAGAAAGATTATGTCAGCCCTTGAAAAATGGAAGACTATGGCCCCTTTAAGAGCCATAGCCACAACTAGAAGGATGCAAGGGTGAGCCCTTCTTAAACACCTCAAAACAGAGTACGTATGGAGGAAGTGCCAGAACAGGGATTTAAGAAAATGGAACAATAAGGGCTGAGGATGCTAACGTGTCCTGTGATGCCTACGCAATAGGCAACTGACCAGAAATTGCCAAAATGCAAGACCTACCTGTACATGAAGATCACAATGCAAGAAAAGCAGCGCCTGATCAGCACCTTACTAAGAACAGACATCCAAGAGTCTAGAGATGACACGTGGATCAAATGCAAAGATGACATCAAGACCTGCAGAAGATTTAAGACACAGCAGAATCTACACAGTCTAAACAACAAGACAGATATAGGCTGGAACTGCCCTGCCTGGTACACGCTAGCTTGGGGCTGAAAATTAAACCCCTCTCCAAACGTGTAACAAGGTGCACTCTTCCTGTACAACCCTCTACCCTAGGCTAAATCCCCTCCCTGCCATTCTCAACATTCTGCCCTCTTCCCGGACCAAAACCACAGCCCCCTTAACTTTCTGAGGACCGAGGGCCTGAAGATATCCTTGGCAGAAAAAACCCAAACTGCATCAACTGTCTGGAAAAATCCTGCACTCTCACATTGTCCTGGACAATAATCTGCAAAAAAAAAAAAAAAAAAACAAAAACATACAGAAAACACAGTGCCAAGTCAGCATCACACTGCTCACTGCCAACATCTTGTACTACACTCACTGCAAAACTGCCAAGGCATTCTGCTCACCTATTTGATGCCAATTCAAACATTGGATGCTGCAGTCATCATCACCTGGGGCACTTGAGGTAGACAGACGGAAAATTTACTATTGCGCTTCTGAGAAATCAGTCCCGTGCTCCATCTCTCTACTCCCCTGTTCACCTCAACTGCTCTTTGCATTCTAAAAGTGGACCACACAGCATCTACAAAACCAAAGGCCAATGCTCAATGGAGTTGCTGCGTACTACAGGGCTCTAACACACCTATTTGAACAACAACCTCCTCACCTCTCAGACCACACATCAGCAAGAAGCTTCACCCCCCTGAGGCTGTATTTGGCACCTGCCACAGAAAAAGCATGCTTTTGTACTATACTAAAGCACAGGCTGCCCCAAGCAACACCTATCTCCACTGCATTACCTTGACTGCTCAGATGCCCAGCTTGCCTCATCTTCTGTGGTTGTGTTGAGGCTTGAGCTCCACCTGGAATATACAAACAGCAAGGATGATTGTAACTTCATTGAAGAAAACCAACACACGGTAACTGATCATACAGCCACGGTTACATTTCCCTACCAACACCACAGCCAACTCGCCTCACTATGGCACACTAACTGCACGCAACTCCATCCGTGCCCCTCGGCACACAGGTCAGCCCGCTACGTCTGAAAAACACAACAGCAAAGAAGTCACCCTGACGCTCAGCAACGCCCTAAGAATTCCAAGACTCTACTGCACATTACAGTCAAGCAAAGCTAGTCCACAACCAAACCCAAACATTAATTGCTGCTCCCTTGACATTGAAACCCCTTCGCTACTGCTCCACTGGCTGCTCCCATGCAGTTTTGGTCACCCCCTCTGTGGCTCCAGAGACAAGCAGAAACTACCCTCCTCACCCGCCACACCGAGGGCTGCTAGTTCTGCAAATAAGGGATGCCCCTAGACCGCAATGTCTAGGCACGTCAAAATGTTAAGCACACAATCGGGCCACTATACCCCTGCTGACGCTTATCGCCTCCTCTACACACCTGGCAGAGCAGCTCCAACCAGACACAAATACACGCAGAACATCAACACATAAGACCAACGTCGTGAACCGGGAACAAAAGAAAAGTCGCGGCAACAAGGAGGACACCTGGACCACGCATGCCAATGGGCAAGGCAATGGACAGGGCTCCGAGGAACAACCTACGGTAGCCCTGGAAAAGCGAAGAACCGTGCATGGTTCCAAAGAGATAGTGCCACAACTGGCAAGATGAACGGGCAATAAACTTTTAAAGTCCTAAACATGCAGAGGATGGACGGAACAAGTCCCAGAACACGGATCCAGGAAAACAGAAGACTAACTATCCCGGATGGCGAGGCAGGCTGCAAGGCTGCAGCAGAAGACAGCTGACCGGATGCTTCCAAAACACAAGAGCGATCCACACTTTAGAAATGCAAAGAAAGAAAAGCAGTGCCCCATCGACACTGCCTTGATGAGTACGAGCATTTGGGACCCTAGACATGGCACCCAAGGCACGCCTGCCATGCCCTGAGCACAAAAGACAACATCAAGACCTGCAGAAAATTTCAGACATGGCACGGTGACTACACAAACTAGACAACAACAGATACAGGCTGGAACTGCCCTGCCCATGCAGGGTTTGAGCTGAGAAGTAGGCCCCTCTGCCTTCACCTGCCCAAAGAGGACTCTCCCTGCACAGCCTAGGCTACCTTCCAAACCCCTCCCTGCTAGCCCCATCCCACCTCCCGCTTCCCAACTCCGGTCTCTCAATTTAGCTTTCAGAGGGCCACGAATGAAGCTGTCCTTGGACAAAGCAGCTCAAATCACATCAGCTAACAGAAATAATCCTGCAGTCACTGCTTTCCTCTTCAGCATCTGCAAGAAAAATGAACAGAAAAACACAGTGCCAAAACACGAGAACGATCCCGGCTTCAGGAGCACGATGCAAGAAAAGCAGTGCCCAATCAACAGTGCATTGATGAGTACGAGCATTCAGGACCCTAGATATGGTGCTCGAGGCATGTCCGGCATGCTGTAAAGGATCACTCATTACAACGGGATGTGGCCAAAACCAGGAGGATGTACGTGAAAGGATCACCTTTTAAATGACTAAAGGCACAAGATGCATGGAAGAAGTCTCAGGTCAACAGGGATCCTTGAAAATATATGACTAGCGATTGTGGCCACCAACACAGGCTGCAAGGCCACGGGAAAAGATGGCTAACTAGAAACTTTGAAAATGTGAATCCAATCCACACTTAGGTTATGATGCAAGAAGAACAGTGCCTAATTGGTATTGTACCCATGAGTACAGGCATTCAAGACCCTCGAGATGCTGCTCAAGTCATATGCTGCATTCCTTTAAAGCAAAGGGGACATCAAGGCTTAAGAAACGTAAAAGAGAAACAGAATATAAAGCACACGGCACAGACAAGCTGGAACGGCCCTGCCAGGAATGTGCCAGCTTTGGGCTGAGAAGTAACACCCTCCAGCTCTCCCTGCCCAAAGGGGACACTTCCCGCACAGCCCTCTCCCCTAGGCTACTTTTAAAACTCCTCCCTGCCATCCCCAGCCTTCTCCCCTCTGTCATACCCCACCCCTGCCCCCGTCCCTCAACTTAGCTTTCAGACCACCAGAAGGCTTCCTCAGGAGAAAAAAACTCTAAGAACATCAGCTTCCTGGAATGATCCTACAGTTGCCAGGATCCACTTCGCAATCTACAAGAAAACTAAAATAGTGCCAACAGCCAGCATTGCACTGATCAATGTCAGCACCTTACATGACAACTTGTTCTGCCTAACTGCCATGTCCTTCCACTCACTTGCTCCACAGCAGTTCTTCTGTCAGATGCTGCAGCTGTTATCACCCAGGGTAATTAAATTCAGAGAATTACTCTCACACCTGTGAGAAGTCTGCCCCATGCTCCTTCTCCCTACTAGCCAGCTCATCTCAAATGCTCTTCCCATTCCCAAGGTGGCCCACACAGTGCCTGCCAAACCAAAAGTAAATACTATGTTGCCAAAGAACACTTTGCTCTTCTAGACATACTCAACTTCCTCCTCACCATCAGCCCCACAATGATGAGAATAAACCTGACTACCTCACCGGCACCCCAAAATTCTCTGCTATCTGCTTACCTCTCCTCTCCTCCTCACCACTTAAGTTGTAGGACCAGTAGTGGTGATACCCAGGACAAAAGAAAGATGAGCCACGGAAATCCACATTTTAGGAAGGAACCAAACTTTAGTCGTAGGAGTGAACAAGAAGAACTTGAAAAAAATATTCTTATCAAAACCCAGTAATGATTATTAACACAGAAGACATAAAAACACAGGACACTCACCACACAGCAATGGCGACTGGAATTACAGAGGCAGTCAGCCAATGAAAAACTCGCAACAGTGGGATTGACTACTCTAAGACCTAAATTGGAAACTCAATGACCGTAAAAAAACACAATGGATAACAGGGACAAGGTAACAACCGCTGTAAGCAATAACAGAGCAAACCTCACTGGCAAGTTCAGGAAAAATCCAAAACTCTACTAAATAAGGGAGGCTTGTGTGCCCACACACCAGATGAAAAAGAGTTGCTCAGCTGCTAACTGTTACGAGCCAAAACAATATCCAATCTCTTCCCTGAGAAATGCAAGGGAAACAAGCGGCAGAATCCTGCACTGTAGATAGGCAGCGAGTCCATACCTTGAAGTAGCAAGGTCTCTGATATTCATAGGATCACCAGGTTGGAAAAGACCCATTGGATCATTGAGTCCACCCATTCCTATCAATCACTAAACAATGCCCCTCACCATCTCATCCACCCATCCTTTAAACACCTCCAGGGAAGGTGACTCTACCACCTCCTTGGGCAGCCTTTGCCCATCCCCAATAACCCTTTCAGTGAAATATTTTTTCCTGATGTACTGCCTGAAGCTTCCCTGGCAGAGCTTGAGGCTATTCCCTCTTGTCCTGTCCCCTGTCCCTTGGGAGAAGAGGCCAGCTCCCTCCCCTCCACAACCTCCTTTCAGGTAGTTGCAGAGAGCAACGAGGTCTCCCCTCAGCCTCCTCTTCTCCAGGCTAAACACCCCCAGCTCTCTCAGCCGCTCCTCATAAGGCTTGTTCACCAGCCCCCTCACCAGCTACATTACTCTTCTCTGGACATTCAGATGGATGGAGACAGGATGGATGCAAAGAAGTTAGTTGAGGAACACAATAAGTAGAAGGTATAAGGGAGCAGAGATCTCACAGCCCTAGAGATGACATTTCTTAGGGTAACTAATAATTTTCAACTTGTGTCTCAACCTCATCATTACCTCATTGGCTACAGAGAGACTAGAACAACAGACACCTGAACGGCACTTGCATCTGACCACCAAACTGACCCAAGAAAGACCGATGAACCCATCTCCCTTTCCCCAAACCATTAAAGCCCTTTTCTACGCCTGAAGTATCAGAGAAGGAACCCGGCTCCTTCTTAACAGCACCTGCCCTATATTTTAACCCCCCTGACCCTTCTGTGTTGCTGTTCCTTGGGAGCTGTGCTCCTGAGCCCTTCCCAGGGCTCCCCTGGCCCCTTCTATCTTCCACCAACCCACAGACTCTACTTCCTACCCTAGGCCAACAAACTTCATTCCAGATTATTATCACCCACGAGGTGCCCATTACAAACTGCAGAGCCCCTAGGGCCAATACATCATGCCACACAGAATGAGGAACAACAACAAATCATCCCATAACCAAAAACTTGAGGCAAAGCACCCAGAAAAAAAAAAAGAAGAAGGAAATCAAAAACATCTTGCCCCCTCCAACACCCAATCAAAAATTACTGACAAAAAAGCCCCATAGTTACACCTGTATGTGCTGCTTCGCCTGGACTCTTCCAAAGCTCATACCTCCAACAGACGCCTCTGCTTCTTTAGAAGAACAAAAAGAAAAAAAAAAACTAAAAAAGCCAAAACCCACCACTTACCCAACTAGCTTAATCTGCCTAAAAAGCTACAATGAATGGAAACAGCAGCAAAACTCTAATCTCAAGGATAAACCACAACTTAAATGACCTCCAGAGGCAAGGCCTGTGGCTTATATAACCCCTGGGCCTTCCCGCCCACCACCTGTGACTGGGGTGTGGTGAAGCCCTCACAGGTATAAATAGTGCCTGAGGAGGAGCTGTGCTTTATTAACTCTGCCTTGCATTCTCAGCTAGAACAATGCTACTACATGTCTGAAAGCATCCTTACAAGAAATAACAGTATGCGTGCTGTCACTGCAACATTGCTAGTTGTGACAGTGATGGAACTAGGTAACAAACATTTTAGAGCTGGACTTTTTGGTTCCTTTCATTTATCGTGCTGCTACAATTACTGTTCCCTGGTATCGCTATACCCCTACTCTTTAATTTTTCTGTGCTCTTTTCTCTCTCTTTTTCCCACCCCCCAGTCTTCAGTATCTGTTCTCTGCCCATACTTAGTTTTTCCTTTTCCATCTTTGTCCCAATCTGCGTTCCTCGTTCTGTTCCCCCACAATTTCACTGGCTTGATCCTTGTAGTTTGTTCTTTCTCTGCACCTGCAAATGCCTTGCTTGTCTTTCTCTTTCTATCTCTCTTTCTTTCTCTATCCCTTTGTATTGCTCACTGTTGCTGTTCTATTTTTTCCATTCACTCTGTATCTTGACACTCCCCTTTTCATCTCTTGCTATTTCTGAATTTTTGTGCTAGTCCTTGCTCTTTTGAATAATCCTCTGTCTGTCTGTAGGGCTCCTAGTTCCTCTAAAACAAGTCAGCTCTTTTTTATGTACACACATGGCCTTATGAGAAATGGCTCAGAGAGCTGGGCTTGTTTAGCCTGGAGAAGTGGAGGCTGAGGGGAGACCTCATTGCTCTCTACAACTACAAGGTCTACAAAGAAGGTCGGACAAGGGAAATGAAGGGCGAAGAAGGTGGGAGAAGGGCAAAGAATTTCGGAGAAGGTTGGAGAAGTTCAAAGAAGTTTGGAGAAGTTAAAAGAAGTTCAAAGAATTTCAGAGAAGGTCGGAGAAGTTAAGAGTAGGTCAGAGAAGGTCAGATTAGGTCGGAGAAGGTCAGAGAATGTCAAAGAAGCTTGGAGAAGTTCAAAGAAGGTCAGAGAAGGTCAAAGGTGGTTGGAGAATTTCAAAATAGTTCAGAGAAGGTCGGAGAATTTCGGAGAAGGTCAAAGAAGCTCAGAGAAGGTCAAAGAAGTTTGGAGAAAGATAAAGACGGTTGGAGAAGTTCGGAGAAGGTCAAAGAATTTTGAAGAAGGTTGGAGAATGTCAGAGAAGTTAGGAGAAGTTTGGAGAAGGTCAAAAAAGTGTGGAGAAGGTTGGAGAAAGTAAAAGAAGTTTGGAGAAAGTCGCAGAAGGTTGGAGAAGGTCTAAGAAGGTCTAAGAAGGTTGGAGAAAGATAAAGACAGTTGGAGAAGATCGGAGAAGGTCAGAGAAGGTCAAAGAAGGTTGGAGAAGTTCAAAGAATGTCGGAGAAGGTCAGAGAAGTTCAGTGAAGTTCGGAGAAGTTCAAAGGTGGTCGGAGAAGGTCAAAGAGGGTCGGAGAAAGATAAAGATGGTTGGAGAAGATTGGAGAAGGTCGAAGAAGGTAAAAGATGGTCGGAGAAGGTAAAAGAATTTTGAAGAAGGTCAGAGAATGTCAAAAAAGTGTGGAGAAGGTCGGAGAAAGTAAAAGAAGTTTGGAGAAGGTTGGAGAAGTTAAAAAAAGCATGGAGAAGCTCGGAGAAGCTCGGAGAAGGTCGGAGAAGCTCGGAGAAGGTCAAAGAAGCTCGGAGAAAGATAAAGACGGTTGGAGAAGATTGGAGAAGGTCAAAGAAAGTCAGAGAAGTTCAGAGAAGTTCAAAGGTTGTCGGAGAAGGTCAAAGAAGGTTGGAGAAGTTCAGAGAAGTTCGAAGAAGGTCAAAGAAGGTGGGAGAAGTCAAAGAAGGCCGGAGAAGGTCAAGGAAGGCTGGAGAAGGTCAAAGAAGGCCGGAGAAAGTAAAAGAAGGTCAGAGAAGGTCGGAGAAGGTCAGAGAAGTTTGGAGAAGGTCAAAGATGGTCAGAGAAAGTCAGAGAAGGTCAAAGAAAGTTGGAGAAGTGAGGAGAACTATTAGACATTCTGGGGGCCTGAAAGGGTCAAAGACAGAATAATGAAAGCCAAGAGCCTGGAGAGCAATATTCTGTCTGGCCTGAAAGGGTCAGGAACAGAGTATCATGCCAACAACAAAGCTGCTCCTCCTGAAAGGGAGGTTGTGGACTATCAGGGCTCTTGGCAACATGCTTAGTTTCTCATCATTCCAGGGCCCGAGTTAAATATATTTCAAGAACACCTGCAGGTCTAAGATAAGACCACCACAAACAGAATAATGTGTGAATCCTTGAACAGACACGTAGTCCCTCACTTGTAGAACTTGCATAACTTGTATTCTCACGGTAAGAATAGCAGTAATGTAAACAGTGCACTCAAGCTTGGTAGAAACTGACAAGCTCTCCCAGGAGAGTATAAAAACTCTGGTTGAGGAATAAAGAATTGCTACTTGCCACCAGAGCAGTAGTCCGTCTAGTCTCTCTAAGACGTCCCTGTGAGCTGGTCTCCGTCAGAGAAGTATAAAGATGGTCAGAGAAGATTGGAGAAGTTCGGAAAAGGTCAAAGATGGTCGGAGAAAGTCAGAGAAGGTAGGAAAATTTGGGAGAAGGTCAAAAAATGTCAAAGAAGTTCGGAGAAGGTCGGAAAAGGTGAAAGCAAGTTGGAGAAGGCCAGAGAAATTCCAGGAAGGTCAGAGAAGGTCAAAGAAGGGTGGAGAAGGTCAGGTCAGAGAAGATCAAAGAAGGTCGGAAAAGTTCAGAGAAGGTTGGAGATGGTCAAAGAAGGTCAGAAAAGGTCGAAGAGTGTCAGAGAAGGTGAAAGAAGGTCAGAGAAGGTCGGAGAAGATCAAATAAGTCTGGAGCAGGTCGGAGAAGGTCAGAGAAGGTCAAAGAGGGTCGGAGAATGTCAAAGAAGGACAAAGAAATTCGGAGAAGGGAAAGGAAGATTGGAAAAGGTCAAAGAAGGTAGGAGAAGGTTGGAGAAGTTTGGAGTGGGTCAAAGAAGGTCAGAGAAGCTCAAAGAAAGTCAGAGAAGTTCAAAAGTGGTCGGAGAAGTTCATAGAAGGGCGGAGAAGTTCAAAGAAGTTCAGAGAAAGTCAAAGAAGTTTGGAGAAGGTCGGAGAAGGTTGGAGAAGTTCAAAGAAGTTTAGAGAAGGTCGGAGAATGTCAATGAAGGTCAGAGATAGGCATAGAAGGTGGGAGAAGGGCAAAGAACTTGGGAGAATATCGGAGAAGTTCGGAGAAGGTCAATGAAGGTCAGAGAAGGTCAATGAAGGTCAGAGAAGATTGGAGAAGTTTAGAGAAGGGAAAAGAAGGTTGGAGAAGTTCAGAGAAGGTCTGAGACAGTCAAAGAAAGTCGGAGAAGGTCAGAGAAGTTTGGAGAAGTATAAAGACATTCAGACAATTTCGGAGAAGTTCGGAGAAGGTCGGAGAAGTTCATAGAAAGTCGGAGAAGTTCATAGAAAGTCAGAGAAGTTCAAAGAAGTTCGGAGAAGTTCAAAGAAGTTGGGAGAAAGTCAAAAAAGATCGGAGAAGGTCAAAGAAGATCTGACAAGATCAAAGAAGCTCAGAGAAGTTCAAGGAAGGTCGGAGAAGGTCAGAGAAGTTCAAAGAAGGTCGGAGTAGGTCAAAGAAGTTCAGGGAAGGTCAAAGAAGGTCAGAGAAGTTCAGAGAAGTACGCAGAAGGTCAGAGAAGGTCAGAGAATGTCAAAGAAGGTCGGAGAAGGTCAAAGAAGGTTGGAAAAGTTCAAAGAGGGTCAGATAAGGTAAAAGAAGGTCAGAGAAGGTCAAATAATTCCAGAGTAGGTCGAAGAAAGTCAGAGAATTTCAAAAGTGGTCGGAGAAGGTCGGAAAAGGTCGGAGAAGATCAAGGAAGGTCGGTGAAGTTCGGAGAAGATTATGGAAGGTCAAAGAAGTTTAAAGGTGGTCGGAGAAGTTCATAGAAGGTTGGAGAATGTCAAAGAAGTTTGGAGAAGATCAAAGAAGTTCGGAGAAAGGCAAAGAAGGTTGGAGAGGTCGGAGAATTTCGGAGAAGGTCAAAGAAGGTCTGACAAGATCAAAGAAGATTGGAGAAGGTCAAAGAACATCGGAGAATGTCGGAGAAGTTCAAAGAACGTTGGAGAATGTCAAAAGAGGTTGGAGAAGGGCGGAGAATTTCGCAGAATTATGGAAAAGGTCGAAGAAGTTCAGAGGTGTTCAAAGAATGTTGGAGAATGTGAAAGAAGTTCGAAGAAGAGGACAGAGGTCAGGGTAAAGGTTCAGAGGTCAGAGGTCAGAGGTAAGGGTTCAGAGCTCAGTGGTAAGGGTAAGGGTTCAGAGGTCAGAGGTCATGGGTCAGGGGTCGGGGGTCATGGGTAAGGGGTCAGGGTCAGAGGTCAGGGGTCGGGGGTCAGGGGGTCAGGAGGTCAGGGTCAGGTGTCAGGGGTCAGAGGTCAAGGTCGGGGTCAGAGGTAAGAGCTCAGGCTCAGAGGTCAGATATCAGGGGACAGGGTCAGAGGTCAGGGGTCAAGGTCAGGGGGTCAGGGTCAGGAGTCAGGGGTCAGAGGTCTGGGTCAGGGGTCAGGGTCAGGGGTCAGAGTCAAGGGTCAGGGTTCAGAGGTCAGGATTCAGAGGTCAAGGGTTAGGGTCAGGGGTCAGGGTCAGGGTTCAGGGTCACGTACAGGGGTTACCGGTCAGGGTCAGGGGTCAGGGTGAGGGGTCAGGGGTCAGGGTCAGTGGTCAGGGTCAGGGGTCAGGGTTCAGGGTTCAGGGTCAGGGGACAGGGTCAGGGGTGAGGGGGTCAGGGGACACGGTCAGAGGTCGGGGTCAGGGTCAGGGGTCAGGGGTCAGGGTGATGTTAAGGGGTTAGGGGTCAATGTCGGGGTCAGGGTGAGGGGTCAGGGGTCATAGGTCAGGGGTCAGAGGTCAGAGGTCATGGGTCAGGGGTCGGGGTAAGAGTCAAGCATCAGAGGTCAGGGGTCATGGGTAAGGGGTCAGAGGTCAGGGGTCAGAAGACAGAAGTCAGGGGTAAGGGGATCAGGGTTCAGGGTCATAGGTCAGGGTCAGGGGTCAGAGTTCCGGTGTCAGGGGTCAGGGTTAGAGGTCAGAGGTCAGGGGTCAGGGGATAAGGGTAAGGGTCAGGGGTTGTGGGTCATGGGTAAGGGGTCAGGGGTCAGGGTGATGTTCAGGGGTTAGGGGTCAGGGTTGCGGTCAGGGTGAGGGGTCAGGGATCAGAGGTCAGGGTAAGGGTTCAGAGGTCAGAAGTCAGAGTAAGGGTTCAGAGGTCAGAGGTCAGGGGTCGGGGGTCATGGGTAAGGGGTCAGGTTAAGGGCTCGGGGTCAGAGTAAAGGGTCAGGGGTCAGGGGTCATGGGTCAGAGTTCATAGGTAAGGGGTCATAGGTCAGGGAGTAAGGGTCAGGGTCAGGGGTCAGAGGTTGGTGGTCATGTGTAAGGGGTCAGGGGTCAGGGGTCATGGGTCAGGGGTCAGTGTCAAGGGTCAGGGTCAGGAGTCAGTGGTCAGAGGTCAGGGTCAGGGGTCAGAGGTCAGGGGTCAGAGCTCACGGTCAGAGGTCAGGGGTCAGGGATCAGTGTCAGAGGTCAGGGGTCAGGGGTAAGGGTCAGGGGTCAGAGGTCAGGGTGATGTTCAGGGGTTAGGGGTCAGGGTCGGGGTCAGAGTGAGGGGTCAGGGGTCAGAGGTCAGGGTAAGGGTTCAGAGGTCAGAGGTCAGGGGTTAGGGGTCGGGAGTCATGTGTAAGCGGTCAGGGTCATGGGTCAGAATCAAGGGTCAGAGTTCTGGGGTCAGGGGTCATGGGTCATAGGTCAGGTGTCAGGGGTCGGAGGTCAGAGGTCAGGGGTCAGAGGTCAGAGGTAAGAGCTCAGGCTCAGAGGTCAGATATCAGGGGACAGGGTCAGAGGTCAGGGGTCAAGGTCAGGGGGTCAGGGGGTCAGGAGTCAGGGGTCAGAGGTCTGGGTCAGGGGTCAGGGTCAGGGGTCAGAGTCAAGGGTCAGGGTTCAGAGGTCAGGATTCAGAGGTCAGGGGTTAGGGTCAGGGGTCAGGGTCAGGGTTCAGGGTCACGTACAGGGGTTACGGGTCAGGGTCAGGGGTCAGGGTCAGGGGTCAGGGTCAGTGGTCAGGGTCAGGGGTCAGGGTCAGGGTTCAGGGTCAGGGGACAGGGTCAGGGGTGAGGGGGTCAGGGGTCAGGGCCAGGGGTCAGAGGTCAGGGGTCGGGTCATGGGTCAGGGTCAGGGTCAGGGGTTCAGGGTCAGAGGTCAGGGGTCAGGGTCAGGGGTCAGAGGTCAAGGTCAGAGGTCGGGGTCAGGGGTCAGAGGTCAGGGGTCAGAGGTCAAGTGTCAGGGTTCAGAGGTTAGGGTCAGGGGTCAGAGGTCAGGGATCATGGGTCAGAGGTCGGGGCCAGGTTTCAGAGGTCAGAGGTCAGGTGCCAGGGGTCAGGTGTCAGATTCAAGGGTCAGAGATCAGGGGTTGGGGTCATGGTTCAGGGGTCAGAGTTTAGGGGTCAGGGTTCAGAGGTCAGGTGTCAGAGTTCAGGTGTCAGGGGTCAGAGGTCAGGGGTTGGGGTCAGAGGGAATAGGTCAGGCGTCAAGGGTCATAGGTCTGGGGTCCGAACTCAGGGTCAGAGGTCAGGGGGTAAGGGTCAGGGTCAGGGGTAAGGGTCAGAGGTCAGGGGTCGGGGGTCAGGGGTCAGGTGGTCAGGGGTCAGGAGTCAGAGGTCATGGTCAGGGGTCAGGGGACAGGGTCAGGGGTCAGGTTCAGGGTAAGGGTTCAGAGGTCAGAGGTCAGGGGTCAGAGGTCAGGGGTAAGGGCCAGGGGTCAGGGGTCGGGGCCAGGGGTGGAGGGTCATGGGTCAGGGGTCATGGTTAGAGGTCAGGGTTCAGAGGTCAGGGGTCAGGGTTAAGGGGTCGGGGGTAAGGGTCAGGGTCAGGGGTCGGGGTCATGGGTCAGAGTTCATAGGTCAGGGGTCATAGGTCAGGGAGTAATGGTCAGGGTCAGGGGTCAGGGGTTGGTGGTCTTGGGTCAGGGTCAGGGGTCAGGGTCAGAGGTCAGGGGTCAGGGGTCAGAGTCAAGGGTCAGGGGTCAGGGGTCATGGGTCAAGGGTCAGTGTCAAGGGTCAGGAGTCAGAGGTCAGAGGTCAGGGTCAGGGGTCAGAGGTCAGGGGTCAGAGCTCACGGTCAGGGGTCAGGGGTCATAGTCAGAGGTCAGGGTCAGGGGTCAGGGGTCAGCGTGATGTTAAGGGGTTAGGGGTCAGGGTCGGGGTCAGGGTGAGGGGTGAGGGGTACGGGGTCATGGGTCATGGGTCAGTGGTCAGAGGTCAGAGGTCAGGGGTCAGGGGTCGGTGTCAGAGTCAAGCATCAGAGGTCAGAGGTCAGGGGTCATGGGTAAGGGGTCAGAGGTCAGGGGTCAGAAGACAGAAGTCAGGGGTCAGGAGTCAGGGGTAAGGGGATCAGGGTTCAGGGTCATAGGTCAGGGGTCAGGGGTCAGAGGTCCGGTGTCAGGGGTCAGGGGTCAGGGTTAGAGGTCAGAGGTCAGGGGTCAGGGGTTAAGGGTCAGGGTCAGGGGTTGTGGGTCATGGGTAAGGGGTCAGGGTTCAGGATGATGTTCAGGGGTTAATGGTCAGGGTCGGGGTCAGGGTGAGGGGTCAGAGGTCAGGGTAAGGGTTCAGAGGTCAGAGGTCAGGGTAAGGGTTCAGAGGTCAGAGGTCAGGGGTCGGGGGTCATGGGTTAGGGGTCAGGTTAAGGGGTCGGGGTCAGAGTCAAGGGTAAGGGGTCAGGGGTCATGGGTCAGAGTTCATAGGTAAGGGGTCATAGGTCAGGGAGTAAGGGGTCAGTGTCAGGGGTCAGGGTGAGGGGTCAGGGTGAGGGGTCAGGGGTCAGAGGTCAGGGTAAGGGTTCAGAGGTCAGAGGTCAGGGGTCAGGGGTTAGATGTCAGAGGTCAGGGGTTAGGGTTCGGGGGTCATGGGTAAGAGGTCAGGGTCAGGGGTCAGGGGTCACGGGTCAGGGGTCAGAGATCAGTGTTTAGAGGTCAGGGGTCAGGGGGTCAGGGTTCAGGGTCATAGGTCAGGGTCAGGGGTCAGAGGTAAGGTGTCAGGTGTCGGAGGTCAGGGGTCAGAGGTCAGGGTTCAGGGTCAGGGGTCAGGGGTCAGAGGTCAGGGGTAAGGGCCAGGGGTCAGGGGTCGGGGCCAGGGGTGGAGGGTCATGGGTCAGGGGTCATGGTTAGAGGTCAGGGTTCAGAGGTCAGGGGTCAGGGTTAAGGGGTCGGGGGTAAGGGTCAGGGTCAGGGGTTGGGGGTCATGTTTACGGGGTCAGGGGTCAGGGTGATGTTCAGGGGTTAGGGGTCAGGGTTGCGGTCAGGGTGAGGGGTCAGGGATCAGAGGTCAGGGTAAGGGTTCAGAGGTCAGAGGTCAGGTTAAGGGTTCAGAGGTCAGAGGTCAGGTATCAGGGGTCGGGGTCATGGGTAAGGGGTCAGGTTCAGGGGTCAGGGGCCAGAGTCAAGGGTCAGGGGTCAGGGGTCATGGGTCAGAGTTCATAGGTCAGGGGTCATAGGTCAGGGAGTAATGGTCAGGGTCAGGGGTCAGGGGTTGGTGGTCTTGGGTAAGGGTCAGGGTCAGGGGTCAGGGTCAGAGGTCAGGGGTCAGGGGTCAGAGTCAAGTGTCAGGGGTCAGGGGTCATGGGTCAAGGGTCAGTGTCAAGGGTCAGGAGTCAGAGGTCAGAGGTCAGGGTCAGAGGTCAGGGGTCAGAGCTCACGGTCAGGGGTCAGGGGTCATAGTCAGAGGTCAGGGTCAGGGGTCAGGGGTCAGCGTGATGTTAAGGGGTTAGGGGTCAGGGTCGGGGTCAGGGTGAGGGGTGAGGGGTACGGGGTCATGGGTCATGGGTCAGGGGTCAGAGGTCAGAGGTCAGGGGTCAGGGGTCGGTGTCAGAGTCAAGCATCAGAGGTCAGAGGTCAGGGGTCATGGGTAAGGGGTCAGAGGTCAGGGGTCAGAAGACAGAAGTCAGGGGTCAGGAGTCAGGGGTAAGGGGATCAGGGTTCAGGGTCATAGGTCAGGGGTCAGGGGTCTGAGGTCCGGTGTCAGGGGTCAGGGGTCAGGGTTAGAGGTCAGAGGTCAGGGGTCAGGGGTTAAGGGTCAGGGTCAGGGGTTGTGGGTCATGGGTAAGGGGTCAGGGTTCAGGATGATGTTCAGGGGTTAATGGTCAGGGTCGGGGTCAGGGTGAGGGGTCAGGGGTCAGAGGTCAGGGTAAGGGTTCAGAGGTCAGAGGTCAGGGTAAGGGTTCAGAGGTCAGAGGTCAGGGGTCGGGGGTCATGGGTTAGGGGTCAGGTTAAGGGGTCGGGGTCAGAGTCAAGGGTAAGGGGTCAGGGGTCATGGGTCAGAGTTCATAGGTAAGGGGTCATAGGTCAGGGAGTAAGGGTCAGGGTCAGGGGACAGGGGTTGGTGGTCATGTGTAAGGGGTAATGGTCAGAGGTCAGGGGTCATGGGTCAGGGGTCAGTGTCAAGGGTCAGGGTCAGGAGTCAGTGGTCAGAGGTCAGGATCAGGGGTCAGAGGTCAGGGGTCAGAGCTCACGGTCAGAGGTCAGGGGTCAGTGTCAGAGGTCAGGGTCAGGGGTCAGGGGTCAGGTGTAAGGGTCAGGGGTCAGTGGTCAGGGTGATGTTCAGGGGTTAGGGGTCATGGTCGGGGTCAGGGTGAGGGGTCAGGGGTCAGAGGTCAGGGTAAAGGTTCAGAGGTCAGGGGTCAGGGGTCGGGAGTCATGTGTAAGCGGTCAGGGTCAGGGGTCAGAATCAAGGTTCAGGGGTCAGGGGTCATGGGTCATAGGTCAGGTGTCAGGGGTCGGAGGTCAGAGGTCAGGGGTCAGGAATCAGGGGTCATGGGTCATGGATCAGGGGTCAGAGGTCATGGTCAGGGGTCAGGGGTCAGGGGTGAGGGAAAAGGGTCAGGGGTCAGGGTCAGGGTAAGGGTTCAGAGGTCAGATGTCAGAGGTCAGGGGTCAGGGGTCGGGGGTCATGGGTAAGGGGTCAGTGTCAGGGGTCAGGGTGAGGGGTCAGGGGTCAGAGGTCTGGGTAAGTGTTCAGAGATCAGGGGTCAGGGGTCAGGGTTAGGGTTCAGATTCAAGAGTCAGAGGTCAGGGGTCATGGGGAAGAGGTCAGGGGTCGGGGGTCGGGGGTCAGAGGTCATAGGTCAGGGGTCATGGGTCATGGGTCAGGGTTCAGAGGTCATGGGTCATGGCTCAGAGGTCAGAGGTCAGGGGTTAGGGTTCGGGGGTCATGGTAAGGGGTCAGGGGTCAGGGGTCATGGGTCATAGGTCAGGGGTCAAAGGTCATGGTCAGGGGTCAGGTGTCAGGGGATAGGGGACAGGGTCAGGGGTCAGGGTCAGGGTAAGGGTTCAGAGGTCAGATGTCAGAGGTCAGGGGTCAGGGGTCGGGGGTCATGGGTAAGTGGTCAGTGTCAGGGGTCAGGGTGAGGGGTCAGGGGTCAGAGGTCTGGGTAAGTGTTCAGAGATCAGGGATCAGGGGTCGGGGTTAGGGTTCAGATTCAAGAGTCAGAGGTCGGGGTCATGGGGAAGAGGTCAGGGGTCGGGGGTCGGGGGTCAGAGGTCATAGGTCAGGGGTCATGGGTCATGGGTCAGGGTTTAGAGGTCATGGGTCATGGCTCAGAGGTCAGAAGTCAGGGGTCAGGTGTCAGGGGTCGGGGTAAGGGTTCAGAGGTTAGAGGTCAAGGTAAGGGTTTCGATGTCAGAGGTCAGGGGTTAGGGTTCGGGGGTCATGGGTAAGGGGTCAGGGTCAGGGGTCAGGGGTCGTGGGTCAGAGGTCAGAGATCAGTGTTTAGAGGTCAGAGGTCAGAGGTCAAGGGTCAGGGGGTCAGGGTTCGGGGTCATAGGTCAGGGTCAGGGGTCAGAGGTAAGGTGTCAGGTGTCGGAGGTCAGGGGTCAGGGGTCAGGGGTCAGTGCCATGGGTCAGGGGTCAGGGGTCATGGGTCAGGGGTCAGAGGTCAGGGGTAAGGGGTAAGGGCCAGGGGTCAGGGCCAGGTGTAAGAGGTTAGGGGTCGAGGGTCATGGGTCAGGGGTCATGGTTAGAGGTCAGGGTTCAGAGGTCAGGGGTCAGGGGTCAGGGTTCAGGGGTCGGGGGTAAGGGTCAGGGTCAGGGGTTGGGGGTCATGGGTAAGGGGTCAGGGGTCAGGGTGATGTTCAGGGGTTAGGGGTCAGGGGTGGGGTCAGGGTGAGGGGTCAGGGATCAGAGGTCAGGGTAAGGGTTCAGAGGTCAGAGGTCAGGTTAAGGGTTCAGAGGTCAGGGGTCAGGGGTCATGGTTCAGAGTTCATAGGTCAGGGGTCATAGGTCAGGGAGTAAGGGTCAGGGTCAGGGGTCAGGGGTTGGTGGTCTTGGGTAAGGGTCAGGGTCAGGGGTCGGGGTCAGAGGTCATATGTCAGGCGTCATGGTTCATAGGTCAGGGGTCCGAGCTCAGGGTCAGAGGTCAGAGGTCAGGGGGTAAGGGTCAGGGTCAGGGGTCAGGGTCAGGGGTCGGGGGTCAGGGGTCACAGGTCATGGTCAGGGGTCAGAGGTCATGGTCGTTGTCAGAGGTCAGGGGTCAGGGGACAGGGTCAGGGGTCAGAGTCAGGGTCAGGGGTCAGGGTGATATTCAGGGGTTAGGGGTCAGGGTCGGGGTCAGGGTGAGGGGTCAGAGGTCAGGGTCAGAGGTCAGGGGTCAGGGCTAAGGAGTCGGGGGTCATGGGTAAGGGGTCAGTGTCAGGGGTCAGAGGTTAGAGTCAAGCTTCAGAGGTCAGGGGTCATGGGTCAGGGTTCAGAGGTCAGGGTTCAGAGGTCAGACGTCAGGGGTCAGGGGTCAGAAGTAAGTGGGGCACGCGTCAGGGTCATAGGTCAGGGTCAGGGGTCATAGGTCAGGGGTCAGGGGTCAGAGTCAAGGGTCAGATATCAGGGGTCAGGGGTCATGGGTCATGGGTCAGTGTCAAGGGTCAGGGTCAGGAGTCAGTAGTCAGAGGTCGGGTCAGGGGTCAGAGGTCAGGGGTCAGAGACCAGAGGTCAGAGGTCGGGGTCAGGGGTCAGAGTCAGAGGTCAGGGTCAGGGGTCAGGGGTAAGGGTCAGGGGTCAGGGGTCAGGGTGATGTTCATGGGTTAGGAGTCGGGGTCGGGGTCAGGGTGAGCGGTCAGGGGTCAGGGGTCAGAAGTCAGGGTAAGGGTTCAGAGGTCAGAGGTCAGGGGTCAGGGGTCGGGGGTCATGGGTAAGTGGTCAGTGTCAGGGGTCAGAGGTTAGAGTCAAGCTTCAGAGGTCAGGGGTCATGGGTCAGGGTCAGAGGTCAGGGTTCTGAGGTCATAGGTCAGGGGTCAGGGGTCAGGTGTCAGGGTCATAAGTCAGTGTCAGGGGTCAGAGGTCAGGGGTCAGGGCCAGGGGTCAGAGGTCAGGGTTCGGGTCATGGGTCAGGGTCAGGGTTAGAGGTCAGAGGTCAGGGGTCAGACGTCTTAGGTCAGGGGTCATGGGTCATAGGTCAGGGTTCAGAGATCAGAGGTAAGGGTTCAGATGTCAGAGGTAAGGGTTCAGAGGTCAAGTGTCAGGGTTCAGAGGTCAGGGTCAGAGGTCAGAGTTCAGAGATCATTGGTCAGAGGTCGGGGTCAGGTTTCAGAGGTCAGAGGTCAGGTGTCAGGAGTCAGGGGTCAGATTCAAGGGTCGGAGATCGGGGTCAGGGGTCATGGGTCAGGGGTTAGAGGTTAGGGGTCAGGGTTCAGAGGTCAGGGGTCAGAGGTCAGGTGTCAGGGGTCGGAGGTCAGGGGTCATGGGTCAGAGGTCAGGGGTCAGAGGTCAGGGGTCGGGGTCAGAGGTCATAGGTCAGGCGTCAAGAGTCATAGGTCAGGGGTCTGAGCTCAGGGTCAGAGGTCAGAGGTCAGGTGGTAAGGGTCAGGGTCATGGGTCAGGGGTCAGGGTCAGGGGTCAGGGGGTCAGGGGTCAGGGTCAGGAGTCAGGGGTCAGAGGTCATGGTCAGGGGTCAGAGGTCAGGGGACAGGGTCAGGGGTCAGGGTCAGTGTAAGGGTTCAGAGGTCAGAGGTCAGGGGTCAGGGGTTGGGGGTCATGGGTAAGGGGTCAGTGTCAGAGGTCAGGGTGAGGGGTCAGGGTCAGGAGTCAGGGGTCAGAGGTCATGGTCAGGGGTCAGAGGTCAGGGGTCAGGGGACAGGGTCAGGGGTCAGGGTCAGTGTAAGGGTTCAGAGGTCAGAGGTCAGGGGTCAGGGGTTGGGGGTCATGGGTAAGGGGTCAGTGTCAGAGGTCAGGGTGAGGGGTCAGGGTGAGGGGTACGGGGTCAGGGGTCAGAGGTCTGGGTAAGGGTTCAATTTCAGAGGTCAGGAATCAGGGGTCGGGATTAGGGTTCAGATTCAGGAGTCAGAGATCAGGGGTCATGGGGAAGAGGTCAGGGGTCGGGGTTCGGGGGTCAGAGGTCATAGGTCAGGGGTCATGGGTCATGGGTCAGGGTTCAGGGGTCATGGGTCAGATATCAGGGGTCAGGAGTCGTTGTAACGGTTCAGAGGTCAGAGGTCAGGGTAACGGTTCAGAGGTCAGAGGTCAGGGGTTAGGGTTCGGGGGTCATGGGTAAGGGGTCAGGGTCAGGGGTCGTGAGTCAGGGGTCAGAGGCAAGTGTTTAGAGGTCAGAGGTCAGGTATCAGGGGGTCAGGGTTCAGTGTCATAGGTCAAGGTCATGGGTCAGGGGTCAGAGGTCAGGGGTCAGGGCCAGGGGTAAGGGGTCATGGGTCATGGGTCAGGGGTCAGAGGTCAGGGGTAAGGGCCGGGGTCAGGGTCAGGGCATGGTGACAGAGGTCAGGGGTCGATGGTCATGGGTCAGGGTCAGGGGTCAGGGTTAGAGGTCAGGGGTCAGAGGTCAGGTGTCAGGGGTAATGGGTCAGGGGATAAGGGTCATGGTTAGGGGTTGGGGGTCATGTATAAGGGGTCAGGGGTCAGGGTGATATTCAGGGGTTGGAGGTCAGGGTCGGGGTCAGGGTGAGGGGTCAGGGGTCAGAGGTCAGGGTAAGGGTTCAATGGTCAGAGGTCAGGGGAAGGGTTCAGTGGTCAGAGGTCAGGGGTCAGGGGTCGGGTGTCATGGGTAAGGGGTCAGGTTCAGGGGTCATGTGTCAGAGTCAAGGGTCAGGGGTCAGGGGTCATGGGTCAGGGGTCAGAGGTCAGGGTTCAGAGGTCAGTGTTCAGGGGTCAGGGGGTCAGGGATCAGGGTCATTGGTCAGGGTCAGGGGCCAGAGGTCAGGTGTCAGGGGTCGGAAGTCAGAAGTCAGGGGTCAGGGTTCAGGGATCAGAGGTCATGGTTCAGATGTCAGAGGTCAGGGGTCAGAGTTTAGAGGTCAGGGGTCAGGGGTCAGAGCTCAGGGTCAGAGGTCAGGGGTCAGAGGTCAGGGGTCAGAGGTCAAGTGTCAGGGATCATGAATCAGAGGTCGGGGTCAGTGTTCAGAGGTCAGAGGTCAGGGGTCAGTGGTCAGGGTCAGAGGTCAGAGGTCAGAGATGAGGGGTCAGAGGTCATAGGTCAGGGGTCATAAGTCAGGGAGTAAGGGTCAGGGTCAGGGGTTAGGGGTCATGGGTAAGGGGACAGAGTCAAGGGTCAGAGTTCAGGGGTCAGGCGTCATGGGTCAGGGGTCAGTGTCAAGGGTCAGTGTCAGGAGTCAGTGGTCAGAGGTCAGGGTCAGGGTCAGATGTCAGGGGTCAGAGCTCACGGTCAGAGGTCAGGGGTCAGGGTCAGGGGTCAGGGTTATAGGTCAGAGGTCAGGTGTCAGGGGTCAGAGGTCATAGGTCATAGGTCATGGGTCATGGGTCATAAGTCAGGGTTCAGAGGTCAGGTGTCAGGGCTCAGAGTTCAGAGGTCAGGGTCTGATCAGAGCTCAGGGTCAGAGGTTAGAGGTCAGAGGTCTGAGGTCAGGGGTCAGAGGTCAATTGTCAGGATTCAGAGGTCAGGGTCAGGGGTCAGAGGTCAGGGATCATAGGTCAGAGGTCGGGGTCAGGCTTCAGAGGTCAGAGGTCAGGTGTCAGGGGTCAGATTCAAGGGTCAGAGGTCAGGGGTCGGGGTCAGGGGCCAGAGGTTAGGGATAAGGGTTCAGAGGTCAGGGGTCAGGGGTCAGAGTCAAGCTTCAGAGGTCAGGGGTCAGGGGTCATTGGTCAGGGTTCAGAGGTCAGGGTTCAGAGGTCAGACATCAGGGGTCAAGGGTCAGGAGTAAGTGGGGCACACGTCAGGGTCATAGGTCAGGGTCAGGGGTCAGAGGTCAGGGATCATGGGTCAGAGGTCAGGGGTCAGGTGTCAGGGTTTAGAGGTCAGGGTCAGTGGTCAGAGGTCAGGGATATTGGGTCATAAGTCGGGGTCAGGGTCCAGAGGTCAGGGTCGAGGGTTAAGAGGTCAGGTATCAGGGGTCAGAGGCCAGAGGTCAGGGTCAGGGGTCAGAGATCATAGGTTAGGGGTCATGGCTCATAGGTCAGGGTGCAGAGGTCAGGGTAAGGGTTCAGAGGTCAGAGGTCAGGGGTTAGGGTTCGGGGGTCATGGGTAAGGGTTCAGGGTCAGGGGTCAGATATCAGGTTCAGAGGTCAGAGGTCAGGGTTCAGGGGGTCAGGGGTCAGGGTCATAGGTCAGGGTCAGGGTTCAGGTGTCAGGGGTCGGAGGTAAGAGGTCAGGGGTCAGGGGTCAGGGCAAGGGGTAAGAGGTCAGGGGTCAGGGGTCATGGGCCATGTGACAGGGGTCAGAGGTCAGGGGTAAGGACCAGGGGTCAGGGGTCATTGGTCGGGGTAAGAAATCAGGGGTTGGGGGTCATTGGTCAGGGTCAGGGGTCAGGGTTAGAGGTCAGGGGTTAAGGGTCAGGATCAGGGGTCAGAGGTCAGGTGTCAGGGGTCAGGGTGATGTTCAGTGGTTAGGGGTCAGGGTCGGGGTCAGGGTGAAGGGTCAGGGTTCAGAGGTCAGAGGTCAGGGGTCAGGGTCAGAGGTCCGGGTCAGGGGTCAGAGGTCAGGTGTCTGAGGTCGGATGTCAGAGGTTAGTGGTCGGGGGTCATGGGTCAGGGTCAGGGGTCAGGGTTAGAGGTTAGAGGTCAGAGGTCAGAGGTCAGGTGTCGGGGTCAGAGGTCAGGGGGTAAGGGTAAGGGTCAGGGGGCCAGGAGTTGGGGGTCATGGGTAAGGGGTCAGGGTCAGGGGTCAGGGTGATGTTCAGGGGTTAGGGGTCAGGATCAAGGTCAGGGTGAGGGGTCAGGGGTCAGTGGTCAGGGTAAGGGTTCAGAGGTCAGAGGTCAGGGTCAGGGGACAGAGATCATAGGTTAGGGGTCATGGCTCATAGGTCAGGGTGCAGAGGTCAGGGTAAGGGTTCAGAGGTCAGACTTCAGGGGTCAGGGTTCGGGGGTCATGGGTAAGGGGTCATGGTCAGAGGTTAGGGGTCAGAGTCAAGGTTCAGAGTTCAGGGGTCAGGGGTCATGGGTCTGGGGTCAGAGGTCAGGGGTCGGGGCCAAGGGTCAGAGGTCAGGGGTCGGGGTCATGGGTCAGGGTCAGGGGTAAGGGTTAGAGGTCAGACGTCAAGGGTCAGGGGTCAGAGGTCATAGGTCAGGCATCATGGGTCATAGGTCAGGGTTCAGAGGTCAGTGGTCAGGGTCAGGGTTAAGAGGTCAGGTGTCAGGGGTCAGAGGTCGGGGTCAGGGGTCAGAGTTCAAGTGTCAGGGTTCAGAGGTCAGGGTCAGGGGTCAGAGGTCAGGGATCATGGGTCCGAGGTCGGGGTCAGGTTTCAGAGGTCAGAGGTCAGAGGTCAGGGGTCAGGGGTCAGATTCAAGGGTCAGAGATCAGGGGTCAGGGGTCATGGGTCACGGGTAAGCGGTTAGGGGTAAGGGTTCAGAGGTCAGGGGTCAGAGGTCAGGTGTCAGGGGTCAGAGGTAAGGGGTCAGGGTTCATGGGTCATGGGTCAGAGGTCAGAGGTCAGGAGTCAGAGGTCAGGGGTAGGGGTCAGAGGTCATATGTAAGGCGTCATGGGTCATAGGTCAGGGGTCCAAGCTCAGGGTCAGAGGTCAGAGGTCAGGGGGTCAGGGTCAGTGGTCGGGGGTAAGGGGTCAGAGGTCATGGTCAGGGGTCAGAGGTCATGGTCAGGGGTCAGGGGTCAGGGGACAGGGTCAGGGGTCAGGGTCAGGGTCAGGGGTCAGGGTGATGTTCAGGGGTTAGGGGTCAGGGTCGGGGTCAGGATGAGGGGTCAGGGTGATATTCAGGGGTTAGGGGTCAGGGTCGGGGTCAGGGTGAGGGGTCAGAGGTCAGGGGTCCGAGGTCAGGGTAAGGGTTCAGAGGTCAGAGGTCAGGGCTCAGGGGTCAGGGGTCATGGGTAAGGGGTCAGTGTCAGGGGTCAGGGGTCAGAGTCAAGCTTCAGAGTTCAGGGGTCAGGGGTCATTGGTCAGGGTTCAGAGGTCAGGGTTCAGAGGTCAGACGTCAGGGGTCAAGGGTCAGGAGTAAGTGGGGCACACGTAAGGTTCATAGGTCAGGGTCAGGGGTCAGAGGTCAGGGATCATGGGTCAGAGGTCAGGGGTCAGGTGTCAGGGTTTAGAGGTCAGGGTCAGTGGTCAGAGGTCAGGGATCATGGGTCATAAGTTGGGGTCAGGGTCCAGAGGTCAGGGTCGAGGGTTAAGAGGTCAGGTATCAGGGGTCAGAGGCCAGAGGTCAGGGTCAGGGGTCAGAGATCAGGGTGAGAGGTCAGGGGTCAGGAGTCAGAGTTCAAGTGTCAGGGTTCAGAGGTCAGGGTCAGGGGTCAGACGTCAGGGATCTTGGGTCCGAGGTCAGGGTCAGGTTTCAGAGGTCAGAGGTCAGGAGTCAGGGGTCAGGGGTCAGATTCAAGGGTCAGAGATCAGGGGTCAGGGGTCATGGGTCAGGGGTAAGAGGTTAGGGTTCAGGGTTCAGAGGTCAGGGGTCAGAGGTCAGGTGTCAGGGGTCAGAGGTAAGGGGTCAGGGATCATGGGTCATGGGTCAGAGGTCAGGGGTCAGGGCTAGGGGTCAGAGGTCAGGGGTCGAGGGTCATGGGTCAGGGTCAGGGGTCAGGGTTAGAGGTCAGGGGTCAGAAGTCAGGTGTCAGGAGTCAGGGGTCAGGGGATAAGGGTCAGGGTCATGGGTTGGGGGTCATGGGTAAGGGGTCAGGGGTCAGGGTGATGTTCAGGTGTTAGGGGTCAGGGTCGGGGTCAGGGTGAGGGGTCAGGAGTCAGAGGTCAGGGTACGGGTTCAGAGGTCAAAGGTCAGGGGTCGGGGGTCAGGGGTCAGGGGGTCTGGGATCAGGGTCAAAGATCAGGGTCAGGGGCCAGAGGTCGGGTGTCAGGGGTCGGAGGTCAGAGGTCAGGGGTCAGGGGTCAGAGATCAGGGTTTAGATGTCAGGGGTCAGGGGTCAGAGGTCAGAGGTCAGGGTCAGGGGTCAGAGCTCAGAGCTCAGGGTCAGGGGTCAGGGGTCAGAGGTCAAGTGTCAGGGACCATAAATCAGAGGTTGGGGTCAGGGTTCAGAGATCAGAGGTCAGGTGTCAGGGGTCAGAGGTCAGGGTCAGAGGTCAGAGGTCGGGTCAGAGGTCATAGTTCAGGGTTGATAGGTCAAGGAGTAAGGGTCAGGGTTCAGGGGTTGGGGGTCATGGGTAAGGGGTCAGAGTCAAGGGTCAGAAGTCAGGGATCAGGGGTCATGGGTCAGGGGTCAGTGTCAAGAGTCAGGGTCAGGAGTTAGTGGTCAGAGGTCAGGGTCGGGGTGAGTGGTAAGGGGTCAGAGGTCAGGTGTCAGGGGTCGGAGGTCAGAGGTCAGGGTCAGGGGTCAGATTCAATGGTCAAAGATCAGGGGTCAGGGGTCAGGGGTCAGGGGTCAGGGGTCAGAGGTCATAGGTCAGGTGTCAGGGTCAGGGGTCATAGGTCAGGGTCGGGGTCGGAGGTCAGATATCAGGGGCAGAGGTCAGAGGTTAGGGGTCAGGGGTCATAGGTCAGTGGTCAGGGCCAGGGTTCAGAGGTCAGTGGTCGGGGTCATGGGTCAGGGTCAGGGGTCAGGGTTATAGGTCAGAGGTCAGGTGTCAGGGGTCAGAGGTCATAGATCATAGGTCAGGGGTCATGTGTCATAGGTCAGGGTTCAGAGGTCAGGTGTCAGGGGTCAGAGTTCAGAGGTCAGGGTCTGATCAGAGCTCAGGGTCAGAGGTTAGAGGTCAGGGGTCAGGGGTCAGAGATCAGAGGTCAGGGGTCATGGGTAAGGGGTCAGGGGTCATGGGTCAGGGGTCAGGGGTCAGGGCAAGGGGTCAGAGGTCAGGGGTCGGGGGTCATGGGTCATGTGTCAGGGGTCAGGGGTCAGGGGTCAGGGCCAGGGGTCAGGGGTCATGGGGAAAGGGTCAGGGCTCAGATGTCAGGGGTCGGGGGTCATGGGTCAGGGTCAGGGGTCAAAGTTAGAGGTCAGAGGTCAGGGGTCAGAGGTCAGGTTTCAGAGGTCAGGGTAAGGGTTCAGAGGACAGAGGTCGGGGTCAGGGGTCAGATATCAGGGTTCAGAGGTCAGAGGTCAGGGGTCAGGGGGTCAGGGTCATAGGTCAGGGTCAGGGGTCAGGTGTCAGGGGTCGGAAGTAAGAGGTCAGGGGTCAGGGGTCAGGGCAAGGGGTAAGAGGTCAGGGGTCAGGGGTCATGGGCCATCTGTCAGGCGTCAGAAGTCAGGGGTCAGGGCCAGGGGTCAGAGGTCAAGGGTCAGAAGTCAGGGGTCAGGGGTCATTGGTCAGTGTCGGTGGTCATTGGTCAGTGTCAGGGGTCAGAGTTAGAGGTCAGTGGGTAAGGGTCAGGTTCAGGGGTCAGAGGTCAGGTGTCAGGGGTCGGAGGTCAGAGGTCAGGGGTCAGGGGTCTGTGTGATGTTAAGGGGTCAGGGGTCAGGGGACAGGGTCAGGGGTCAGGGTCAGGGGTCAGGGTGATGTTCAGTGGTTAGGGGTCAGGGTCGGGGTTGGTGTGAAGGGTCAGGGTTCAGAGGTCAGAGGTCAGAGGTCAGTGGTAAGTGGGTCAAGGGTCAGGGTCATAGGTCAGGGTCAGGGGTCAGAGGTCAGGTGTCTGGGGTCGGATGTCAGAGGTCAGGGGTCAGGGGTCATGGGTCAGAGGTCATAGGTCATAGGTCATAGGTCAGATATCATGGGTTATAGGTCAGGGTTCAGAGGTCAGGTGTCAGGGGTCAGAGTTCAGAGGTCAGGGTCTGATCAGAGCTCAGGGTCAGAGGTTAGAGGTCAGAGGTCGGGGTCAGGGGTCAGAGGTCGGGGGTAAGGGTCAGGGTCAGGGGTAAGGAGTTGGGGGTCATGGGTAAGGGGTCAGGGTCAGGGTGATGTTCAGGTGTTAGGGGTCAGGGTCGGAGTCAGGGTAAGGGTTCAGAGGTCAGAGGTCAGGGGTCAGAGTTCAGGGGTCAGGGGTCATGGGTCTGGGGTCAGAGGTCAGGGGTCAGGGCCAAGGGTCAAAGGTCAGGGGTCGGGGTCATGGGTCAGGGTCAGGGGTAAGGGTTAGAGGTCAGACGTCAAGGGTCAGGGGTCAGAGGTCATAGGTCAGGGGTCATGGGTCATAGGTCAGGGTTCAGAAGTCAGTGGTCAGGGTCAGGGTTAAGAGATCAGGTGTCAGGGGTCAGAGGTCAGGGTCAGGGGTAAGAGGTCAGGGTGAGAGGTCAGGGGTCAGGGGTCAGAGTTCAAGTGTCAGGGTTCAGAGGTCAGACGTCAGGGGTCAGGGGTCAGGAGTAAGTACGGCCTGCGTCAGGGTCATAGGTCATGGTCAGGGTTCAGAGGTCAGGGATCATGGGTCAGAGGTCAGGGGTCAGGTGTCAGGGTTTAGAGGTCAGGGTCAGTGGTCAGAGGTCAGGTATCATGGGTCATAAGTCGGGGTCAGTGTTCAGAGATCAGAGGTCAGGTGTCAGGAGTCAGGGGTCAGGGTTCAGATTCAAGTGTCAGAGGTCAGGGGTCATGGTGAAGAGGTCAGGGGTCGGGGGTCAGAGATCATAGGTCAGGGGTCATGGGTCAGAGTTCAGGGGTCATGGGTCAGAGGTCACAGGTCAGGGGTCAGGTGTCAGAGGTCAGAGATCATGGGTCAGAGGTCGGGGTCAGGGTTCAGAGGTCAGAGGTCAGGTGTCAGGAGTCATGGGTCAGATTCTAGGGTCAGAGATCAGGGGTGAGGGGTCAGGGGCCAGAGGTTAGGTGTCAGGGGTCGGAGGTCAGGCGTCAGGGGTCATGGGTCAGAGGTCAGAGGTCAGGGGTCAGAGGTCAGGGCTCGGGGTCAGAGGTCATATGTCAGGCGTCATGGATCATAGGTCAGGGGTCCGCGGTCAGGGTCAGAGGTCAGAGGTCAGGGGGTAAGTGTCAGGGTCAGGGGTCGGGGGTCGGGGGTCGGGGGTCAGAGGTCATGGTCGGGGTCAGAGGTCATGGGTCAGGGGACAGGGTCAGGGGTCAGGGTCAGGGGTCAGGGTGATATTCAGGGGTTAGGGGTCAGGGTCGGGGTCAGGGTGAGGGGTCAGAGGTCAGGGTCAGAGGTCAGGGTAAGGGGTCAGAGGTCAGAGGTCAGGGCTCAGGGGTCGGGGGTCATGGGTAAGGGGTCAGTGTCAGGGGTCAGGGGTCAGAGTCAAGCTTCAGATTTCAGGGGTCAGGGGTCATTATTCAGGGTTCAGAGGTCAGGGTTCAGAGGTCAGACGTCAGGGGTCAGGGGTCAGGAATAAGTGGGGCACACGTCAGGGTCATAGGTCAGGGTCTGGGCTCAGAGGTCAGGGATCATGGGTCAGAGGTCAGGGGTCAGGTGTCAGGGTTTAGAGGTCAGGGTCAGTGGTCAGAGGTCAGGGATCATGGGTCATAAGTCAGGGTCAGTGTTCAGAGGTCAGAGGTCAGATGTCAGAAATCAGGGTCAGGGTTCAGATTCAAGGGTCAGAGGTCAGTGGTCATGGTGTAGAGGTCAGGGGTCGGGGGTCAGAGATCATAGGTCAGGGGTCATGGGTCAGGGTTCAGAGGTCATGGGTCATGAGTCAGAGGTCAGACGTCAGGGGGCAGGTGTCAGGGGTCGGGGTAAGGGTTCAGAGGTCAGAGGTCAGGGTAAGGGTTCAGAGGTCAGAGGTCAGGGGTTAGGGTTCGGGGGTCATGGTAGGAGTCAGGGGTCAGGGGTCAGGGGTCATGGGTCAGGGGTCATAGGTCAGGGTCAGGGGTCAGAGGTAAGGTGTCAGGTGTCGGCGGTCAGGGGTCATGGGTCAGAGGTCAGGGATCAGGGCCATGGGTCAGGGGTCAGGGGTCATGGGTCATGGGTCAGGGGTCAGAGATCAAGGGTCAGTGCCAGGGGTCAGGGGTCGGGGTCATGGGTCAGGGGTCAGGGGTCAGGGGTCAGAGGTCAGGGCTCAGGGCCAGGGGTCAGAGGTCAGGTGTCGGAGGTCAGGGGTCAGAGGTGAGGGGTCAGGGCCAGGGGTCAGAGGTCAGGGGTCAGGGCCAGGGGTCAGAGGTCAGGGGTCGAAGGGCATGGGTCAGGGTCAGTGGTCAGGGTTAGAGATCAGAGGTCAGGGGTCAGAGGTCAGGGGTCATGGGTCAGGGGATAAGGGTCAGGGTCAGGGGTCAGGGTGATGTTCAGGTGTTAGGGGTCAGGGTCGGGGTAAGGGTGAAGGGTCAGGGGTCAGAGGTCAGGGTAAGGGTTCAGAGGTCAGAGGTCAGGGGTCAGGGTTCGGGGGTCATGGCTAAGGGGTCAGGTTCAGGGGTCAAACTTCAGAGTCAAGGGTCAGAGTTCTGGGGTCAGGAGTCATGGGTCAGGAGTCAGAGGTCAGGGGTCAGGGGTCGGAGGTCAAAGGTCAGGGTCAGGTGTCAGAGCTAAGAGTTCAGAGGTCAGGGGTCAGGGGGTCAGGGATCAGGGTCATAGGTCAGGGTCAGGGGCCAGAGGTCAGGAGTCAGGGGTCGGAAGTCAGAAGTCAGGGGTCATGGGTCAGAGGTCAGGAGTCAGAGGTCATAGGTCAGGGGTACTAGGTCAGGGGTCAGGGAATAAGGGTCAGGGTCACGGGTCAGGCGTTGGGGGTCATGGTTAAGGGGTCAGAGTCAAGGGTCAGGGTCAGGAGTCAGTGGTCAGAGGTCAGGGTCGGGGTCAGAGGTCAGGGGTCAGAGCTCACGGTCAGAGGTCAGGGGTCAGGGTCAGGGGTCAGAGGTCAGGGTTCAGAGGTCAGGGGTCAGTGGTCAGGGGGTCAGGGATCAGGGTCATAGGTCAGGGTCAGGGACCAGAGGTCAGGTGTCAGGGGTCGGAGGTCAGAGGTCAGGGTCAGGGGTCAGAGCTCAGGGTCAGTGGTCAGAGGTCAGGGGTCAGAGGTCATAGTTAAGGGGTGATAGGTCAGGGAGTAAGGGTCAGGGTCAGGGGTCAGTGGTTGGGGGTCATGGGTAAGGGGTCAGAGTCAAGGGTCAGAAGTCAGGGATCAGGGGTCATGGGTCAGGGGTCAGTGTCAAGGGTCAGGGTCAGGAGTTAGTGGTCAGAGGTCAGGGTCGGGGTGAGTGGTAAGGGGTCAGAGGTCAGGTGTCAGGGGTCGGAGGTCAGAGGTAAGGGGTCAGGGGTAAGCGGTCAGGGTCGGGGTCAGAGTCAATGGTCAAAGGTCAGGGGTCAGGGTTCAGAGGTCATAGGTCAGGTGTCAGGGTCAGGGGTCATAGGTCAGGGGTCATGGGTCATAGGTCAGTGTTCAGATGTCAGGTGTCAGAGTTCAGAGGTCAGGGTCTGATCAGAGCTCAGGGTCAGAGCTTAGAGGTCAGAGGTCGGGGTCAGGGGTCAGAGGTCAATTGTCAGGGTTCAGAGGTCAGGGGTCAGGGGTCAGAGGTCAATTGTCAGGGTTCAGAGGTCAGGGGTCGGGGTCAGAGTTCAGGGATCATGGGTCAGAGGTCGGGGTCAGTGTTCAGATGTCAGAGGTCAGGTGTCACGGGTCAGGGGTCAGATTAAAGGGTCAGAGGTCAGGGGTCAGGGGTCATGGGTCAGAGGTCTGAGGTCAGGGGTCAGGGGTCGGGGGTCAGAGGTCATAGGATAGGCGTCATGGGTCAGGGGTCAGGGTTCAGTGGTCAGGGTAAGGGTTCAGAGGTCAGGGGTCAGGGTCAGGGGTCAGGGGTCATGGGCCATGTGTCAGGGGTCAGAGGTCAGGGGTCAGGGCCAGGGGTCAGGGGTCATGGGTCAGGGGTCAGAAGTCAGGGGTCGGGGGTCATTGGTCAGTGTCGGGGGTCATTTGTCAGTGTCACTGGTCAGAGTTAGAGGTCAGTGGGTAAGGGTCAGGTTCAGGGGTCAGAGGTCAGGTGTCAGGGGTCGGAGGACAGAGGTTGGGGTCAGGGGTCTGTGTGATGTTAAGGGGTCAGGGGTCAGGGGACAGGGTCAGGGGTCAGGGTCAGGGGTCAGGGTGATGTTCAGTGGTTAGGGGTCAGGGTCGGGGTTGCTGTGAAGGGTCAGGGTTCAGAGGTCAGAGGTCAGAGGTCAGGAGTAAGGGGTAAGGTGGTCAGGGTCATAGGTCAGGGTTAGGGGTCAGAGGTCAGGTGTCAGGGGTCGGAGGTCAGAGGTCAGGGGTTAGGTGTCATGGGTCATGGGTCACAGGTCATAGGTCATAGGTCAGGGGTCATGGGTTATAGGTCAGGGTTCAGAGCTCAGGTGTCAGGGGTCAGAGTTCGGTGGTCAGGTCTGATCAGAGCTCAGGGTCAGAGGTTAGAGGTCAGAGGTCGGGGTCAGGGGTCAGAGGGCAATTGTCAGGTTTCAGAGGTCAGGGTCAGGGGTCAGAAATCAGGGATCATGGGTCAAAGGTCGGGGTCAGGGTTCAGAGGTCAGAGGTCAGGTGTCAGGGTTCAGGGGTCAGATTCAAGGGTCAGAGGTCAGGGGTCGGGGTCAGGGGCCAGAGGTTAGGGGTAAGGGTTCAGAGGTCAGGGGTCGAGGTCAGGGGTCGGGGTTATGGGTCATGCGTCAGAGGTCGGGGTCAGAGGTCATAGGTCAGGGTTCAGATTTCGGGGTTGGGGTTCAGAGCTCAGGTGTCAGGGGTCAGAGGTCAGAGGTCAGGTTCAGAGGTCAGAGCTCAGGTCAGAGGTCAGAGGTCAGGGGTCAGGGGTTAGAGGTCAAGTGTCAGGGTTCTGAGGTATGGGGTCAGGGGTCAGAGGTCAAGTGTCAGGGTTCAGAGGTCAGGGTCAGTGGTCAGAGTTCAGGGATCATGGGTCAGAGGTCAGGGGTTAGGTGTCATGGGTCAGGGGTCAGAGGTCATAGGTCATAGGTCAGGGGGCATGGGTTATAAGTCAGGGTTCAGAGGTCAGGTGTCAGGGGTCAGAGTTCAGAGGTGAGGGTCTGATCAGAGCTCGGGGTCAGAGGTTAGAGTTCAGAGGTCGGGGTCAGGGGTCAGTGGACAATTGTCAGGGTTCAGAGGTCAGGGTCAGGGGTCAGAGGTCAGGGATCATGGGTCAGAGGTCGGGGTCAGGGTTCAGAGGTCAGAGGTCAGGTGTCAGGGTTCAGGGGTCAGATTAAAGGGTCAGAGGTCAGGGGTCAGGGGTCAGGGGCCAGAGGTTGGGGTAAGTGTTCAGAGGTCAGGGGTCGAGGTCAGGGGTCGGGGTTATGGGTCATGCGTCAGAGGTCGGGGTCAGATGTCATAGGTCAGGGTTCAGATTTCGGGGTCGGGGTTCAGAGCTCAGGTGTCAGGGGTCAGAGGTCAGGGGTCAGGTTCAGGGGTCAGAGCTCAGGTCACAGGTCAGGGGTCAGGGGTCAGGGGTCAGGGGTCAGATTCAAGGGTCAGAGACCCGGGGTCAGGGGTCATTGGTCAGGGTTCAGGGTCAGGGTTCAGAGGTCAGGGTTCAGAGGTAAGGGGTCAGGGGTCGGAGGTCAAAGGTCAGGGTCAGGTGTCAGAGCTAAGGGTTCAGAGGTCAGGGGTCAGGGGGTCAGGGATCAGGGTCATAGGTCAGGGTCAGGGGCCAGAGGTCAGGAGTCAGGGGTCGGAAGTCAGAAGTCAGGGGTCATGGGTCAGAGGTCAGGAGTCAGAGGTCATAGGTCAGGGGTACTAGGTCAGGGGTCAGGGGTCAGGGAATAAGGGTCAGGGTCAGGGGTCAGGCGTTGGGGGTCATGGTTAAGGGGTCAGAGTCAAGGGTCAGGGTCAGGAGTCAGTGGTCAGAGGTCAGGGTCGGGGTCGGGGTCAGAGGTCAGGGGTCAGAGCTCACGGTCAGAGGTCAGGGGTCAGGGGTCAGGGTCAGGGGTCAGGGGTCAGAGGTCAGGGTTCAGAGGTCAGGGGTCAGTGGTCAGGGGGTCAGGGATCAGGGTCATAGGTCAGGGTCAGGGACCAGAGGTCAGGTGTCAGGGGTCGGAGTTCAGAGGTCAGGGTCAGGGGTCAGAGCTCAGGGTCAGTGGTCAGAGGTCAGGGGTCAGAGGTCATAGTTAAGGGGTGATAGGTCAGGGAGTAAGGGTCAGGGTCAGGGGTCAGTGGTTGGGGGTCATGGGTAAGGGGTCAGAGTCAAGGGTCAGAAGTCAGGGATCAGGGGTCATGGGTCAGGGGTCAGTGTCAAGGGTCAGGGTCAGGAGTTAGTGGTCAGAGGTCAGGGTCGGGGTGAGTGGTAAGGGGTCAGAGGTCAGGTGTCAGGGGTCGGAGGTCAGAGGTAAGGGGTCAGGGGTAAGCGGTCAGGGTCAGGGGTCAGAGTCAATGGTCAAAGGTCAGGGGTCAGGGTTCAGAGGTCATAGGTCAGGTGTCAGGGTCAGGGGTCATAGGTCAAGGTCAGGGGTTGGAGGTCAGGTGTCAGGGGCAGAGGTCAGAGGTCAGGGGTCAGGGGTCATTGGTCAGTGGTCAGGGCCAGGGTTCAGAGGTCAGTGGTCGGGGTCATGGGTCAGGGTCAGGGGTCAGGGTTATAGGTCAGAGGTCAGGTGTCAGAGGTCATAGGTCATAGGTCAGGGGTCATGGGTCATAGGTCAGGGTTCAGAGGTCAGGGGTCAGAGTTCAGAGGTCAGGGTCTGATCAGAGCTCAGGGTCAGAGCTTAGAGGTCAGGGGTCAGGGGTCAGGGGTCAGAGGTCAATTGTCAGGGTTCAGAGGTCAGGGGTCAGGGGTCAGAGGTCAATTGTCAGGGTTCAGAGGTCAGGGGTTGGGGTCAGAGTTCAGGGATCATGGGTCAGAGGTCGGGGTCAGTGTTCAGAGGTCAGAGGTCAGGTGTCACGGGTCAGGGGTCAGATTAAAGGGTCAGAGGTCAGGGGTCAGGGGTCAGGGCCAGAGGTTAGGGGTAAGGGTTCAGAGGTCAGGGGTCAGAGGTCAGGTGTCAGGGGTCGGAGGTCAGGGGTCAGGGGTCATGGGTCAGAGGTCTGAGGTCAGGGGTCAGGGGTCGGTGGTCACAGGTCATAGGTTAGGCGTCATGGGTCATGGGTCAGGGTTCAGTGGTCAGGGTAAGGGTTCAGAGGTCAGGGGTCAGGGTCAGGGGTCATGGGTCATGGGCCATGTGTCAGGGGTCAGAGGTCAGGGGTCAGGGCCAGGGGTCAGGGGTCATGGGTCAGGGGTCAGAAGTCAGGGGTCGGGGGTCATTGGTCAGTGTCGGGGGTCATTTGTCAGTGTCAGGGGTCAGAGTTAGAGGTCAGTGGGTAAGGGTCAGGTTCAGGGGTCAGAGGTCAGGTGTCAGGGGTCAGAGGTCAGAGGTCGGGGTCAGGGGTCTGTGTGATGTTAATGGGTCAGGGGTCAGGGGACAGGGTCAGGGGTCAGGGTCAGGGGTCAGGGTGATGTTCAGTGGTTAGGGGTCAGGGTCGGGGTTGGTGTGAAGGGTCAGGGTTCAGAGGTCAGAGGTCAGAGGTCAGGAGTAAGGGGTAAGGGGGTCAGGGTCATAGGTCAGGGTTAGGGGTCAGAGGTCAGGTGTCAGGGGTCGGAGGTCAGAGGTCAGGGGTTAGGTGTCATGGGTCAGGGGTCAGAGGTCATAGGTCATAGGTCAGGGGTCATGGGTTATAGGTCAGGGTTCAGAGGTCAGGTGTCAGGGGTCAGAGTTCGGTGGTCAGGTCTGATCAGAGCTCAGGGTCAGAGGTTAGAGGTCAGAGGTCGGGGTCAGGGGTCAGAGGGCAATTGTCAGGGTTCAGAGGTCAGGGTCAGGGGTCAGAAATCAGGGATCATGGGTCAAAGGTCGGGGTCAGGGTTCAGAGGTCAGAGGTCAGGTGTCAGGGTTCAGGGGTCAGATTCAAGGGTCAGGGGTCAGGGGCCAGAGGTTAGGGGTAAGGGTTCAGAGGTCAGGGGTCGAGGTCAGGGGTCGGGGTTATGGGTCATGCGTCAGAGGTCGGGGTCAGAGGTCATAGGTCAGGGTTCAGATTTCGGGGTTGGGGTTCAGAGCTCGGGTGTCAGGGGTCAGAGTTCAGAGGTCAGGTTCAGGGGTCAGAGCTCAGGTCAGAGGTCAGAGGTCAGGGGTCAGGGGTTAGAGGTCAAGTGTCAGGGTTCAGAGGTATGGGGTCAGGGGTCAGAGGTCAAGTGTCAGGGTTCAGAGGTCAGGGTCAGTGGTCAGAGTTCAGGGATCATGGGTCAGAGGTCAGGGGTTAGGTGTCATGGGTCAGGGGTCAGAGGTCATAGGTCATAGGTCAGGGGGCATGGGTTATAAGTCAGGGTTCAGAGGTCAGGTGTCAGGGGTCAGAGGTATGGGGTCAGGGGTCAGAGGTCAAGTGTCAGGGTTCAGAGGTCAGGGTCAGTGGTCAGAGTTCAGGGATCATGGGTCAGAGGTCAGGGGTTAGGTGTCATGGGTCAGGGGTCAGAGGTCATAGGTCATAGGTCAGGGGGCATGGGTTATAAGTCAGGGTTCAGAGGTCAGGTGTCAGGGGTCAGAGTTCAGAGGTGAGGGTCTGATCAGAGCTCGGGGTCAGAGGTTAGAGTTCAGAGGTCGGGGTCAGGGATCAGTGGACAATTGTCAGGATTCAGAGGTCAGGGTCAGGGGTCAGAGGTCAGGGATCATGGGTCAGAGGTAGGGGTCAGGGTTCAGAGGTCAGAGGTCAGGTGTCAGGGTTCAGGGGTCAGATTCAAGGGTCAGGGGTCAGGGGTCAGGGGCCAGAGGTTAGGGGTAAGGGTTCAGAGGTCAGGGGTCGAGGTCAGGGGTCGAGGTTATGGGTCATGCGTCAGAGGTCAGGGGTCAGATGTCATAGGTCAGGGTTCAGATTTCGGGGTCGGGGTTCAGAGCTCAGGTGTCAGGGGTCAGAGGTAAGAGGTCAGGTTCGGGGGCAGAGCTCAGGTCAGAGGTCAGAGGTCAGGTGTCAGGGGTCAGAGTTCAGAGGTCAGGGTCTGATCAGAGCTCAGGGTCAGAGGTTAGAGGTCAGAGGTCGGGGTCAGGGGTCAGAGGGCAATTGTCAGGGTTCAGAGGTCAGGGTCAGGAGTCAGAAATCAGGGATCATGGGTCAAAGGTCGGCGTCAGGGTTCAGAGGTCAGAGGTCAGGTGTCAGGGTTCAGGGGTCAGATTCAAGGGTCAGAGGTCAGGGGTCAGGGGTCAGGGGTCAGTGGCCAGAGGTTAGGGGTAAGGGTTCAGAGGTCAGGGGTCGAGGTCAGGGGTCGGGGTTATGGGTCATGCGTCAGAGGTCGGGGTCAGAGGTCATAGGTCAGGGTTCAGATTTCGGGGTTGGGGTTCAGAGCTCAGGTGTCAGGGGTCAGAGGTCAGAGGTCAGGTTCAGGGGTCAGAGCTCAGGTCAGAGGTCAGGGGTCAGGGGTCAGGGGTTAGAGGTCAAGTGTCAGGGTTCAGAGGTATGGGGTCAGGGGTCAGAGGTCAAGTGTCAGGGTTCAGAGGTCAGGGTCAGTGGTCAGAGTTCAGGGATCATGGGTCAGAGGTCAGGGGTTAGGTGTCATGGGTCAGGGGTCAGAGGTCATAGGTCATAGGTCAGAGGGCATGGGTTATAAGTCAGGGTTCAGAGGTCAGGTGTCAGGGGTCAGAGTTCAGAGGTGAGGGTCTGATCAGAGCTCGGGGTCAGAGGTTAGAGTTCAGAGGTCGGGGTCAGGGGTCAGTGGACAATTGTCAGGGTTCAGAGGTCAGGGTCAGGGGTCAGAGGTCAGGGATCATGGGTCAGAGGTCGGGGTCAGGGTTCAGAGGTCAGAGGTCAGGTGTCAGGGTTCAGGGGTCAGATTCAAGGGTCAGAGGTCAGGGGTGAGGGGTCAGGGGCCAGAGGTTAGGGGTAAGGGTTCAGAGGTCAGGGGTCGAGGTCAGGGGTCGAGGTTATGGGTCATGCGTCAGAGGTCAGGGGTCAGATGTCATAGGTCAGGGTTCAGATTTCGGGGTCGGGGTTCAGAGCTCAGGTGTCAGGGGTCAGAGGTCAGAGGTCAGGTTCAGGGGTCAGAGCTCAGGTCAGAGGTCAGAGGTCAGGGGTCAGGGGTCAGAGGTCAAGTGTCAGGGTTAAGAGGTCCGGGTCAGTGGTCAGAGTTCAGGAATCATGGGTCAGAGGTCAGGGGTCAGAGGTCCAGTGTCAGGGGTCGGAGGTCAGGGGTCGGGGTCATGGGTCAGGGGTCAGGGGTCAGATTCAAGTGTCAGAGATCCGGGGTCAGGGGTCATGGGTCAGGGGTCAGGGTCAGGGGTTAGAGGTCAGGGTTCAGAGGTAAGGGGTCAGGGGTCAAGGGGTCAGGGATCAGGGTCATAGGTCAGGGTCAGGGGCCAGAGGTCAGGCGTGAGGGGTCGGAGGTCTGGGTTCAGGGGTCAGGGGTCTGTGTGATGTTAAGGGGTCAGGGGTCAGGGGACAGAGTCAGGGGTCAGGGTCAGGGGTCAGGGTGATGTTCAGTGGTTAGGGGTCAGGGTCGGGGTTGGTATGAAGGGTCAAGGTTCAGAGGTCAGAGGTCAGGGGTCAGGGTTAGGTGGGTCAAGGATCAGGGTCATAGGTCAGGGTCAGGGGTCAGAGGTCAGGTGTCATGGGTCGGATGTCAGAGGTCAGAGGTCAGGGGTCATGGGTCAGGGGTCAGAGGTCATAGGTCATAGGTCAGGTGTCATGGGTTATAGGTCAGGGTTCAGAGGTCAGGTGTCAGGGGTCAGAGTTCAGAGGTCAGGGTCTGATCAGAGCTCAGGGTCAGAGGTTAGAGGTCAGAGGTCAGGGGTCAGAGGTCGGGGGTAAGGGTCAGGGTCAGGGGTAAGGAGTTGGGGGTCATGGGTAAGGGGTCAGGGTCAGGGTGATGTTCAGGTGTTAGGGGTCAGGGTCGGAGTCAGAGTAAGGGTTCAGAGGTCAGAGGTCAGGGGTCAGGGTTCGGGGGTTATGGGTAAGGGGTCATGGTCAGACGTCAGGGGTCAGAGTCAAGGGTCAGAGTTCAGGGGTCAGGGGTCATTGGTCTGGGGTCAGAGGTCAGGGGTCAGGGCCAAGGGTCAAAGGTCAGGGGTCGGGGTCATGGGTCAGGGTCAGGGGTAAGGGTTAGAGGTCAGGGGTCAAGGGTCAGGGGTCAGAGGTCATAGGTCAGGGGTCATGGGTCATAGGTCAGGGTTCAGAAGTCAGTGGTCAGGGTCAGGGTTAAGAGATCAGGTGTCAGGGGTCAGAGGTCAGGGTCAGGGGTAAGAGGTCAGGGTGAGAGGTCAGGGGTCAGGGGTCAGAGTTCAAGTGTCAGGGTTCAGAGGTCAGACGTCAGGGGTCAGGGGTCAGGGTTCCGGGGTCATGGCTAAGGGGTCAGGTTCAGGGGTCAAACTTCAGAGTCAAGGGTCAGAGTTCTGGGGTCAGGGGTCATGGGTCAGGGGTCAGAGGTCAGGTGTCAGGGGTCGGAGGTCAAAGGTCAGGGTCAGGTGTCAGAGCTAAGGGTTCAGAGGTCAGGGGTCAGGGGGTCAGGGATCAGGGTCATAGGTCAGGGTCAGGGGCCAGAGGTCAGGAGTCAGGGGTCGGAAGTCAGAAGTCAGGGGTCATGGGTCAGAGGTCAGGAGTCAGAGGTCATAGGTCAGGGGTACTAGGTCAGGGGTCAGGGGTCAGGGAATAAGGGTCAGGGTCACGGGTCAGGCGTTGGGGGTCATGGTTAAGGGGTCAGAGTCAAGGGTCAGGGTCAGGAGTCAGTGGTCAGAGGTCAGGGTCGGGGTCGGGGTCAGAGGTCAGGGGTCAGAGCTCACGGTCAGAGGTCAGGGGTCAGGGGTCAGGGTCAGGGGTCAGAGGTCAGGGTTCAGAGGTCAGGGGTCAGTGGTCAGGGGGTCAGGGATCAGGGTCATAGGTCAGGGTCAGGGACCAGAGGTCAGGTGTCAGGGGTCGGAGGTCAGAGGTCAGGGTCAGGGGTCAGAGCTCAGGGTCAGTGGTCAGAGGTCAGGGGTCAGAGGTCATAGTTAAGGGGTGATAGGTCAGGGAGTAAGGGTCAGGGTCAGGGGTCAGTGGTTGGGGGTCATGGGTAAGGGGTCAGAGTCAAGGGTCAGAAGTCAGGGATCAGGGGTCATGGGTCAGGGGTCAGTGTCAAGGGTCAGGGTCAGGAGTTAGTGGTCAGAGGTCAGGGTCGGGGTGAGTGGTAAGGGGTCAGAGGTCAGGTGTCAGGGGTCGGAGGTCAGAGGTAAGGGGTCAGGGGTAAGCGGTCAGGGTCAGGGGTCAGAGTCAATGGTCAAAGGTCAGGGGTCAGGGTTCAGAGGTCATAGGTCAGGTGTCAGGGTCAGGGGTCATAGGTCAAGGTCAGGGGTTGGAGGTCAGGTGTCAGGGGCAGAGGTCAGAGGTCAGGGGTCAGGGGTCATTGGTCAGTGGTCAGGGCCAGGGTTCAGAGGTCAGTGGTCGGGGTCATGGGTCAGGGTCAGGGGTCAGGGTTATAGGTCAGAGGTCAGGTGTCAGAGGTCATAGGTCATAGGTCAGGGGTCATGGGTCATAGGTCAGGGTTCAGAGGTCAGGGGTCAGAGTTCAGAGGTCAGGGTCTGATCAGAGCTCAGGGTCAGAGCTTAGAGGTCAGGGGTCAGGGGTCAGGGGTCAGAGGTCAATTGTCAGGGTTCAGAGGTCAGGGGTCAGGGGTCAGAGGTCAATTGTCAGGGTTCAGAGGTCAGGGGTTGGGGTCAGAGTTCAGGGATCATGGGTCAGAGGTCGGGGTCAGTGTTCAGAGGTCAGAGGTCAGGTGTCACGGGTCAGGGGTCAGATTAAAGGGTCAGAGGTCAGGGGTCAGGGGTCAGGGCCAGAGGTTAGGGGTAAGGGTTCAGAGGTCAGGGGTCAGAGGTCAGGTGTCAGGGGTCGGAGGTCAGGGGTCAGGGGTCATGGGTCAGAGGTCTGAGGTCAGGGGTCAGGGGTCGGTGGTCACAGGTCATAGGTTAGGCGTCATGGGTCATGGGTCAGGGTTCAGTGGTCAGGGTAAGGGTTCAGAGGTCAGGGGTCAGGGTCAGGGGTCATGGGTCATGGGCCATGTGTCAGGGGTCAGAGGTCAGGGGTCAGGGCCAGGGGTCAGGGGTCATGGGTCAGGGGTCAGAAGTCAGGGGTCGGGGGTCATTGGTCAGTGTCGGGGGTCATTTGTCAGTGTCAGGGGTCAGAGTTAGAGGTCAGTGGGTAAGGGTCAGGTTCAGGGGTCAGAGGTCAGGTGTCAGGGGTCGGAGGTCAGAGGTCGGGGTCAGGGGTCTGTGTGATGTTAATGGGTCAGGGGTCAGGGGACAGGGTCAGGGGTCAGGGTCAGGGGTCAGGGTGATGTTCAGTGGTTAGGGGTCAGGGTCGGGGTTGGTGTGAAGGGTCAGGGTTCAGAGGTCAGAGGTCAGAGGTCAGGAGTAAGGGGTAAGGGGGTCAGGGTCATAGGTCAGGGTTAGGGGTCAGAGGTCAGGTGTCAGGGGTCGGAGGTCAGAGGTCAGGGGTTAGGTGTCATGGGTCAGGGGTCAGAGGTCATAGGTCATAGGTCAGGGGTCATGGGTTATAGGTCAGGGTTCAGAGGTCAGGTGTCAGGGGTCAGAGTTCGGTGGTCAGGTCTGATCAGAGCTCAGGGTCAGAGGTTAGAGGTCAGAGGTCGGGGTCAGGGGTCAGAGGGCAATTGTCAGGGTTCAGAGGTCAGGGTCAGGGGTCAGAAATCAGGGATCATGGGTCAAAGGTCGGGGTCAGGGTTCAGAGGTCAGAGGTCAGGTGTCAGGGTTCAGGGGTCAGATTCAAGGGTCAGGGGTCAGGGGCCAGAGGTTAGGGGTAAGGGTTCAGAGGTCAGGGGTCGAGGTCAGGGGTCGGGGTTATGGGTCATGCGTCAGAGGTCGGGGTCAGAGGTCATAGGTCAGGGTTCAGATTTCGGGGTTGGGGTTCAGAGCTCGGGTGTCAGGGGTCAGAGGTCAGAGGTCAGGTTCAGGGGTCAGAGCTCAGGTCAGAGGTCAGAGGTCAGGGGTCAGGGGTTAGAGGTCAAGTGTCAGGGTTCAGAGGTATGGGGTCAGGGGTCAGAGGTCAAGTGTCAGGGTTCAGAGGTCAGGGTCAGTGGTCAGAGTTCAGGGATCATGGGTCAGAGGTCAGGGGTTAGGTGTCATGGGTCAGGGGTCAGAGGTCATAGGTCATAGGTCAGGGGGCATGGGTTATAAGTCAGGGTTCAGAGGTCAGGTGTCAGGGGTCAGAGGTATGGGGTCAGGGGTCAGAGGTCAAGTGTCAGGGTTCAGAGGTCAGGGTCAGTGGTCAGATTTCAGGGATCATGGGTCAGAGGTCAGGGGTTAGGTGTCATGAGTCAGGGGTCAGAGGTCATAGGTCATAGGTCAGGGGGCATGGGTTATAAGTCAGGGTTCAGAGGTCAGGTGTCAGGGGTCAGAGTTCAGAGGTGAGGGTCTGATCAGAGCTCGGGGTCAGAGGTTAGAGTTCAGAGGTCGGGGTCAGGGATCAGTGGACAATTGTCAGGATTCAGAGGTCAGGGTCAGGGGTCAGAGGTCAGGGATCATGGGTCAGAGGTAGGGGTCAGGGTTCAGAGGTCAGAGGTCAGGTGTCAGGGTTCAGGGGTCAGATTCAAGGGTCAGGGGTCAGGGGTCAGGGGCCAGAGGTTAGGGGTAAGGGTTCAGAGGTCAGGGGTCGAGGTCAGGGGTCGAGGTTATGGGTCATGCGTCAGAGGTCAGGGGTCAGATGTCATAGGTCAGGGTTCAGATTTCGGGGTCGGGGTTCAGAGCTCAGGTGTCAGGGGTCAGAGGTAAGAGGTCAGGTTCGGGGGCAGAGCTCAGGTCAGAGGTCAGAGGTCAGGTGTCAGGGGTCAGAGTTCAGAGGTCAGGGTCTGATCAGAGCTCAGGGTCAGAGGTTAGAGGTCAGAGGTCGGGGTCAGGGGTCAGAGGGCAATTGTCAGGGTTCAGAGGTCAGGGTCAGGGGTCAGAAATCAGGGATCATGGGTCAAAGGTCGGCGTCAGGGTTCAGAGGTCAGAGGTCAGGTGTCAGGGTTCAGGGGTCAGATTCAAGGGTCAGAGGTCAGGGGTCAGGGGTCAGGGGTCAGTGGCCAGAGGTTAGGGGTAAGGGTTCAGAGGTCAGGGGTCGAGGTCAGGGGTCGGGGTTATGGGTCATGCGTCAGAGGTCGGGGTCAGAGGTCATAGGTCAGGGTTCAGATTTCGGGGTTGGGGTTCAGAGCTCAGGTGTCAGGGGTCAGAGGTCAGAGGTCAGGTTCAGGGGTCAGAGCTCAGGTCAGAGGTCAGAGGTCAGGGGTCAGGGTTCAGAGGTCAAGTGTCAGGGTTCAGAGGTATGGGGTCAGGGGTCAGAGGTCAAGTGTCAGGGTTCAGAGGTCAGGGTCAGTGGTCAGAGTTCAGGGATCATGGGTCAGAGGTCAGGGGTTAGGTGTCATGGGTCAGGGGTCAGAGGTCATAGGTCATAGGTCAGGGGGCATGGGTTATAAGTCAGGGTTCAGAGGTCAGGTGTCAGGGGTCAGAGTTCAGAGGTGAGGGTCTGATCAGAGCTCGGGGTCAGAGGTTAGAGTTCAGAGGTCGGGGTCAGGGGTCAGTGGACAATTGTCAGGGTTCAGAGGTCAGGGTCAGGGGTCAGAGGTCAGGGATCATGGGTCAGAGGTCGGGGTCAGGGTTCAGAGGTCAGAGGTCAGGTGTCAGGGTTCAGGGGTCAGATTCAAGGGTCAGAGGTCAGGGGTGAGGGGTCAGGGGCCAGAGGTTAGGGGTAAGGGTTCAGAGGTCAGGGGTCGAGGTCAGGGGTCGAGGTTATGGGTCATGCGTCAGAGGTCAGGGGTCAGATGTCATAGGTCAGGGTTCAGATTTCGGGGTCGGGGTTCAGAGCTCAGGTGTCAGGGGTCAGAGGTCAGAGGTCAGGTTCAGGGGTCAGAGCTCAGGTCAGAGGTCAGAGGTCAGGGGTCAGGGGTCAGAGGTCAAGTGTCAGGGTTAAGAGGTCCGGGTCAGTGGTCAGAGGTCAGGAATCATGGGTCAGAGGTCAGGGGTCAGAGGTCCAGTGTCAGGGGTCGGAGGTCAGGGGTCGGGGTCATGGGTCAGGGGTCAGGGGTCAGATTCAAGTGTCAGAGATCCGGGGTCAGGGGTCATGGGTCAGGGGTCAGGGTCAGGGGTTAGAGGTCAGGGTTCAGAGGTAAGGGGTCAGGGGTCAAGGGGTCAGGGATCAGGGTCATAGGTCAGGGTCAGGGGCCAGAGGTCAGGCGTGAGGGGTCGGAGGTCTGGGTTCAGGGGTCAGGGGTCTGTGTGATGTTAAGGGGTCAGGGGTCAGGGGACAGAGTCAGGGGTCAGGGTCAGGGGTCAGGGTGATGTTCAGTGGTTAGGGGTCAGGGTCGGGGTTGGTATGAAGGGTCAAGGTTCAGAGGTCAGAGGTCAGGGGTCAGGGTTAGGTGGGTCAAGGATCAGGGTCATAGGTCAGGGTCAGGGGTCAGAGGTCAGGTGTCATGGGTCGGATGTCAGAGGTCAGAGGTCAGGGGTCATGGGTCAGGGGTCAGAGGTCATAGGTCATAGGTCAGGTGTCATGGGTTATAGGTCAGGGTTCAGAGGTCAGGTGTCAGGGGTCAGAGTTCAGAGGTCAGGGTCTGATCAGAGCTCAGGGTCAGAGGTTAGAGGTCAGAGGTCAGGGGTCAGAGGTCGGGGGTAAGGGTCAGGGTCAGGGGTAAGGAGTTGGGGGTCATGGGTAAGGGGTCAGGGTCAGGGTGATGTTCAGGTGTTAGGGGTCAGGGTCGGAGTCAGAGTAAGGGTTCAGAGGTCAGAGGTCAGGGGTCAGGGTTCGGGGGTTATGGGTAAGGGGTCATGGTCAGACGTCAGGGGTCAGAGTCAAGGGTCAGAGTTCAGGGGTCAGGGGTCATTGGTCTGGGGTCAGAGGTCAGGGGTCAGGGCCAAGGGTCAAAGGTCAGGGGTCGGGGTCATGGGTCAGGGTCAGGGGTAAGGGTTAGAGGTCAGGGGTCAAGGGTCAGGGGTCAGAGGTCATAGGTCAGGGGTCATGGGTCATAGGTCAGGGTTCAGAAGTCAGTGGTCAGGGTCAGGGTTAAGAGATCAGGTGTCAGGGGTCAGAGGTCAGGGTCAGGGGTAAGAGGTCAGGGTGAGAGGTCAGGGGTCAGGGGTCAGAGTTCAAGTGTCAGGGTTCAGAGGTCAGACGTCAGGGGTCAGGGGTCAGGAGTAAGTACGGCCTGCGTCAGGGTCATAGGTCATGGTCAGTGGTCAGAGGTCAGGTATCATGGGTCATAAGTCGGGGTCAGTGTTCAGAGGTCAGAGGTCAGGTGTCAGGAGTCAGGGGTCAGGGTTCAGATTCAAGTGTCAGAGGTCAGGGGTCATGGTGAAGAGGTCAGGGGTCGGGGGTCAGAGATCATAGGTCAGGGGTCATGGGTCAGAGTTCAGGGGTCATGGGTCAGAGGTCACAGGTCAGGGGTCAGGTGTCAGAAATCAGGGATCATGGGTCAGAGGTCGGGGTCAGGGTTCAGAGGTCAGAGGTCAGGTGTCAGGAGTCATGGGTCAGATTCAAGGGTCAGAGATCAGGGGTGAGGGGTCAGGGGCCAGAGGTTAGGTGTCAGGGGTCGGAGGTCAGGCGTCAGGGGTCATGGGTCAGAGGTCAGAGGTCAGGGGTCAGAGGTCAGGGGTCGGGGTCAGAGGTCATATGTCAGGCATCATGGGTCATAGGTCAGGGGTCCGCGCTCAGGGTCAGAGGTCAGAGGTCAGGGGGTAAGTGTCAGGGTCAGGGGTCAGGGTCAGGGGTCGGGGGTCAGGGGTCAGAGGTCATGGTCAGGGGTCAGAGGTCAGGGGTCAGGGGACAGGGTCAGGGCTCAGGGTCAGGGGTCAGGGTGATATTCAGGGGTTAGGGGTCAGGGTCGGGGTCAGGGTGAGGGGTCAGAGGTCAGGGTCAGAGGTCAGGGTAAGGGTTCAGAGGTCAGAGGTCAGGGCTCAGGGGTCGGGGGTCATGGGTAAGGGGTCAGTGTCAGGGGTCAGGGGTCAGAGTCAAGCTTCAGATTTCAGGGGTCAGGGGTCATTGGTCAGGGTTCAGAGGTCAGGGTTCAGAGGTCAGACGTCAGGGGTCAGGGGTCAGGAATAAGTGGGGCACACATCAGGGTCATAGGTCAGGGTCTGGGCTCAGAGGTCAGGGATCATGGGTCAGAGGTCAGGGGTCAGGTGTCAGGGTTTAGAGGTCAGGGTCAGTGGTCAGAGGTCAGGGATCATGGGTCATAAGTCAGGGTCAGTGTTCAGAGGTCAGAGGTCAGATGTCAGAAATCAGGGTCAGGGTTCAGATTCAAGGGTCAGAGGTCAGGGGTCATGGTGTAGAGGTCAGGGGTCGGGGGTCAGAGATCATAGGTCAGGGGTCATGGGTCAGGGTTCAGAGGTCATGGGTCATGAGTCAGAGGTCAGACGTCAGGGGGCAGGTGTCAGGGGTCGGGGTAAGGGTTCAGAGGTCAGAGGTCAGGGAAAGGGTTCAGAGGTCAGAGGTCAGGGGTTAGGGTTCGGGGGTCATGGTAAGGGGTCAGGGGTCAGGGGTCAGGGGTCATGGGTAAGGGGTCATAGGTCAGGGTCATGGGTCAGAGGTAAGGTGTCAGGGGTCGGCGGTCAGGGGTCATGGGTCAGAGGTCAGGGATCAGGGCCATGGGTCAGGGGTCAGGGGTCATGGGTCAGGGGTCAGGGGTCAGAGGTCAAGGGTCAGTGGCAGGGGTCAGAGGTCAGGGCTCAGGGGTCATGGGTCAGGGGTCAGAGGTAAAGGGTCAGGGCCAGGGGTCAGGGGTCGGGGTCATGGGTCAGGGGTCAGAGGTGAGGGGTCAGGGCCAGGGGTCAGAGGTCAGGGGTCAGGGCCAGGGGTCAGAGGTCAGGGGTCGAAGGGCATGGGTCAGGGTCAGTGGTCAGGGTTAGAGGTCAGACGTCAGGGGTCAGGGGATAAGGGTCAGGGTCAGGGGTCAGGGTGATGTTCAGGTGTTAGGGGTCAGGGTCGGGGTAAGGGTGAAGGGTCAGGGGTCAGAGGTCAGGGTAAGGGTTCAGAGGTCAGAGGTCAGGGGTCAGGTTTTGGGGGTCATGGCTAAGGGGTCAGGTTCAGGGGTCAAACTTCAGAGTCAAGGGTCAGAGTTCTGGGGTCAGGGGTCATGGGTCAGGGGTCAGAGGTCAGGTGTCAGGGGTCGGAGGTCAAAGGTCAGGGTCAGGTGTCAGAGCTAAGGGTTCAGAGGTCAGGGGTCAGGGGGTCAGGGATCAGGGTCATAGGTCATGGTCAGGGGCCAGAGGTCAGGAGTCAGGGGTCGGAAGTCAGAAGTCAGGGGTCATGGGTCAGAGGTCAGGAGTCAGAGGTCATAGGTCAGGGGTACTAGGTCAGGGGTCAGGGGTCAGGGAATAAGGGTCAGGGTCACGGGTCAGGCGTTGGGGGTCATGGTTAAGGGGTCAGAGTCAAGGGTCAGGGTCAGGAGTCAGTGGTCAGAGGTCATGGTCGGGGTCGGGGTCAGAGGTCAGGGGTCAGAGCTCACGGTCAGAGGTCAGGGGTCAGGGGTCAGGGTCAGGGTTCAGAGGTCAGGGTTCAGAGGTCAGGGGTCAGTGGTCAGGGGGTCAGGGATCAGGGATCAGGGTCATAGGTCAGGGTCAGGGACCAGAGGTCAGGTGTCAGGGGTCGGAGGTCAGAGGTCAGGGTCAGGGGTCAGAGCTCAGGGTCAGTGGTCAGAGGTCAGGGGTCAGAGGTCATAGTTAAGGGGTGATAGGTCAGGGAGTAAGGGTCAGGGTCAGGGGTCAGTGGTTGGGGGTCATGGGTAAGGGGTCAGAGTCAAGGGTCAGAAGTCAGGGATCAGGGGTCATGGGTCAGGGGTCAGTGTCAAGGGTCAGGGTCAGGAGTTAGTGGTCAGAGGTCAGGGTCGGGGTGAGTGGTAAGGGGTCAGAGGTCAGGTGTCAGGGGTCGGAGGTCAGAGGTAAGGGGTCAGGGGTAAGCGGTCAGGGTCAGGGGTCAGAGTCAATGGTCAAAGGTCAGGGGTCAGGGTTCAGAGGTCATAGGTCAGGTGTAAGGGTCAGGGGTCATAGGTCAGGGGTCATGGGTCATAGGTCAGTGTTCAGAGGTCAGGTGTCAGGGGTCAGAGTTCAGAGGTCAGGGTCTGATCAGAGCTCAGGGTCAGAGCTTAGAGGTCAAGAGGTCAGGGGTCAGGGGTCAGAGGTCAATTGTCAGGGTTCAGAGGTCAGGGGTCAGGTGTCAGAGGTCATAGGTCATAGGTCAGGGGTCATGGGTCATAGGTCAGAGTTCAGAGGTCAGGTGTCAGGGGTCAGAGTTCAGAGGTCAGGGTCTGATCAGAGCTCAGGGTCAGAGCTTAGAGGTCAGGGGTCAGGGGTCAGAGGTCAATTGTCAGGGTTCAGAGGTCAGGGGTCAGGGGTCAGAGGTCAATTGTCAGGGTTCAGAGGTCAGGGGTTGGGGTCAGAGTTCAGGGATCATGGGTCAGAGGTCGGGGTCAGTGTTCAGAGATCAGAGGTCAGGTGTCACGGGTCAGGGGTCAGATTAAAGGGTCAGAGGTCAGGGGTCAGGGGTCAGGGCCAGAGGTTAGGGGTAAGGGTTCAGAGGTCAGGGGTCAGAGGTCAGGTGTCAGGGGTCGGAGGTCAGGGGTCAGGGGTCATGGGTCAGAGGTCTGAGGTCAGGGGTCAGGGGTCGGGGGTCAGAGGTCATAGGTTAGGCGTCATGGGTCATGGGTCAGGGTTCAGTGGTCAGGGTAAGGGTTCAGAGGTCAGGGGTCAGGGTCAGGGGTCAGGGGTCATGGGCCATGTGTCAGGGGTCAGAGGTCAGGGGTCAGGGCCAGGGGTCAGGGGTCATGGGTCAGGGGTCAGAAGTCAGGGGTCGGGGGTCATTGGTCAGTGTCGGGGGTCATTTGTCAGTGTCAGGGGTCAGAGTTAGAGGTCAGTGGGTAAGGGTCAGGTTCAGGGGCCAGAGGTCAGGTGTCAGGGGTCAGAGGTCAGAGGTCGGGGTCAGGGGTCTGTGTGATGTTAAGGGGTCAGGGGTCAGGGGACAGGGTCAGGGGTCAGGGTCAGGGGTCAGGGTGATGTTCAGTGGTTAGGGGTCAGGGTCGGGGTTGGTGTGAAGGGTCAGGGTTCAGAGGTCAGAGGTCAGAGGTCAGGAGTAAGGGGTAAGGGGGTCAGGGTCATAGGTCAGGGTTAGGGGTCCAAGGTCAGGTGTCAGGGGTCGGAGGTCAGAGGTCAGGGGTTAGGTGTCATGGGTCAGGGGTCAGAGGTCATAGGTCATAGGTCAGGGGTCATGGGTTATAGGTCAGGGTTCAGAGGTCAGGTGTCAGGGGTCAGAGTTCGGTGGTCAGGTCTGATCAGAGCTCAGGGTCAGAGGTTAGAGGTCAGAGGTCGGGGTCAGGGGTCAGAGGGCAATTGTCAGGGTTCAGAGGTCAGGGTCAGGGGTCAGAAATCAGGGATCATGGGTCAAAGGTCGGGGTCAGGGTTCAGAGGTCAGAGGTCAGGTGTCAGGGTTCAGGGGTCAGATTCAAGGGTCAGGGGTCAGGGGTCAGGGGTCAGGGGCCAGAGGTTAGGGGTAAGTGTTCAGAGGTCAGGGGTCGAGGTCAGGGGTCGGGGTTATGGGTCATGCGTCAGAGGTCGGGGTCAGAGGTCATAGGTCAGGGTTCAGATTTCGGGGTTGGGGTTCAGAGCTCAGGTGTCAGGGGTCAGAGGTCAGAGGTCAGGTTCAGGGGTCAGAGCTCAGGTCAGAGGTCAGAGGTCAGGGGTCAGGGGTTAGAGGTCAAGTGTCAGGGTTCAGAGGTATGGGGTCAGGGGTCAGAGGTCAAGTGTCAGGGTTCAGAGGTCAGGGTCAGTGGTCAGAGTTCAGGGATCATGGGTCAGAGGTCAGGGGTTAGGTGTCATGGGTCAGGGGTCAGAGGTCATAGGTCATAGGTCAGGGGGCATGGGTTATAAGTCAGGGTTCAGAGGTCAGGTGTCAGGGGTCAGAGTTCAGAGGTGAGGGTCTGATCAGAGCTCGGGGTCAGAGGTTAGAGTTCAGAGGTCGGGGTCAGGGGTCAGTGGACAATTGTCAGGGTTCAGAGGTCAGGGTCAGGGGTCAGAGGTCAGGGATCATGGGTCAGAGGTCGGGGTCAGGGTTCAGAGGTCAGAGGTCAGTTGTCAGGGTTCAGGGGTCAGATTCAAGGGTCAGGGGTCAGGGGTCAGGGGCCAGAGGTTAGGGGTAAGGGTTCAGAGGTCAGGGGTCGAGGTCAGGGGTCGAGGTTATGAGTCATGCGTCAGAGGTCAGGGGTCAGATGTCATAGGTCAGGGTTCAGATTTCGGGGTCGGGGTTCAGAGCTCAGGTGTCAGGGGTCAGAGGTCAGAGGTCAGGTTCAGGGGTCAGAGCTCAGGTCAGAGGTCAGAGGTCAGGGGTCAGGGGTCAGAGTTCAGAGGTCAGGGTCTGATCAGAACTCAGGGTCAGAGGTTAGAGGTCAGAGGTCGGGGTCAGGGGTCAGAGGGCAATTGTCAGGGTTCAGAGGTCAGGGTCAGGGGTCAGAAATCAGGGATCATGGGTCAAAGGTCGGGGTCAGGGTTCAGAGGTCAGAGGTCAGGTGTCAGGGTTCAGGGGTCAGATTCAAGGGTCAGGGGTCAGGGGTCAGGGGCCAGAGGTTAGGGGTAAGGGTTCAGAGGTCAGGGGTCGAGGTCAGGGGTCGGGGTTATGGGTCATGCGTCAGAGGTCGGGGCCAGAGGTCATAGGTCAGGGGTCAGAGGTCAGGGCTCAGGGCCAGGGGTCAGAGGTCAGGGGTCATGGGTCAGGGGTCAGAGGTAAAGGGTCAGGGCCAGGGGTCAGGGGGCGGGGTCATGGGTCAGGGGTCAGAGGTGAGGGGTCAGGGCCAGGGGTCAGAGGTCAGGGGTCAGGGCCAGGGGTCAGAGGTCAGGGGTCGAAGGGCATGGGTCAGGGTCAGTGGTCAGGGTTAGAGGTCAGAGGTCAGGGGTCAGGGGATAAGGGTCAGGGTCAGGGGTCAGGGTGATGTTCAGGTGTTAGGGGTCAGGGTCGGGGTAAGGGTGAAGGGTCAGGGGTCAGAGGTCAGGGTAAGGGTTCAGAGGTCAGAGGTCAGGGGTCAGGTTTTGGGGGTCATGGCTAAGGGGTCAGGTTCAGGGGTCAAACTTCAGAGTCAAGGGTCAGAGTTCTGGGGTCAGGGGTCATGGGTAAGGGGTCAGAGGTCAGGTGTCAGGGGTCGGAGGTCAAAGGTCAGGGTCAGGTGTCAGAGCTAAGGGTTCAGAGGTCAGGGGTCAGGGGGTCAGGGATCTGGGTCATAGGTCAGGGTCAGGGGCCAGAGGTCAGGAGTCAGGGGTCGGAAGTCAGAAGTCAGGGGTCATGGGTCAGAGGTCAGGAGTCAGAGGTCATAGGTCAGGGGTACTAGGTCAGGGGTCAGGGGTCAGGGAATAAGGGTCAGGGTCACGGGTCAGGCGTTGGGGGTCATGGTTAAGGGGTCAGAGTCAAGGGTCAGGGTCAGGAGTCAGTGGTCAGAGGTCAGGGTCGGGGTCGGGGTCAGAGGTCAGGGGTCAGAGCTCACGGTCAGAGGTCAGGGGTCAGGGGTCAGGGTCAGGGGTCAGAGGTCAGGGTTCAGAGGTCAGGGGTCAGTGGTCAGGGGGTCAGGGATCAGGGTCATAGGTCAGGGTCAGGGACCAGAGGTCAGGTGTCAGGGGTCGGAGGTCAGAGGTCAGGGTCAGGGGTCAGAGCTCAGGGTCAGTGGTCAGAGGTCAGGGGTCAGAGGTCATAGTTAAGGGGTGATAGGTCAGGGAGTAAGGGTCAGGGTCAGGGGTCAGTGGTTGGGGGTCATGGGTAAGGGGTCAGAGTCAAGGGTCAGAAGTCAGGGATCAGGGGTCATGGGTCAGGGGTCAGTGTCAAGGGTCAGGGTCAGGAGTTAGTGGTCAGAGGTCAGGGTCGGGGTGAGTGGTAAGGGGTCAGAGGTCAGGTGTCAGGGGTCGGAGGTCAGAGGTAAGGGGTCAGGGGTAAGCGGTCAGGGTCAGGGGTAAGAGTCAATGGTCAAAGGTCAGGGGTCAGGGTTCAGAGGTCATAGGTCAGGTGTAAGGGTCAGGGGTCATAGGTCAGGGGTCATGGGTCATAGGTCAGTGTTCAGAGGTCAGGTGTCAGGGGTCAGAGTTCAGAGGTCAGGGTCTGATCAGAGCTCAGGGTCAGAGCTTAGAGGTCAAGAGGTCAGGGGTCAGGGGTCAGAGGTCAATTGTCAGGGTTCAGAGGTCAGGGGTCAGGTGTCAGAGGTCATAGGTCATAGGTCAGGGGTCATGGGTCATAGGTCAGGGTTCAGAGGTCAGGTGTCTTGGGTCAGAGTTCAGAGGTCAGGGTCTGATCAGAGCTCAGGGTCAGAGCTTAGAGGTCAGGGGTCAGGGGTCAGAGGTCAATTGTCAGGGTTCAGAGGTCAGGGGTCAGGGGTCAGAGGTCAATTGTCAGGGTTCAGAGGTCAGGGGTTGGGGTCAGAGTTCAGGGATCATGGGTCAGAGGTCGGGGTCAGTGTTCAGAGGTCAGAGGTCAGGTGTCACGGGTCAGGGGTCAGATTAAAGGGTCAGAGGTCAGGGGTCAGGGGTCAGGGCCAGAGGTTAGGGGTAAGGGTTCAGAGGTCAGGGGTCAGAGGTCAGGTGTCAGGGGTCGGAGGTCAGGGGTCAGGGGTCATGGGTCAGAGGTCTGAGGTCAGGGGTCAGGGGTCGGGGGTCAGAGGTCATAGGTTAGGCGTCATGGGTCATGGGTCAGGGTTCAGTGGTCAGGGTAAGGGTTCAGAGGTCAGGGGTCAGGGTCAGGGGTCAGGGGTCATGGGCCATGTGTCAGGGTTCAGAGGTCAGGGGTCAGGGCCAGGGGTCAGGGGTCATGGGTAAGGGGTCAGAAGTCAGGTGTCGGGGGTCATTGGTCAGTGTCGGGGGTCATTTGTCAGTGTCGGGGGTCATTTTTCAGTGTCAGGGGTCAGAGTTAGAGGTCAGTGGGTAAGGGTCAGGTTCAGGGGTCAGAGGTCAGGTGTCAGGGGTCAGAGGTCAGAGGTCGGGGTCAGGGGTCTGTGTGATGTTAAGGGGTCAGGGGTCAGGGGACAGGGTCAGGGGTCAGGGTCAGGGGTCAGGGTGATGTTCAGTGGTTAGGGGTCAGGGTCGGGGTTGGTGTGAAGGGTCAGGGTTCAGAGGTCAGAGGTCAGAGGTCAGGAGTAAGGGGTAAGGGGGTCAGGGTCATAGGTCAGGGTTAGGGGTCAGAGGTCAGGTGTCAGGGGTCGGAGGTCAGAGGTCAGGGGTTAGGTGTCATGGGTCAGGGGTCAGAGGTCATAGGTCATAGGTCAGGGGTCATGGGTTATAGGTCAGGGTTCAGAGGTCAGGTGTCAGGGGTCAGAGTTCGGTGGTCAGGTCTGATCAGAGCTCAGGGTCAGAGGTTAGAGGTCAGAGGTCGGGGTCAGGGGTCAGAGGGCAATTGTCAGGGTTCAGAGGTCAGGGTCAGGGGTCAGAAATCAGGGATCATGGGTCAAAGGTCGGGGTCAGGGTTCAGAGGTCAGAGGTCAGGTGTCAGGGTTCAGGGGTCAGATTCAAGGGTCAGGGGTCAGGGGTCAGGGGTCAGGGGCCAGAGGTTAGGGGTAAGTGTTCAGAGGTCAGGGGTCGAGGTCAGGGGTCGGGGTTATGGGTCATGCGTCAGAGGTCGGGGTCAGAGGTCATAGGTCAGGGTTCAGATTTCGGGGTTGGGTTTCAGAGCTCAGGTGTCAGGGGTCAGAGGTCAGGGGTCAGGTTCAGGGGTCAGAGCTCAGGTCAGAGGTCAGAGGTCAGGGGTCAGGGGTTAGAGGTCAAGTGTCAGGGTTCAGAGGTATGGGGTCAGGGGTCAGAGGTCAAGTGTCAGGGTTCAGAGGTCAGGGTCAGTGGTCAGAGTTCAGGGATCATGGGTCAGAGGTCAGGGGTTAGGTGTCATGGGTCAGGGGTCAGAGGTCATAGGTCATAGGTCAGGGGGCATGGGTTATAAGTCAGGGTTCAGAGGTCAGGTGTCAGGGGTCAGAGTTCAGAGGTCAGGGTCTGATCAGAGCTCGGGGTCAGAGGTTAGAGTTCAGAGGTCGGGGTCAGGGGTCAGTGGACAATTGTCAGGGTTCAGAGGTCAGGGTCAGGGGTCAGAGGTCAGGGATCATGGGTCAGAGGTCGGGGTCAGGGTTCAGAGGTCAGAGGTCAGGTGTCAGGGTTCAGGGGTCAGATTCAAGGGTCAGGGGTGAGGGGTCAGGGGCCAGAGGTTAGGGGTAAGGGTTCAGAGGTCAGGGGTCGAGGTCAGGGGTCGAGGTTATGGGTCATGCGTCAGAGGTCAGGGGTCAGATGTCATAGGTCAGGGTTCAGATTTCGGGGTCGGGGTTCAGAGCTCAGGTGTCAGGGGTCAGAGGTCAGAGGTCAGGTTCAGGGGTCAGAGCTCAGGTCAGAGGTCAGGGGTCAGGGGTCAGAGTTCAGAGGTGAGGGTCTGATCAGAGCTCGGGGTCAGAGGTTAGAGGTCAGAGGTCGGGGTCAGGGGTCAGAGGGCAATTGTCAGGGTTCAGAGGTCAGGGTCAGGGGTCAGAAATCAGGGATCATGGGTCAAAGGTCGGCGTCAGTGTTCAGAGGTCAGAGGTCAGGTGTCAGGGTTCAGGGGTCAGATTCAAGGGTCAGAGGTCAGGGGTCAGGGGTCAGGGGTCAGTGGCCAGAGGTTAGGGGTAAGGGTTCAGAGGTCAGGGGTCGAGGTCAGGGGTCGGGGTTATGGGTCATGCGTCAGAGGTCGGGGTCAGAGGTCATAGGTCAGGGTTCAGATTTCGGGGTTGGGGTTCAGAGCTCAGGTGTCAGGGGTCAGAGGTCAGAGGTCAGGTTCAGGGGTCAGAGCTCAGGTCAGAGGTCAGAGGTCAGGGGTCAGGGGTTAGAGGTCAAGTGTCAGGGTTCAGAGGTATGGGGTCAGGGGTCAGAGGTCAAGTGTCAGGGTTCAGAGGTCAGGGTCAGTGGTCAGAGTTCAGGGATCATGGGTCAGAGGTCAGGGGTTAGGTGTCATGGGTCAGGGGTCAGAGGTCATAGGTCATAGGTCAGGGGGCATGGGTTATAAGTCAGGGTTCAGAGGTCAGGTGTCAGGGGTCAGAGTTCAGAGGTGAGGGTCTGATCAGAGCTCGGGGTCAGAGGTTAGAGTTCAGAGGTCGGGGTCAGGGGTCAGTGGACAATTGTCAGGGTTCAGAGGTCAGGGTCAGGGGTCAGAGGTCAGGGATCATGGGTCAGAGGTCGGGGTCAGGGTTCAGAGGTCAGAGGTCAGGTGTCAGGGTTCAGGGGTCAGATTCAAGGGTCAGAGGTCAGGGGTCAGGGGTCAGGGGCCAGAGGTTAGGGGTAAGGGTTCAGAGGTCAGGGGTCGAGGTCAGGGGTCGGGGTTATGGGTCATGCGTCAGAGGTCGGGGTCAGAGGTCATAGGTCAGGGTTCAGATTTCGGGGTTGGGGTTCAGAGCTCAGGTGTCAGGGGTCAGAGGTCAGGGGTCAGGTTCAGGGGTCAGAGCTCAGGTCAGAGGTCAGAGGTCAGGGGTCAGGGGTTAGAGGTCAAGTGTCAGGGTTCAGAGGTATGGGGTCAGGGGTCAGAGGTCAAGTGTCAGGGTTCAGAGGTCAGGGTCAGTGGTCAGAGTTCAGGGATCATGGGTCAGAGGTCAGGGGTTAGGTGTCATGGGTCAGGGGTCAGAGGTCATAGGTCATAGGTCAGGGGGCATGGGTTATAAGTCAGGGTTCAGAGGTCAGGTGTCAGGGGTCAGAGTTCAGAGGTGAGGGTCTGATCAGAGCTCGGGGTCAGAGGTTAGAGTTCAGAGGTCGGGGTCAGGGGTCAGTGGACAATTGTCAGGGTTCAGAGGTCAGGGTCAGGGGTCAGAGGTCAGGGATCATGGGTCAGAGGTCGGGGTCAGGGTTCAGAGGTCAGAGGTCAGGTGTCAGGGTTCAGGGGTCAGATTCAAGGGTCAGAGGTCAGGGGTGAGGGGTCAGGGGCTAGAGGTTAGGGGTAAGGGTTCAGAGGTCAGGGGTCGAGGTCAGGGGTCGAGGTTATGGGTCATGCGTCAGAGGTCAGGGGTCAGATGTCATAGGTCAGGGTTCAGATTTCGGGGTCGGGGTTCAGAGCTCAGGTGTCAGGGGTCAGAGGTCAGAGGTCAGGTTCAGGGGTCAGAGCTCAGGTCAGAGGTCAGAGGTCAGGGGTCAGGGGTCAGAGTTCAGAGGTCAGGGTCTGATCAGAACTCAGGGTCAGAGGTTAGAGGTCAGAGGTCGGGGTCAGGGGTCAGAGGGCAATTGTCAGGGTTCAGAGGTCAGGGTCAGGGGTCAGAAATCAGGGATCATGGGTCAAAGGTCGGGGTCAGGGTTCAGAGGTCAGAGGTCAGGTGTCAGGGTTCAGGGGTCAGATTCAAGGGTCAGGGGTCAGGGGTCAGGGGCCAGAGGTTAGGGGTAAGGGTTCAGAGGTCAGGGGTCGAGGTCAGGGGTCGGGGTTATGGGTCATGCGTCAGAGGTCGGGGCCAGAGGTCATAGGTCAGGGGTCAGAGGTCAGGGCTCAGGGCCAGGGGTCAGAGGTCAGGGGTCATGGGTCAGGGGTCAGAGGTAAAGGGTCAGGGCCAGGGGTCAGGGGGCGGGGTCATGGGTCAGGGGTCAGAGGTGAGGGGTCAGGGCCAGGGGTCAGAGGTCAGGGGTCAGGGCCAGGGGTCAGAGGTCAGGGGTCGAAGGGCATGGGTCAGGGTCAGTGGTCAGGGTTAGAGGTCAGAGGTCAGGGGTCAGGGGATAAGGGTCAGGGTCAGGGGTCAGGGTGATGTTCAGGTGTTAGGGGTCAGGGTCGGGGTAAGGGTGAAGGGTCAGGGGTCAGAGGTCAGGGTAAGGGTTCAGAGGTCAGAGGTCAGGGGTCAGGTTTTGGGGGTCATGGCTAAGGGGTCAGGTTCAGGGGTCAAACTTCAGAGTCAAGGGTCAGAGTTCTGGGGTCAGGGGTCATGGGTAAGGGGTCAGAGGTCAGGTGTCAGGGGTCGGAGGTCAAAGGTCAGGGTCAGGTGTCAGAGCTAAGGGTTCAGAGGTCAGGGGTCAGGGGGTCAGGGATCTGGGTCATAGGTCAGGGTCAGGGGCCAGAGGTCAGGAGTCAGGGGTCGGAAGTCAGAAGTCAGGGGTCATGGGTCAGAGGTCAGGAGTCAGAGGTCATAGGTCAGGGGTACTAGGTCAGGGGTCAGGGGTCAGGGAATAAGGGTCAGGGTCACGGGTCAGGCGTTGGGGGTCATGGTTAAGGGGTCAGAGTCAAGGGTCAGGGTCAGGAGTCAGTGGTCAGAGGTCAGGGTCGGGGTCGGGGTCAGAGGTCAGGGGTCAGAGCTCACGGTCAGAGGTCAGGGGTCAGGGGTCAGGGTCAGGGGTCAGAGGTCAGGGTTCAGAGGTCAGGGGTCAGTGGTCAGGGGGTCAGGGATCAGGGTCATAGGTCAGGGTCAGGGACCAGAGGTCAGGTGTCAGGGGTCGGAGGTCAGAGGTCAGGGTCAGGGGTCAGAGCTCAGGGTCAGTGGTCAGAGGTCAGGGGTCAGAGGTCATAGTTAAGGGGTGATAGGTCAGGGAGTAAGGGTCAGGGTCAGGGGTCAGTGGTTGGGGGTCATGGGTAAGGGGTCAGAGTCAAGGGTCAGAAGTCAGGGATCAGGGGTCATGGGTCAGGGGTCAGTGTCAAGGGTCAGGGTCAGGAGTTAGTGGTCAGAGGTCAGGGTCGGGGTGAGTGGTAAGGGGTCAGAGGTCAGGTGTCAGGGGTCGGAGGTCAGAGGTAAGGGGTCAGGGGTAAGCGGTCAGGGTCAGGGGTAAGAGTCAATGGTCAAAGGTCAGGGGTCAGGGTTCAGAGGTCATAGGTCAGGTGTAAGGGTCAGGGGTCATAGGTCAGGGGTCATGGGTCATAGGTCAGTGTTCAGAGGTCAGGTGTCAGGGGTCAGAGTTCAGAGGTCAGGGTCTGATCAGAGCTCAGGGTCAGAGCTTAGAGGTCAAGAGGTCAGGGGTCAGGGGTCAGAGGTCAATTGTCAGGGTTCAGAGGTCAGGGGTCAGGTGTCAGAGGTCATAGGTCATAGGTCAGGGGTCATGGGTCATAGGTCAGGGTTCAGAGGTCAGGTGTCTTGGGTCAGAGTTCAGAGGTCAGGGTCTGATCAGAGCTCAGGGTCAGAGCTTAGAGGTCAGGGGTCAGGGGTCAGAGGTCAATTGTCAGGGTTCAGAGGTCAGGGGTCAGGGGTCAGAGGTCAATTGTCAGGGTTCAGAGGTCAGGGGTTGGGGTCAGAGTTCAGGGATCATGGGTCAGAGGTCGGGGTCAGTGTTCAGAGGTCAGAGGTCAGGTGTCACGGGTCAGGGGTCAGATTAAAGGGTCAGAGGTCAGGGGTCAGGGGTCAGGGCCAGAGGTTAGGGGTAAGGGTTCAGAGGTCAGGGGTCAGAGGTCAGGTGTCAGGGGTCGGAGGTCAGGGGTCAGGGGTCATGGGTCAGAGGTCTGAGGTCAGGGGTCAGGGGTCGGGGGTCAGAGGTCATAGGTTAGGCGTCATGGGTCATGGGTCAGGGTTCAGTGGTCAGGGTAAGGGTTCAGAGGTCAGGGGTCAGGGTCAGGGGTCAGGGGTCATGGGCCATGTGTCAGGGTTCAGAGGTCAGGGGTCAGGGCCAGGGGTCAGGGGTCATGGGTAAGGGGTCAGAAGTCAGGTGTCGGGGGTCATTGGTCAGTGTCGGGGGTCATTTGTCAGTGTCGGGGGTCATTTTTCAGTGTCAGGGGTCAGAGTTAGAGGTCAGTGGGTAAGGGTCAGGTTCAGGGGTCAGAGGTCAGGTGTCAGGGGTCAGAGGTCAGAGGTCGGGGTCAGGGGTCTGTGTGATGTTAAGGGGTCAGGGGTCAGGGGACAGGGTCAGGGGTCAGGGTCAGGGGTCAGGGTGATGTTCAGTGGTTAGGGGTCAGGGTCGGGGTTGCTGTGAAGGGTCAGGGTTCAGAGGTCAGAGGTCAGAGGTCAGGAGTAAGGGGTAAGGGGGTCAGGGTCATAGGTCAGGGTTAGGGGTCAGAGGTCAGGTGTCAGGGGTCGGAGGTCAGAGGTCAGGGGTTAGGTGTCATGGGTCAGGGGTCAGAGGTCATAGGTCATAGGTCAGGGGTCATGGGTTATAGGTCAGGGTTCAGAGGTCAGGTGTCAGGGGTCAGAGTTCGGTGGTCAGGTCTGATCAGAGCTCAGGGTCAGAGGTTAGAGGTCAGAGGTCGGGGTCAGGGGTCAGAGGGCAATTGTCAGGGTTCAGAGGTCAGGGTCAGGGGTCAGAAATCAGGGATCATGGGTCAAAGGTCGGGGTCAGGGTTCAGAGGTCAGAGGTCAGGTGTCAGGGTTCAGGGGTCAGATTCAAGGGTCAGGGGTCAGGGGTCAGGGGTCAGGGGCCAGAGGTTAGGGGTAAGTGTTCAGAGGTCAGGGGTCGAGGTCAGGGGTCGGGGTTATGGGTCATGCGTCAGAGGTCGGGGTCAGAGGTCATAGGTCAGGGTTCAGATTTCGGGGTTGGGTTTCAGAGCTCAGGTGTCAGGGGTCAGAGGTCAGGGGTCAGGTTCAGGGGTCAGAGCTCAGGTCAGAGGTCAGAGGTCAGGGGTCAGGGGTTAGAGGTCAAGTGTCAGGGTTCAGAGGTATGGGGTCAGGGGTCAGAGGTCAAGTGTCAGGGTTCAGAGGTCAGGGTCAGTGGTCAGAGTTCAGGGATCATGGGTCAGAGGTCAGGGGTTAGGTGTCATGGGTCAGGGGTCAGAGGTCATAGGTCATAGGTCAGGGGGCATGGGTTATAAGTCAGGGTTCAGAGGTCAGGTGTCAGGGGTCAGAGTTCAGAGGTCAGGGTCTGATCAGAGCTCGGGGTCAGAGGTTAGAGTTCAGAGGTCGGGGTCAGGGGTCAGTGGACAATTGTCAGGGTTCAGAGGTCAGGGTCAGGGGTCAGAGGTCAGGGATCATGGGTCAGAGGTCGGGGTCAGGGTTCAGAGGTCAGAGGTCAGGTGTCAGGGTTCAGGGGTCAGATTCAAGGGTCAGGGGTGAGGGGTCAGGGGCCAGAGGTTAGGGGTAAGGGTTCAGAGGTCAGGGGTCGAGGTCAGGGGTCGAGGTTATGGGTCATGCGTCAGAGGTCAGGGGTCAGATGTCATAGGTCAGGGTTCAGATTTCGGGGTCGGGGTTCAGAGCTCAGGTGTCAGGGGTCAGAGGTCAGAGGTCAGGTTCAGGGGTCAGAGCTCAGGTCAGAGGTCAGGGGTCAGGGGTCAGAGTTCAGAGGTGAGGGTCTGATCAGAGCTCGGGGTCAGAGGTTAGAGGTCAGAGGTCGGGGTCAGGGGTCAGAGGGCAATTGTCAGGGTTCAGAGGTCAGGGTCAGGGGTCAGAAATCAGGGATCATGGGTCAAAGGTCGGCGTCAGGGTTCAGAGGTCAGAGGTCAGGTGTCAGGGTTCAGGGGTCAGATTCAAGGGTCAGAGGTCAGGGGTCAGGGGTCAGGGGTCAGTGGCCAGAGGTTAGGGGTAAGGGTTCAGAGGTCAGGGGTCGAGGTCAGGGGTCGGGGTTATGGGTCATGCGTCAGAGGTCGGGGTCAGAGGTCATAGGTCAGGGTTCAGATTTCGGGGTTGGGGTTCAGAGCTCAGGTGTCAGGGGTCAGAGGTCAGAGGTCAGGTTCAGGGGTCAGAGCTCAGGTCAGAGGTCAGAGGTCAGGGGTCAGGGGTTAGAGGTCAAGTGTCAGGGTTCAGAGGTATGGGGTCAGGGGTCAGAGGTCAAGTGTCAGGGTTCAGAGGTCAGGGTCAGTGGTCAGAGTTCAGGGATCATGGGTCAGAGGTCAGGGGTTAGGTGTCATGGGTCAGGGGTCAGAGGTCATAGGTCATAGGTCAGGGGGCATGGGTTATAAGTCAGGGTTCAGAGGTCAGGTGTCAGGGGTCAGAGTTCAGAGGTGAGGGTCTGATCAGAGCTCGGGGTCAGAGGTTAGAGTTCAGAGGTCGGGGTCAGGGGTCAGTGGACAATTGTCAGGGTTCAGAGGTCAGGGTCAGGGGTCAGAGGTCAGGGATCATGGGTCAGAGGTCGGGGTCAGGGTTCAGAGGTCAGAGGTCAGGTGTCAGGGTTCAGGGGTCAGATTCAAGGGTCAGAGGTCAGGGGTGAGGGGTCAGGGGCCAGAGGTTAGGGGTAAGGGTTCAGAGGTCAGGGGTCGAGGTCAGGGGTCGAGGTTATGGGTCATGCGTCAGAGGTCAGGGGTCAGATGTCATAGGTCAGGGTTCAGATTTCGGGGTCGGGGTTCAGAGCTCAGGTGTCAGGGGTCAGAGGTCAGAGGTCAGGTTCAGGGGTCAGAGCTCAGGTCAGAGGTCAGAGGTCAGGTGTCAGGGGTCAGAGTTCAGAGGTCAGGGTTAAGAGGTCCGGGTCAGTGGTCAGAGGTCAGGAATCATGGGTCAGAGGTCAGGGGTCAGAGGTCCAGTGTCAGGGGTCGGAGGTCAGGGGTCGGGGTCATGGGTAAGGGGTCAGGGTCAGGGGTCAGGTGTCAGGGGTCGGAGGTCAAAGGTCAGGGTCAGGTGTCAGAGCTAAGGGTTCAGAGGTCAGGGGTCAGGGGGTCAGGGATCAGGGTCATAGGTCAGGGTCAGGGGCCAGAGGTCAGGAGTCAGGGGTCGGAAGTCAGAAGTCAGGGGTCATGGGTCAGAGGTCAGGAGTCAGAGGTCATAGGTCAGGGGTACTAGGTCAGGGGTCAGGGGTCAGGGAATAAGGGTCAGGGTCACGGGTCAGGCGTTGGGGGTCATGGTTAAGGGGTCAGAGTCAAGGGTCAGGGTCAGGAGTCAGCGGTCAGAGGTCAGGGTCGGGGTCGGGGTCAGAGGTCAGGGGTCAGAGCTCACGGTCAGAGGTCAGGGGTCAGGGGTCAGGGTCAGGGGTCAGAGGTCAGGGTTCAGAGGTCAGGGGTCAGTGGTCAGGGGGTCAGGGATCAGGGTCATAGGTCAGGGTCAGGGACCAGAGGTCAGGTGTCAGGGGTCGGAGGTCAGAGGTCAGGGTCAGGGGTCAGAGCTCAGGGTCAGTGGTCAGAGGTCAGGGGTCAGAGGTCATAGTTAAGGGGTGATAGGTCAGGGAGTAAGGGTCAGGGTCAGGGGTCAGTGGTTGGGGGTCATGGGTAAGGGGTCAGAGTCAAGGGTCAGAAGTCAGGGATCAGGGGTCATGGGTCAGGGGTCAGTGTCAAGGGTCAGGGTCAGGAGTTAGTGGTCAGAGGTCAGGGTCGGGGTGAGTGGTAAGGGGCCAGAGGTCAGGTGTCAGGGGTCGGAGGTCAGAGGTAAGGGGTCAGGGGTAAGCGGTCAGGGTCAGGGGTCAGAGTCAATGGTCAAAGGTCAGGGGTCAGGGTTCAGAGGTCATAGGTCAGGTGTCAGGGTCAGGGGTCATAGGTCAAGGTCAGGTGTTGGAGGTCAGGTGTCAGGGGCAGAGGTCAGAGGTCAGGGGTCAGGGGTCATAGGTCAGGGCCAGGGTTCAGAGGTCAGTGGTCGGGGTCATGGGTCAGGGTCAGGGGTCAGGGTTATAGGTCAGAGGTCAGGTGTCAGAGGTCATAGGTCATAGGTCAGGGGTCATGGGTCATAGGTCAGGGTTCAGAGGTCAGGGGTCAGAGTTCAGAGGTCAGGGTCTGATCAGAGCTCAGGGTCAGAGCTTAGAGGTCAGGGGTCAGGGGTCAGGGGTCAGAGGTCAATTGTCAGGGTTCAGAGGTCAGGGGTCAGGGGTCAGAGGTCAATTGTCAGGGTTCAGAGGTCAGGGGTTGGGGTCAGAGTTCAGGGATCATGGGTCAGAGGTCGGGGTCAGTGTTCAGAGGTCAGAGGTCAGGTGTCACGGGTCAGGGGTCAGATTAAAGGGTCAGAGGTCAGGGGTCAGGGGTCAGGGCCAGAGGTTAGGGGTAAGGGTTCAGAGGTCAGGGGTCAGAGGTCAGGTGTCAGGGGTCGGAGGTCAGGGGTCAGGGGTCATGGGTCAGAGGTCTGAGGTCAGGGGTCGGTGGTCACAGGTCATAGGTTAGGCGTCTTGGGTCATGGGTCAGGGTTCAGTGGTCAGGGTAAGGGTTCAGAGGTCAGGGGTCAGGGTCAGGGGTCAGGGGTCATGGGCCATGTGTCAGGGGTCAGAGGTCAGGGGTCAGGGCCAGGGGTCAGGGGTCATGGGTCAGGGGTCAGAAGTCAGGGGTCGGGGGTCACTGGTCAGTGTCGGGGGTCATTGGTCAGTGTCAGGGGTCAGAGTTAGAGGTCAGTGGGTAAGGGTCAGGTTCAGGGGTCAGAGGTCAGGTGTCAGGGGTCGGAGGTCAGAGGTCGGGGTCAGGGGTCTGTGTGATGTTAATGGGTCGGGGTCAGGGGACAGGGTCAGGGGTCAGGGTCAGGGGTCAGGGTGATGTTCAGTGGTTAGGGGTCAGGGTCGGGGTTGGTGTGAAGGGTCAGGGTTCAGAGGTCAGAGGTCAGAGGTCAGGGGTCAGGGGTCAGAGTTCAGAGGGCAATTGTCAGGGTTCAGAGGTCAGGGTCAGGGGTCAGAAATCAGGGATCATGGGTCATAGGTCGGGGTCAGGGTTCAGAGGTCAGAGGTCAGGTGTCAGGGTTCAGGGGTCAGATTCAAGGGTCAGGGGTCAGGGGCCAGAGGTTAGGGGTAAGGGTTCAGAGGTCAGGGGTCGAGGTCAGGGGTCGGGGTTATGGGTCATGCGTCAGAGGTCGGGGTCAGAGGTCATAGGTCAGGGTTCAGATTTCGGGGTTGGGGTTCAGAGCTCAGGTGTCAGGGGTCAGAGGTCAGAGGTCAGGTTCAGGGGTCAGAGCTCAGGTCAGAGGTCAGAGGTCAGGGGTCAGGGGTTAGAGGTCAAGTGTCAGGGTTCAGAGGTATGGGGTCAGGGGTCAGAGGTCAAGTGTCAGGGTTCAGAGGTCAGGGTCAGTGGTCAGAGTTCAGGGATCATGGGTCAGAGGTCAGGGGTTAGGTGTCATGGGTCAGGGGTCAGAGGTCATAGGTCATAGGTCAGGGGGCATGGGTTATAAGTCAGGGTTCAGAGGTCAGGTGTCAGGGGTCAGAGTTCAGAGGTGAGGGTCTGATCAGAGCTCGGGGTCAGAGGTTAGAGTTCAGAGGTCGGGGTCAGGGGTCAGTGGACAATTGCAGGGTTCAGAGGTCAGGGTCAGGGGTCAGAGGTCAGGGATCATGGGTCAGAGGTCGGGGTCAGGGTTCAGAGGTCAGAGGTCAGGTGTCAGGGTTCAGGGGTCAGATTCAAGGGTCAGAGGTCAGGGGTCAGGGGTCAGGGGCCAGAGGTTAGGGGTAAGGGTTCAGAGGTCAGGGGTCGAGGTCAGGGGTCGAGGTTATGGGTCATGCGTCAGAGGTCAGGGGTCAGATGTCATAGGTCAGGGTTCAGATTTCGGGGTCGGGGTTCAGAGCTCAGGTGTCAGGGGTCAGAGGTAAGAGGTCAGGTTCGGGGGCAGAGCTCAGGTCAGAGGTCAGAGGTCAGGTGTCAGGGGTCAGAGTTCAGAGGTCAGGGTCTGATCAGAGCTCAGGGTCAGAGGTTAGAGGTCAGAGGTCGGGGTCAGGGGTCAGAGGGCAATTGTCAGGGTTCAGAGGTCAGGGTCAGGGGTCAGAAATCAGGGATCATGGGTCAAAGGTCGGCGTCAGGGTTCAGAGGTCAGAGGTCAGGTGTCAGGGTTCAGGGGTCAGATTCAAGGGTCAGAGGTCAGGGGTCAGGGGTCAGGGGTCAGTGGCCAGAGGTTAGGGGTAAGGGTTCAGAGGTCAGGGGTCGAGGTCAGGGGTCGGGGTTATGGGTCATGCGTCAGAGGTCGGGGTCAGAGGTCATAGGTCAGGGTTCAGATTTCGGGGTTGGGGTTCAGAGCTCAGGTGTCAGGGGTCAGAGGTCAGAGGTCAGGTTCATTGGTCAGAGCTCAGGTCAGAGGTCAGGGGTCAGGGGTTAGAGGTCAAGTGTCAGGGTTCAGAGGTATGGGGTCAGGGGTCAGAGGTCAAGTGTCAGGGTTCAGAGGTCAGGGTCAGTGGTCAGAGTTCAGGGATCATGGGTCAGAGGTCAGGGGTTAGGTGTCATGGGTCAGGGGTCAGAGGTCATAGGTTATAGGTCAGGGGGCATGGGTTATAAGTCAGGGTTCAGAGGTCAGGTGTCAGGGGTCAGAGTTCAGAGGTGAGGGTCTGATCAGAGCTCGGGGTCAGAGGTTAGAGTTCAGAGGTCGGGGTCAGGGGTCAGTGGACAATTGTCAGGGTTCAGAGGTCAGGGTCAGGGGTCAGAGGTCAGGGATCATGGGTCAGAGGTCGGGGTCAGGGTTCAGAGGTCAGAGGTCAGGTGTCAGGGTTCAGGGGTCAGATTCAAGGGTCAGGGGTGAGGGGTCAGGGGCCAGAGGTTAGGGGTAAGGGTTCAGAGGTCAGGGGTCGAGGTCAGGGGTCGAGGTTATGGGTCATGCGTCAGAGGTCAGGGGTCAGATGTCATAGGTCAGGGTTCAGATTTCGGGGTCGGGGTTCAGAGCTCAGGTGTCAGGGGTCAGAGGTCAGAGGTCAGGTTCAGGGGTCAGAGCTCAGGTCAGAGGTCAGAGGTCAGGGGTCAGGGGTCAGAGGTCAAGTGTCAGGGTTAAGAGGTCCGGGTCAGTGGTCAGAGGTCAGGAATCATGGGTCAGAGGTCAGGGGTCAGAGGTCCAGTGTCAGGGGTCGGAGGTCAGGGGTCGGGGTCATGGGTCAGGGGTCAGGGGTCAGATTCAAGTGTCAGAGATCCGGGGTCAGGGGTCATGGGTCAGGGGTCAGGGTCAGGGGTAAGAGGTCAGGGTTCAGAGGTAAGGGGTCAGGGGTCAAGGGGTCAGGGATCAGGGTCATAGGTCAGGGTCAGGGGCCAGAGGTCAGGCGTGAGGGGTCGGAGGTCTGGGTTCAGGGGTCAGGGGTCTGTGTGATGTTAAGGGGTCAGGGGTCAGGGGACAGAGTCAGGGGTCAGGGTCAGGGGTCAGGGTGATGTTCAGTGGTTAGGGGTCAGGGTCGGGGTTGGTATGAAGGGTCAAGGTTCAGAGGTCAGAGGTCAGGGGTCAGGGTTAGGTGGGTCAAGGATCAGGGTCATAGGTCAGGGTCAGGGGTCAGAGGTCAGGTGTCATGGGTCGGATGTCAGAGGTCAGAGGTCAGGGGTCATGGGTCAGGGGTCAGAGGTCATAGGTCATAGGTCAGGTATCATGGGTTATAGGTCAGGGTTCAGAGGTCAGGTGTCAGGGGTCAGAGTTCAGAGGTCAGGGTCTGATCAGAGCTCAGGGTCAGAGGTTAGAGGTCAGAGGTCAGGGGTCAGAGGTCGGGGGTAAGGGTCAGGGTCAGGGGTAAGGAGTTGGGGGTCATGGGTAAGGGGTCAGGGTCAGGGTGATGTTCAGGTGTTAGGGGTCAGGGTCGGAGTCAGAGTAAGGGTTCAGAGGTCAGAGGTCAGGGGTCAGGGTTCGGGGGTTATGGGTAAGGGGTCATGGTCAGACGTCAGGGGTCAGAGTCAAGGGTCAGAGTTCAGGGGTCAGGGGTCATTGGTCTGGGGTCAGAGGTCAGGGGTCAGGGCCAAGGGTCAAAGGTCAGGGGTCGGGGTCATGGGTCAGGGTCAGGGGTAAGGGTTAGAGGTCAGATGTCAAGGGTCAGGGGTCAGAGGTCATAGGTCAGGGGTCATGGGTCATAGGTCAGGGTTCAGAAGTCAGTGGTCAGGGTCAGGGTTAAGAGATCAGGTGTCAGGGGTCAGAGGTCAGGGTCAGGGGTAAGAGGTCAGGGTGAGAGGTCAGGGGTCAGGGGTCAGAGTTCAAGTGTCAGGGTTCAGAGGTCAGACGTCAGGGGTCAGGGGTCAGGAGTAAGTACGGCCTGCGTCAGGGTCATAGGTCATGGTCAGGGTTCAGAGGTCAGGGATCATGGGTCAGAGGTCAGGGGTCAGGTGTCAGGGTTTAGAGGTCAGGGTCAGTGGTCAGAGGTCAGGTATCATGGGTCATAAGTCGGGGTCAGTGTTCAGAGGTCAGAGGTCAGGTGTCAGGAGTCAGGGGTCAGGGTTCAGATTCAAGTGTCAGAGGTCAGGGGTCATGGTGAAGAGGTCAGGGGTCGGGGGTCAGAGATCATAGGTCAGGGGTCATGGGTCAGAGTTCAGGGGTCATGGGTCAGAGGTCACAGGTCAGGGGTCAGGTGTCAGAGGTCAGGGATCATGGGTCAGAGGTCGGGGTCAGGGTTCAGAGGTCAGAGGTCAGGTGTCAGGAGTCAGGGGTCAGATTCAAGGGTCAGAGATCAGGGGTGAGGGGTCAGGGGCCAGAGGTTAGGTGTCAGGGGTCGGAGGTCAGGCGTCAGGGGTCATGAGTCAGAGGTCAGGGGTCAGAGGTCAGGGGTCGGGGTCAGAGGTCATATGTCAGGCATCATGGGTCATAGGTCAGGGGTCCGCGCTCAGGGTCAGAGGTCAGAGGTCAGGGGGTAAGTGTCAGGGTCAGGGGTCAGGGTCAGGGGTCGGGGGTCAGGGGTCAGGGGTCAGAGGTCATGGTCAGGGGTCAGAGGTCAGGGGTCAGGGGTCAGGGGACAGGGTCAGGGCTCAGGGTCAGGGGTCAGGGTGATATTCAGGGGTTAGGGGTCAGGGTCGGGGTCAGGGTGAGGGGTCAGAGGTCAGGGTAAGGGTTCAGAGGTCAGAGGTCAGGGCTCAGGGGTCGGGGGTCATGGGTAAGGGGTCAGTGTCAGGGGTCAGGGGTCAGAGTCAAGCTTCAGATTTCAGGGGTCAGGGGTCATTGGTCAGGGTTCAGAGGTCAGGGTTCAGAGGTCAGACGTCAGGGGTCAGGGGTCAGGAATAAGTGGGGCACACGTCAGGGTCATAGGTCAGGGTCTGGGCTCAGAGGTCAGGGATCATGGGTCAGAGGTCAGGGGTCAGGTGTCAGGGTTTAGAGGTCAGGGTCAGTGGTCAGAGGTCAGGGATCATGGGTCATAAGTCAGGGTCAGTGTTCAGAGGTCAGAGGTCAGATGTCAGAAGTCAGGGTCAGGGTTCAGATTCAAGGGTCAGAGGTCAGGGGTCATGGTGAAGAGGTCAGGGGTCGGGGGTCAGAGATCATAGGTCGGGGTCATGGGTCAGTGTTCAGAGGTCATGGGTCATGAGTCAGAGGTCAGACGTCAGGGGTCACGTGTCAGGGGTCGGGGTAAGGGTTCAGAGGTCAGAGGTCAGGGTAAGGGTTCAGAGGTCAGAGGTCAGGGGTTAGGGTTTGGGGGTCATGGTAAGGGGTCAGGGGTCAGTGGTCAGGGGTCAGGGGTCATGGGTAAGCGGTCATAGGTCAGGGTCAGGGGTCAGAGGTAAGGTGTCAGGGGTCGGCGGTCAGGGGTCATGGGTCAGAGGTCAGGGATCAGGGCCATGGGTCAGGGGTCAGGGGTCATGGGTCAGGGGTCAGAGGTCAAGGGTCAGTGCCAGGGGTCAGGGGTCGGGGTCAGGGGTCATGGGTCAGGGGTCAGAGGTAAAGGGTCAGGGCCAGGGGTCAGGGGTCGGGGTCATGGGTCAGGGGTCAGAGGTGAGGGGTCAGGGCCAGGGGTCAGAGGTCAGGGGTCAGGGTTAGGGGTCAGAGGTCAGGGGTCGAAGGGCATGGGTCAGGGTCAGTGGTCAGGGTTAGAGGTCAGAGGTCAGGGGTCAGGGGATAAGGGTCAGGGTCAGGGGTCAGGGTGATGTTCAGGTGTTAGGGGTCAGGGTCGGGGTAAGGGTGAAGGGTCAGGGGTCAGAGGTCAGGGTAAGGGTTCAGAGGTCAGAGGTCAGGGGTCAGGGTTCGGGGGTCATGGCTAAGGGGTCAGGTTCAGGGGTCAAACTTCAGAGTCAAGGGTCAGAGTTCTGGGGTCAGGGGTCATGGGTCAGGGGTCAGAGGTCAGGTGTCAGGGGTCGGAGGTCAAAGGTCAGGGTCAGGTGTCAGAGCTAAGGGTTCAGATGTCAGGGGTCAGGGGGTCAGGGATCAGGGTCATAGGTCGGGATCAGGGTCATAGGTCAGGGTCAGGGGCTAGAGGTCAGGAGTCAGGGGTCGGAAGTCAGAAGTCAGGGGTCATGGGTCAGAGGTCAGGAGTCAGAGGTCATAGGTCAGGGGTACTAGGTCAGGGGTCAGGGGTCAGGGAATAAGGGTCAGGGTCACGGGTCAGGCGTTGGGGGTCATGGTTAAGGGGTCAGAGTCAAGGGTCAGGGTCAGGAGTCAGCGGTCAGAGGTCAGGGTCGTGGTCGGGGTCAGAGGTCAGGGGTCAGAGCTCACGGTCAGAGGTCAGGGGTCAGGGGTCAGGGTCAGGGTCAGGGGTCAGAGGTCAGGGTTCAGAGGTCAGGGGTCAGTGGTCAGGGGGTCAGGGATCAGGGTCATAGGTCAGGGTCAGGGACCAGAGGTCAGGTGTCAGGGGTCGGAGGTCAGAGGTCAGGGTCAGGGGTCAGAGCTCAGGGTCAGTGGTCAGAGGTCAGGGGTCAGAGGTCATAGTTAAGGGGTGATAGGTCAGGGAGTAAGGGTCAGGGTCAGGGGTCAGTGGTTGGGGGTCATGGGTAAGGGGTCAGAGTCAAGGGTCAGAAGTCAGGGATCAGGGGTCATGGGTCAGGGGTCAGTGTCAAGGGTCGGGGTCAGGAGTTAGTGGTCAGAGGTCAGGGTCGGGGTGAGTGGTAAGGGGTCAGAGGTCAGGTGTCAGGGGTCGGAGGTCAGAGGTAAGGGGTCAGGGGTAAGCGGTCAGGGTCAGGGGTCAGAGTCAATGGTCAAAGGTCAGGGGTCAGGGTTCAGAGGTCATAGGTCAGGTGTAAGGGTCAGGGGTCATAGGTCAGGGGTCATGGGTCATAGGTCAGTGTTCAGAGGTCAGGTGTCAGGGGTCAGAGTTCAGGGGTCAGGGTCTGATCAGAGCTCAGGGTCAGAGCTTAGAGGTCAAGAGGTCAGGGGTCAGGGGTCAGAGGTCAAATGTCAGGGTTCAGAGATCAGGGGTCAGGTGTCAGAGGTCATAGGTCATAGGTCAGGGGTCATGGGTCATAGGTCAGGGTTCAGAGGTCAGGTGTCAGGGGTCAGAGTTCAGAGGTCAGGGTCTGATCAGAGCTCAGGGTCAGAGCTTAGAGGTCAGGGGTCAGGGGTCAGAGGTCAATTGTCAGGGTTCAGAGGTCAGGGGTCAGGGGTCAGAGGTCAATTGTCAGGGTTCAGAGGTCAGGGGTTGGGGTCAGAGTTCAGGGATCATGGGTCAGAGGTCGGGGTCAGTGTTCAGAGGTCAGAGGTCAGGTGTCACGGGTCAGGGGTCAGATTAAAGGGTCAGAGGTCAGGGGTCAGGGGTCAGGGCCAGAGGTTAGGGGTAAGGGTTCAGAGGTCAGGGGTCAGAGGTCAGGTGTCAGGGGTCGGAGGTCAGGGGTCAGGGGTCGGGGGTCAGAGGTCATAGGTTAGGCATCTTGGGTCATGGGTCAGGGTTCAGTGGTCAGGGTAAGGGTTCAGAGGTCAGGGGTCAGGGTCAGGGGTCAGGGGTCATGGGCCATGTGTCAGGGGTCAGAGGTCAGGGGTCAGGGCCAGGGGTCAGGGGTCATGGGTCAGGGGTCAGAAGTCGGGGGTCGGGGGTCATTGGTCAGTGTCGGGGGTCATTTGTCAGTGTCAGGGGTCAGAGTTAGAGGTCAGTGGGTAAGGGTCAGGTTCAGGGGTCAGAGGTCAGGTGTCAGGGGTCAGAGGTCAGAGGTCGGGGTCAGGGGTCTGTGTGATGTTAAGGGGTCAGGGGTCAGGGGACAGGGTCAGGGGTCAGGGTCAGGGGTCAGGGTGATGTTCAGTGGTTAGGGGTCAGGGTCGGGGTTGGTGTGAAGGGTCAGGGTTCAGAGGTCAGAGGTCAGAGGTCAGGAGTAAGGGGTAAGGGGGTCAGGGTCATAGGTCAGGGTTAGGGGTCAGAGGTCAGGTGTCAGGGGTCGGAGGTCAGAGGTCAGGGGTTAGGTGTCATGGGTCAGGGGTCAGAGGTCATAGGTCATAGGTCAGGGGTCATGGGTTATAGGTCAGGGTTCAGAGGTCAGGTGTCAGGGGTCAGAGTTCGGTGGTCAGGTCTGATCAGAGCTCAGGGTCAGAGGTTAGAGGTCAGAGGTCGGGGTCAGGGGTCAGAGGGCAATTGTCAGGGTTCAGAGGTCAGGGTCAGGGGTCAGAAATCAGGGATCATGGGTCAAAGGTCGGGGTCAGGGTTCAGAGGTCAGAGGTCAGGTGTCAGGGTTCAGGGGTCAGATTCAAGGGTCAGGGGTCAGGGGTCAGGGGCCAGAGGTTAGGGGTAAGGGTTCAGAGGTCAGGGGTCGAGGTCAGGGGTCGGGGTTATGGGTCATGCGTCAGAGGTCGGGGTCAGAGGTCATAGGTCAGGGTTCAGATTTCGGGGTTGGGGTTCAGATCTCAGGTGTCAGGGGTCAGAGGTCAGAGGTCAGGTTCAGGGGTCAGAGCTCAGGTCAGAGGTCAGAGGTCAGGGGTCAGGGGTTAGAGGTCAAGTGTCAGGGTTCAGAGGTATGGGGTCAGGGGTCAGAGGTCAAGTGTCAGGGTTCAGAGGTCAGGGTCAGTGGTCAGAGTTCAGGGATCATGGGTCAGAGGTCAGGGGTTAGGTGTCATGGGTCAGGGGTCAGAGGTCATAGGTCATAGGTCAGGGGGCATGGGTTATAAGTCAGGGTTCAGAGGTCAGGTGTCAGGGGTCAGAGGTATGGGGTCAGGGGTCAGAGGTCAAGTGTCAGGGTTCAGAGGTCAGGGTCAGTAGTCAGAGTTCAGGGATCATGGGTCAGAGGTCAGGGGTTAGGTGTCATGGGTCAGGGGTCAGAGGTCATAGGTCATAGGTCAGGGGGCATGGGTTATAAGTCAGGGTTCAGAGGTCAGGTGTCAGGGGTCAGAGTTCAGAGGTGAGGGTCTGATCAGAGCTCAGGGTCAGAGGTTAGAGTTCAGAGGTCGGGGTCAGGGATCAGTGGACAATTGTCAGGATTCAGAGGTCAGGTGTCAGGGGTCAGAGGTCAGGGATCATGGGTCAGAGGTAGGGGTCAGGGTTCAGAGGTCAGAGGTCAGGTGTCAGGGTTCAGGGGTCAGATTCAAGGGTCAGGGGTCAGGGGTCAGGGGCCAGAGGTTAGGGGTAAGGGTTCAGAGGTCAGGGGTCGAGGTCAGGGGTCGAGGTTATGGGTCATGCGTCAGAGGTCAGGGGTCAGAGGTCAGGGGTCAGGGGGTCAGGGATCAGGGTCATAGGTCAGGGTCAGGGGCCAGAGGTCAGGAGTCAGGGGTCGGAAGTCAGAAGTCAGGGGTCATGGGTCAGAGGTCAGGAGTCAGAGGTCATAGGTCATGGGTACTAGGTCAGGGGTCAGGGGTCAGGGAATAAGGGTCAGGGTCACGGGTCAGGCGTTGGGGGTCATGGTTAAGGGGTCAGAGTCAAGGGTCAGGGTCAGGAGTCAGTGGTCAGAGGTCAGGGTCGGGGTCGGGGTCAGAGGTCAGGGGTCAGAGCTCACGGTCAGAGGTCAGGGGTCAGGGGTCAGGGTCAGGGGTCAGAGGTCAGGGTTCAGAGGTCAGGGGTCAGTGGTCAGGGGGTCAGGGATCAGGGTCATAGGTCAGGGTCAGGGACCAGAGGTCAGGTGTCAGGGGTCGGAGGTCAGAGGTCAGGGTCAGGGGTCAGAGCTCAGGGTCAGTGGTCAGAGGTCAGGGGTCAGAGGTCATAGTTAAGGGGTGATAGGTCAGGGAGTAAGGGTCAGGGTCAGGGGTCAGTGGTTGGGGGTCATGGGTAAGGGGTCAGAGTCAAGGGTCAGAAGTCAGGGATCAGGGGTCATGGGTCAGGGGTCAGTGTCAAGGGTCAGGGTCAGGAGTTAGTGGTCAGAGGTCAGGGTCGGGGTGAGTGGTAAGGGGTCAGAGGTCAGGTGTCAGGGGTCGGAGGTCAGAGGTAAGGGGTCAGGGGTAAGCGGTCAGGGTCAGGGGTCAGAGTCAATGGTCAAAGGTCAGGGGTCAGGGTTCAGAGGTCATAGGTCAGGTGTCAGGGTCAGGGGTCATAGGTCAAGGTCAGGGGTTGGAGGTCAGGTGTCAGGGGCAGAGGTCAGAGGTCAGGGGTCAGGGGTCATAGGTCAGTGGTCAGGGCCAGGGTTCAGAGGTCAGTGGTCGGGGTCATGGGTCAGGGTCAGGGGTCAGGGTTATAGGTCAGAGGTCAGGGGTCAGAGGTCATAGGTCATAGGTCAGGGGGCATGGGTTATAAGTCAGGGTTCAGAGGTCAGGTGTCAGGGGTCAGAGGTATGGGGTCAGGGGTCAGAGGTCAAGTGTCAGGGTTCAGAGGTCAGGGTCAGTAGTCAGAGTTCAGGGATCATGGGTCAGAGGTCAGGGGTTAGGTGTCATGGGTCAGGGGTCAGAGGTCATAGGTCATAGGTCAGGGGGCATGGGTTATAAGTCAGGGTTCAGAGGTCAGGTGTCAGGGGTCAGAGTTCAGAGGTGAGGGTCTGATCAGAGCTCAGGGTCAGAGGTTAGAGTTCAGAGGTCGGGGTCAGGGATCAGTGGACAATTGTCAGGATTCAGAGGTCAGGTGTCAGGGGTCAGAGGTCAGGGATCATGGGTCAGAGGTAGGGGTCAGGGTTCAGAGGTCAGAGGTCAGGTGTCAGGGTTCAGGGGTCAGATTCAAGGGTCAGGGGTCAGGGGTCAGGGGCCAGAGGTTAGGGGTAAGGGTTCAGAGGTCAGGGGTCGAGGTCAGGGGTCGAGGTTATGGGTCATGCGTCAGAGGTCAGGGGTCAGAGGTCAGGGGTCAGGGGGTCAGGGATCAGGGTCATAGGTCAGGGTCAGGGGCCAGAGGTCAGGAGTCAGGGGTCGGAAGTCAGAAGTCAGGGGTCATGGGTCAGAGGTCAGGAGTCAGAGGTCATAGGTCATGGGTACTAGGTCAGGGGTCAGGGGTCAGGGAATAAGGGTCAGGGTCACGGGTCAGGCGTTGGGGGTCATGGTTAAGGGGTCAGAGTCAAGGGTCAGGGTCAGGAGTCAGTGGTCAGAGGTCAGGGTCGGGGTCGGGGTCAGAGGTCAGGGGTCAGAGCTCACGGTCAGAGGTCAGGGGTCAGGGGTCAGGGTCAGGGGTCAGAGGTCAGGGTTCAGAGGTCGGGGTCAGTGGTCAGGGGGTCAGGGATCAGGGTCATAGGTCAGGGTCAGGGACCAGAGGTCAGGTGTCAGGGGTCGGAGGTCAGAGGTCAGGGTCAGGGGTCAGAGCTCAGGGTCAGTGGTCAGAGGTCAGGGGTCAGAGGTCATAGTTAAGGGGTGATAGGTCAGGGAGTAAGGGTCAGGGTCAGGGGTCAGTGGTTGGGGGTCATGGGTAAGGGGTCAGAGTCAAGGGTCAGAAGTCAGGGATCAGGGGTCATGGGTCAGGGGTCAGTGTCAAGGGTCAGGGTCAGGAGTTAGTGGTCAGAGGTCAGGGTCGGGGTGAGTGGTAAGGGGTCAGAGGTCAGGTGTCAGGGGTCGGAGGTCAGAGGTAAGGGGTCAGGGGTAAGCGGTCAGGGTCAGGGGTCAGAGTCAATGGTCAAAGGTCAGGGGTCAGGGTTCAGAGGTCATAGGTCAGGTGTCAGGGTCAGGGGTCATAGGTCAAGGTCAGGGGTTGGAGGTCAGGTGTCAGGGGCAGAGGTCAGAGGTCAGGGGTCAGGGGTCATAGGTCAGTGGTCAGGGCCAGGGTTCAGAGGTCAGTGGTCGGGGTCATGGGTCAGGGTCAGGGGTCAGGGTTATAGGTCAGAGGTCAGGTGTCAGAGGTCATAGGTCATAGGTCAGGGGTCATGGGTCATAGGTCAGGGTTCAGAGGTCAGGGGTCAGAGTTCAGAGGTCAGGGTCTGATCAGAGCTCAGGGTCAGAGCTTAGAGGTCAGGGGTCAGGGGTCAGGGGTCAGAGGTCAATTGTCAGGGTTCAGAGGTCAGGGGTCAGGGGTCAGAGGTCAATTGTCAGGGTTCAGAGGTCAGGGGTTGGGGTCAGAGTTCAGGGATCATGGGTCAGAGGTCGGGGTCAGGGGTAGGAGGTCAGGGGTCAGGTGTCACGGGTCAGGGGTCAGATTAAAGGGTCAGGGGTTAGGTGTCATGGGTCAGGGGTCAGAGGTCATAGGTCATAGGTCAGGGGGCATGGGTTATAAGTCAGGGTTCAGAGGTCAGGTGTCAGGGGTCAGAGTTCAGAGGTGAGGGTCTGATCAGAGCTCGGGGTCAGAGGTTAGAGTTCAGAGGTCGGGGTCAGGGGTCAGTGGACAATTGTCAGGGTTCAGAGGTCAGGGTCAGGGGTCAGAGGTCAGGGATCATGGGTCAGAGGTCGGGGTCAGGGTTCAGAGGTCAGAGGTCAGGTGTCAGGGTTCAGGGGTCAGATTCAAGGGTCAGGGGTCAGGGGTCAGGGGCCAGAGGTTAGGGGTAAGGGTTCAGAGGTCAGGGGTCGAGGTCAGGGGTCGAGGTTATGGGTCATGCGTCAGAGGTCAGGGGTCAGATGTCATAGGTCAGGGTTCAGATTTCGGGGTTGGGGTTCAGAGCTCAGGTGTCAGGGGTCAGAGGTCAGAGGTCAGGTTCAGGGGTCAGAGCTCAGGTCAGAGGTCAGAGGTCAGGGGTCAGGGGTCAGAGGTCAAGTGTCAGGTTTAAGAGGTCCGGGTCAGTGGTCAGAGGTCAGGAATCATGGGTCAGAGGTCAGGGGTCAGAGGTCCAGTGTCAGGGGTCGGAGGTCAGGGGTCGGGGTCATGGGTCAGGGGTCAGGGGTCAGATTCAAGTGTCAGAGATCCGGGGTCAGGGGTCATGGGTCAGGGGTCAGGGTCAGGGGTAAGAGGTCAGGGTTCAGAGGTAAGGGGTCAGGGGTCAAGGGGTCAGGGATCAGGGTCATAGGTCAGGGTCAGGGGCCAGAGGTCAGGCGTGAGGGGTCGGAGGTCTGGGTTCAGGGGTCAGGGGTCTGTGTGATGTTAAGGGGTCAGGGGTCAGGGGACAGAGTCAGGGGTCAGGGTCAGGGGTCAGGGTGATGTTCAGTGGTTAGGGGTCAGGGTCGGGGTTGGTATGAAGGGTCAAGGTTCAGAGGTCAGAGGTCAGGGGTCAGGGTTAGGTGGGTCAAGGATCAGGGTCATAGGTCAGGGTCAGGGGTCAGAGGTCAGGTGTCATGGGTCGGATGTCAGAGGTCAGAGGTCAGGGGTCATGGGTCAGGGGTCAGAGGTCATAGGTCATAGGTCAGGTATCATGGGTTATAGGTCAGGGTTCAGAGGTCAGGTGTCAGGGGTCAGAGTTCAGAGGTCAGGGTCTGATCAGAGCTCAGGGTCAGAGGTTAGAGGTCAGAGGTCAGGGGTCAGAGGTCGGGGGTAAGGGTCAGGGTCAGGGGTAAGGAGTTGGGGGTCATGGGTAAGGGGTCAGGGTCAGGGTGATGTTCAGGTGTTAGGGGTCAGGGTCGGAGTCAGAGTAAGGGTTCAGAGGTCAGAGGTCAGGGGTCAGGGTTCGGGGGTTATGGGTAAGGGGTCATGGTCAGACGTCAGGGGTCAGAGTCAAGGGTCAGAGTTCAGGGGTCAGGGGTCATTGGTCTGGGGTCAGAGGTCAGGGGTCAGGGCCAAGGGTCAAAGGTCAGGGGTCGGGGTCATGGGTCAGGGTCAGGGGTAAGGGTTAGAGGTCAGACGTCAAGGGTCAGGGGTCAGAGGTCATAGGTCAGGGGTCAGGGGTCATAGGTCAGGGTTCAGAAGTCAGTGGTCAGGGTCAGGGTTAAGAGATCAGGTGTCAGGGGTCAGAGGTCAGGGTCAGGGGTAAGAGGTCAGGGTGAGAGGTCAGGGGTCAGGGGTCAGAGTTCAAGTGTCAGGGTTCAGAGGTCAGACGTCAGGGGTCAGGGGTCAGGAGTAAGTACGGCCTGCGTCAGGGTCATAGGTCATGGTCAGGGTTCAGAGGTCAGGGATCATGGGTCAGAGGTCAGGGGTCAGGTGTCAGGGTTTAGAGGTCAGGGTCAGTGGTCAGAGGTCAGGTATCATGGGTCATAAGTCGGGGTCAGTGTTCAGAGGTCAGAGGTCAGGTGTCAGGAGTCAGGGGTCAGGGTTCAGATTCAAGTGTCAGAGGTCAGGGGTCATGGTGAAGAGGTCAGGGGTCGGGGGTCAGAGATCATAGGTCAGGGGTCATGGGTCAGAGTTCAGGGGTCATGGGTCAGAGGTCACAGGTCAGGGGTCAGGTGTCAGAGGTCAGGGATCATGGGTCAGAGGTCGGGGTCAGGGTTCAGAGGTCAGAGGTCAGGTGTCAGGAGTCAGGGGTCAGATTCAAGGGTCAGAGATCAGGGGTGAGGGGTCAGGGGCCAGAGGTTAGGTGTCAGGGGTCGGAGGTCAGGCGTCAGGGGTCATGAGTCAGAGGTCAGGGGTCAGAGGTCAGGGGTCGGGGTCAGAGGTCATATGTCAGGCATCATGGGTCATAGGTCAGGGGTCCGCGCTCAGGGTCAGAGGTCAGAGGTCAGGGGGTAAGTGTCAGGGTCAGGGGTCAGGGTCAGGGGTCGGGGGTCAGGGGTCAGAGGTCATGGTCAGGGGTCAGAGGTCAGGGGTCAGGGGACAGGGTCAGGGCTCAGGGTCAGGGGTCAGGGTGATATTCAGGGGTTAGGGGTCAGGGTCGGGGTCAGGGTGAGGGGTCAGAGGTCAGGGTAAGGGTTCAGAGGTCAGAGGTCAGGGCTCAGGGGTCGGGGGTCATGGGTAAGGGGTCAGTGTCAGGGGTCAGGGGTCAGAGTCAAGCTTCAGATTTCAGGGGTCAGGGGTCATTGGTCAGGGTTCAGAGGTCAGGGTTCAGAGGTCAGACGTCAGACGTCAGGGGTCAGGAATAAGTGGGGCACACATCAGGGTCATAGGTCAGGGTCTGGGCTCAGAGGTCAGGGATCATGGGTCAGAGGTCAGGGGTCAGGTGTCAGGGTTTAGAGGTCAGGGTCAGTGGTCAGAGGTCAGGGATCATGGGTCATAAGTCAGGGTCAGTGTTCAGAGGTCAGAGGTCAGATGTCAGAAGTCAGGGTCAGGGTTCAGATTCAAGGGTCAGAGGTCAGGGGTCATGGTGAAGAGGTCAGGGGTCGGGGGTCAGAGATCATAGGTCAGGGGTCATGGGTCAGTGTTCAGAGGTCATGGGTCATGAGTCAGAGGTCAGACGTCAGGGGTCACGTGTCAGGGGTCGGGGTAAGGGTTCAGAGGTCAGAGGTCAGGGTAAGGGTTCAGAGGTCAGAGGTCAGGGGTTAGGGTTCGGGGGTCATGGTAAGGGGTCAGGGGTCAGGGGTCAGGGGTCATGGGTAAGGGGTCATAGGTCAGGGTCAGGGGTCAGAGGTAAGGTGTCAGGGGTCGGCGGTCAGGGGTCATGGGTCAGAGGTCAGGGATCAGGGCCATGGGTCAGGGGTCAGGGGTCATGGGTCAGGGGTCAGGGGTCAGAGGTCAAGGGTCAGTGGCAGGGGTCAGGGGTCGGGGTCAGGGGTCAGGGGTCAGGGGTCAGAGGTCAGGGCTCAGGGCCAGGGGTCAGAGGTCAGGGCTCAGGGGTCATGGGTCAGGGGTCAGAGGTAAAGGGTCAGGGCCAGGGGTCAGGGGTAGGGGTCATGGGTCAGGGGTCAGAGGTGAGGGGTCAGGGCCAGGGGTCAGAGGTCAGGGGTCAGGGCCAGGGGTCAGAGGTCAGGGGTCGAAGGGCATGGGTCAGGGTCAGCGGTCAGGGTTAGAGGTCAGAGGTCAGGGGTCAGAGGTCAGAGTTCAGGGTCAGGGGTCATGGGTCAGAGGTCAGGGGTCAGGGGATAAGGGTCAGGGTCATGGGTCAGGGTGATGTTCAGGTGTTAGGGGTCAGGGTCGGGGTAAGGGTGAATGGTCAGGGGTCAGAGGTCAGGGTAAGGGTTCAGAGGTCAGAGGTCAGGGGTCAGGGTTCCGGGGTCATGGCTAAGGGGTCAGGTTCAGGGGTCAAACTTCAGAGTCAAGGGTCAGAGTTCTGGGGTCAGGGGTCATGGGTCAGGGGTCAGAGGTCAGGTGTCAGGGGTCGGAGGTCAAAGGTCAGGGTCTGGTGTCAGAGCTAAGGGTTCAGAGGTCAGGGGTCAGGGGGTCAGGGATCAGGGTCATAGGTCAGGGTCAGGGGCCAGAGGTCAGGAGTCAGGGGTCGGAAGTCAGAAGTCAGGGGTTATGGGTCAGAGGTCAGGAGTCAGAGGTCATAGGTCAGGGGTACTAGGTCAGGGGTCAGGGGTCAGGGAATAAGGGTCAGGGTCACGGGTCAGGCGTTGGGGGTCATGGTTAAGGGGTCAGAGTCAAGGGTCAGGGTCAGGAGTCAGTGGTCAGAGGTCAGGGTCGGGGTCAGAGGTCAGGGGTCAGAGCTCACGGTCAGAGGTCAGGGGTCAGGGTCAGGGGTCAGGGTCAGGGTTCAGAGGTCAGGGGTCAGTGGTCAGGGGGTCAGGGATCAGGGTCATAGGTCAGGGTCAGGGACCAGAGGTCAGGTGTCAGGGGTCGGAGGTCAGAGGTCAGGGTCAGGGGTCAGAGCTCAGGGTCAGTGGTCAGAGGTCAGGGGTCAGAGGTCATAGTTAAGGGGTGATAGGTCAGGGAGTAAGGGTCAGGGTCAGGGGTCAGTGGTTGGGGGTCATGGGTAAGGGGTCAGAGTCAAGGGTCAGAAGTCAGGGATCAGGGGTCATGGGTCAGGGGTCAGTGTCAAGGGTCAGGGTCAGGAGTTAGTGGTCAGAGGTCAGGGTCGGGGTGAGTGGTAAGGGGTCAGAGGTCAGGTGTCAGGGGTCGGAGGTCAGAGGTAAGGGGTCAGGGGTAAGCGGTCAGGGTCAGGGGTCAGAGTCAATGGTCAAAGGTCAGGGGTCAGGGTTCAGAGGTCATAGGTCAGGTGTAAGGGTCAGGGGTCATAGGTCAGGGGTCATGGGTCATAGGTCAGTGTTCAGAGGTCAGGTGTCAGGGGTCAGAGGTCAGTGGTCAGGGTCTGATCAGAGCTCAGGGTCAGAGCTTAGAGGTCAAGAGGTCAGGGGTCAGGGGTCAGAGGTCAATTGTCAGGGTTCAGAGGTCAGGGGTCAGGTGTCAGAGGTCATAGGTCATAGGTCAGGGGTCATGGGTCATAGGTCAGGGTTCAGGTGTCAGGGGTCAGAGTTCAGAGGTCAGGGTCTGATCAGAGCTCAGGGTCAGAGCTTAGAGGTCAGGGGTCAGGGGTCAGAGGTCAATTGTCAGGGTTCAGAGGTCAGGGGTCAGGGGTCAGAGGTCAATTGTCAGGGTTCAGAGGTCAGGGGTTGGGGTCAGAGTTCAGGGATCATGGGTCAGAGGTCGGGGTCAGTGTTCAGAGGTCAGAGGTCAGGTGTCACGGGTCAGGGGTCAGATTAAAGGGTCAGAGGTCAGGGGTCAGGGGTCAGGGCCAGAGGTTAGGGGTAAGGGTTCAGAGGTCAGGGGTCAGAGGTCAGGTGTCAGGGGTCGGAGGTCAGGGGTCAGGGGTCGGGGGTCAGAGGTCATAGGTTAGGCGTCATGGGTCATGGGTCAGGGTTCAGTGGTCAGGGTAAGGGTTCAGAGGTCAGGGGTCAGGGTCAGGGGTCAGGGGTCATGGGCCATGTGTCAGGGGTCAGAGGTCAGGGGTCAGGGCCAGGGGTCAGGGGTCATGGGTCAGGGGTCAGAAGTCAGGGGTCGGGGGTCATTGGTCAGTGTCGGGGGTCATTTGTCAGTGTCAGGGGTCAGAGTTAGAGGTCAGTGGGTAAGGGTCAGGTTCAGGGGTCAGAGGTCAGGTGTCAGGGGTCAGAGGTCAGAGGTCGGGGTCAGGGGTCTGTGTGATGTTAAGGGGTCAGGGGTCAGGGGACAGGGTCAGGGGTCAGGGTCAGGGGTCAGGGTGATGTTCAGTGGTTAGGGGTCAGGGTCGGGGTTGGTGTGAAGGGTCAGGGTTCAGAGGTCAGAGGTCAGAGGTCAGGAGTAAGGGGTAAGGGGGTCAGGGTCATAGGTCAGGGTTAGGGGTCAGAGGTCAGGTGTCAGGGGTCGGAGGTCAGAGGTCAGGGGTTAGGTGTCATGGGTCAGGGGTCAGAGGTCATAGGTCATAGGTCAGGGGTCATGGGTTATAGGTCAGGGTTCAGAGGTCAGGTGTCAGGGGTCAGAGTTCGGTGGTCAGGTCTGATCAGAGCTCAGGGTCAGAGGTTAGAGGTCAGAGGTCGGGGTCAGGGGTCAGAGGGCAATTGTCAGGGTTCAGAGGTCAGGGTCAGGGGTCAGAAATCAGGGATCATGGGTCAAAGGTCGGGGTCAGGGTTCAGAGGTCAGAGGTCAGGTGTCAGGGTTCAGGGGTCAGATTCAAGGGTCAGGGGTCAGGGGCCAGAGGTTAGGGGTAAGGGTTCAGAGGTCAGGGGTCGAGGTCAGGGGTCGGGGTTATGGGTCATGCGTCAGAGGTCGGGGTCAGAGGTCATAGGTCAGGGTTCAGATTTCGGGGTTGGGGTTCAGAGCTCAGGTGTCAGGGGTCAGAGGTCAGAGGTCAGGTTCAGGGGTCAGAGCTCAGGTCAGAGGTCAGAGGTCAGGGGTCAGGGGTTAGAGGTCAAGTGTCAGGGTTCAGAGGTATGGGGTCAGGGGTCAGAGGTCAAGTGTCAGGGTTCAGAGGTCAGGGTCAGTAGTCAGAGTTCAGGGATCATGGGTCAGAGGTCAGGGGTTAGGTGTCATGGGTCAGGGGTCAGAGGTCATAGGTCATAGGTCAGGGGGCATGGGTTATAAGTCAGGGTTCAGAGGTCAGGTGTCAGGGGTCAGAGTTCAGAGGTGAGGGTCTGATCAGAGCTCGGGGTCAGAGGTTAGAGTTCAGAGGTCGGGGTCAGGGGTCAGTGGACAATTGTCAGGGTTCAGAGGTCAGGGTCAGGGGTCAGAGGTCAGGGATCATGGGTCAGAGGTCGGGGTCAGGGTTCAGAGGTCAGAGGTCAGGTGTCAGGGTTCAGGGGTCAGGTTCAAGGGTCAGGGGTCAGGGGCCAGAGGTTAGGGGTAAGGGTTCAGAGGTCAGGGGTCGAGGTCAGGGGTCGAGGTTATGGGTCATGCGTCAGAGGTCAGGGGTCAGATGTCATAGGTCAGGGTTCAGATTTCGGGGTCGGGGTTCAGAGCTCAGGTGTCAGGGGTCAGAGGTCAGAGGTCAGGTTCAGGGGTCAGAGCTCAGGTCAGAGGTCAGAGGTCAGGGGTCAGGGGTCAGAGTTCAGAGGTCAGGGTCTGATCAGAGCTCAGGGTCAGATGTTAGAGGTCAGAGGTCGGGGTCAGGGGTCAGAGGGCAATTGTCAGGGTTCAGAGGTCAGGGTCAGGGGTCAGAAATCAGGGATCATGGGTCAAAGGTCGGGGTCAGGGTTCAGAGGTCAGAGGTCAGGTGTCAGGGTTCAGGGGTCAGATTCAAGGGTCAGGGGTCAGGGGTCAGGGGCCAGAGGTTAGGGGTAAGGGTTCAGAGGTCAGGGGTCGAGGTCAGGGGTCGGGGTTATGGGTCATGCGTCAGAGGTCGGGGTCAGAGGTCATAGGTCAGGGTTCAGATTTCGGGGTTGGGGTTCAGAGCTCAGGTGTCAGGGGTCAGAGGTCAGGGGTCAGGTTCAGGGGTCAGAGCTCAGGTCAGAGGTCAGAGGTCAGGGGTCAGGGGTTAGAGGTCAAGTGTCAGGGTTCAGAGGTATGGGGTCAGGGGTCAGAGGTCAAGTGTCAGGGTTCAGAGGTCAGGGTCAGTGGTCAGAGTTCAGGGATCATGGGTCAGAGGTCAGGGGTTAGGTGTCATGGGTCAGGGGTCAGAGGTCATAGGTCATAGGTCAGGGGGCATGGGTTATAAGTCAGGGTTCAGAGGTCAGGTGTCAGGGGTCAGAGTTCAGAGGTGAGGGTCTGATCAGAGCTCGGGGTCAGAGGTTAGAGTTCAGAGGTCGGGGTCAGGGGTCAGTGGACAATTGTCAGGGTTCAGAGGTCAGGGTCAGGGGTCAGAGGTCAGGGATCATGGGTCAGAGGTCGGGGTCAGGGTTCAGAGGTCAGAGGTCAGGTGTCAGGGTTCAGGGGTCAGATTCAAGGGTCAGGGGTCAGGGGTCAGGGGCCAGAGGTTAGGGGTAAGGGTTCAGAGGTCAGGGGTCGAGGTCAGGGGTCGAGGTTATGGGTCATGCGTCAGAGGTCAGGGGTCAGATGTCATAGGTCAGGGTTCAGATTTCGGGGTCGGGGTTCAGAGCTCAGGTGTCAGGGGTCAGAGGTCAGAGGTCAGGTTCAGGGGTCAGAGCTCAGGTCAGAGGTCAGAGGTCAGGGGTCAGGGGTCAGAGGTCAAGTGTCAGGGTTAAGAGGTCCGGGTCAGTGGTCAGAGGTCAGGAATCATGGGTCAGAGGTCAGGGGTCAGAGGTCCAGTGTCAGGGGTCGGAGGTCAGGGGTCGGGTCAGGGGTCAGGGGTCAGGGGTCAGATTCAAGTGTCAGAGATCCGGGGTCAGGGGTCATGGGTCAGGGGTCAGGGTCAGGGGTAAGAGGTCAGGGTTTAGAGGTAAGGGGTCAGGGGTCAAGGGGTCAGGGATCAGGGTCATAGGTCAGGGTCAGGGGCCAGAGGTCAGGCGTGAGGGGTCGGAGGTCTGGGTTCAGGGGTCAGGGGTCTGTGTGATGTTAAGGGGTCAGGGGTCAGGGGACAGAGTCAGGGGTCAGGGTCAGGGGTCAGGGTGATGTTCAGTGGTTAGGGGTCAGGGTCGGGGTTGGTATGAAGGGTCAAGGTTCAGAGGTCAGAGGTCAGGGGTCAGGGTTAGGTGGGTCAAGGATCAGGGTCATAGGTCAGGGTTAGGGGTCAGAGGTCAGGTGTCATGGGTCGGATGTCAGAGGTCAGAGGTCAGGGGTCATGGGTCAGGTATCATGGGTTATAGGTCAGGGTTCAGAGGTCAGGTGTCAGGGGTCAGAGTTCAGAGGTCAGGGTCTGATCAGAGCTCAGGGTCAGAGGTTAGAGGTCAGAGGTCAGGGGTCAGAGGTCGGGGGTAAGGGTCAGGGTCAGGGGTAAGGAGTTGGGGGTCATGGGTAAGGGGTCAGGGTCAGGGTGATGTTCAGGTGTTAGGGGTCAGGGTCGGAGTCAGAGTAAGGGTTCAGAGGTCAGAGGTCAGGGGTCAGGGTTCGGGGGTTATGGGTAAGGGGTCATGGTCAGGGGTCAGGGGTCAGAGTCAAGGGTCAGAGTTCAGGGGTCAGGGGTCATTGGTCTGGGGTCAGAGGTCAGGGGTCAGGGCCAAGGGTCAAAGGTCAGGGGTCGGGGTCATGGGTCAGGGTCAGGGGTAAGGGTTAGAGGTCAGATGTCAAGGGTCAGGGGTCAGAGGTCATAGGTCAGGGGTCATGGGTCATAGGTCAGGGTTCAGAAGTCAGTGGTCAGGGTCAGGGTTAAGAGATCAGGTGTCAGGGGTCAGAGGTCAGGGTCAGGGGTAAGAGGTCAGGGTGAGAGGTCAGGGGTCAGGGGTCAGAGTTCAAGTGTCAGGGTTCAGAGGTCAGACGTCAGGGGTCAGGGGTCAGGAGTAAGTACGGCCTGCGTCAGGGTCATAGGTCATGGTCAGGGTTCAGAGGTCAGGGATCATGGGTCAGAGGTCAGGGGTCAGGTGTCAGGGTTTAGAGGTCAGGGTCAGTGGTCAGAGGTCAGGTATCATGGGTCATAAGTCGGGGTCAGTGTTCAGAGGTCAGAGGTCAGGTGTCAGGAGTCAGGGGTCAGGGTTCAGATTCAAGTGTCAGAGGTCAGGGGTCATGGTGAAGAGGTCAGGGTTCGGGGGTCAGAGATCATAGGTCAGGGGTCATGGGTCAGAGTTCAGGGGTCATGGGTCAGAGGTCACAGGTCAGGGGTCAGGTGTCAGAGGTCAGGGATCATGGGTCAGAGGTCGGGGTCAGGGTTCAGAGGTCAGAGGTCAGGTGTCAGGAGTCAGGGGTCAGATTCAAGGGTCAGAGATCAGGGGTGAGGGGTCAGGGGCCAGAGGTTAGGTGTCAGGGGTCGGAGGTCAGGCGTCAGGGGTCATGAGTCAGAGGTCAGGGGTCAGAGGTCAGGGGTCGGGGTCAGAGGTCATATGTCAGGCATCATGGGTCATAGGTCAGGGGTCCGCGCTCAGGGTCAGAGGTCAGAGGTCAGGGGGTAAGTGTCAGGGTCAGGGGTCAGGGTCAGGGGTCGGGGGTCAGGGGTCAGAGGTCATGGTCAGGGGTCAGAGGTCAGGGGTCAGGGGACAGGGTCAGGGCTCAGGGTCAGGGGTCAGGGTGATATTCAGGGGTTAGGGGTCAGGGTCGGGGTCAGGGTGAGGGGTCAGAGGTCAGGGTAAGGGTTCAGAGGTCAGAGGTCAGGGCTCAGGGGTCGGGGGTCATGGGTAAGGGGTCAGTGTCAGGGGTCAGGGGTCAGAGTCAAGCTTCAGATTTCAGGGGTCAGGGGTCATTGGTCAGGGTTCAGAGGTCAGGGTTCAGAGGTCAGACGTCAGACGTCAGGGGTCAGGAATAAGTGGGGCACACGTCAGGGTCATAGGTCAGGGTCTGGGCTCAGAGGTCAGGGATCATGGGTCAGAGGTCAGGGGTCAGGTGTCAGGGTTTAGAGGTCAGGGTCAGTGGTCAGAGGTCAGGGATCATGGGTCATAAGTCAGGGTCAGTGTTCAGAGGTCAGAGGTCAGATGTCAGAAGTCAGGGTCAGGGTTCAGATTCAAGGGTCAGAGGTCAGGGGTCATGGTGAAGAGGTCAGGGGTCGGGGGTCAGAGATCATAGGTCGGGGTCATGGGTCAGTGTTCAGAGGTCATGGGTCATGAGTCAGAGGTCAGACGTCAGGGGTCACGTGTCAGGGGTCGGGGTAAGGGTTCAGAGGTCAGAGGTCAGGGTAAGGGTTCAGAGGTCAGAGGTCAGGGGTTAGGGTTCGGGGGTCATGGTAAGGGGTCAGGGGTCAGGGGTCAGGGGTCAGGGGTCATGGGTAAGGGGTCATAGGTCAGGGTCAGGGGTCAGAGGTAAGGTGTCAGGGGTCGGCGGTCAGGGGTCATGGGTCAGAGGTCAGGGATCAGGGCCATGGGTCAGGGGTCAGGGGTCATGGGTCAGGGGTCAGGGGTCAGAGGTCAAGGGTCAGTGGCAGGGGTCAGGGGTCGGGGTAAGGGGTCAGGGGTCAGGGGTCAGAGGTCAGGGCTCAGGGCCAGGGGTCAGAGGTCAGGGCTCAGGGGTCATGGGTCAGGGGTCAGAGGTAAAGGGTCAGGGCCAGGGGTCAGGGGTCGGGGTCATGGGTCAGGGGTCAGAGGTGAGGGGTCAGGGCCAGGGGTCAGAGGTCAGGGGTCAGGGCCAGGGGTCAGAGGTCAGGGGTCGAAGGGCATGGGTCAGGGTCAGCGGTCAGGGTTAGAGGTCAGAGGTCAGGGGTCAGAGGTCAGAGTTCAGGGTCAGGGGTCATGGGTCAGAGGTCAGGGGTCAGGGGATAAGGGTCAGGGTCAGGGGTCAGGGTGATGTTCAGGTGTTAGGGGTCAGGGTCGGGGTAAGGGTGAATGGTCAGGGGTCAGAGGTCAGGGTAAGGGTTCAGAGGTCAGAGGTCAGGGGTCAGGGTTCCGGGGTCATGGCTAAGGGGTCAGGTTCAGGGGTCAAACTTCAGAGTCAAGGGTCAGAGTTCTGGGGTCAGGGGTCATGGGTCAGGGGTCAGAGGTCAGGTGTCAGGGGTCGGAGGTCAAAGGTCAGGGTCTGGTGTCAGAGCTAAGGGTTCAGAGGTCAGGGGTCAGGGGGTCAGGGATCAGGGTCATAGGTCAGGGTCAGGGGCCAGAGGTCAGGAGTCAGGGGTCGGAAGTCAGAAGTCAGGGGTCATGGGTCAGAGGTCAGGAGTCAGAGGTCATAGGTCAGGGGTACTAGGTCAGGGGTCAGGGGTCAGGGAATAAGGGTCAGGGTCACGGGTCAGGCGTTGGGGGTCATGGTTAAGGGGTCAGAGTCAAGGGTCAGGGTCAGGAGTCAGTGGTCAGAGGTCAGGGTCGGGGTCGGGGTCAGAGGTCAGGGGTCAGAGCTCACGGTCAGAGGTCAGGGGTCAGGGGTCAGGGTCAGGGGTCAGAGGTCAGGGTTCAGAGGTCAGGGGTCAGTGGTCAGGGGGTCAGGGATCAGGGTCATAGGTCAGGGTCAGGGACCAGAGGTCAGGTGTCAGGGGTCGGAGGTCAGAGGTCAGGGTCAGGGGTCAGAGCTCAGGGTCAGTGGTCAGAGATCGGGGTCAGAGGTCATAGTTAAGGGGTGATAGGTCAGGGAGTAAGGGTCAGGGTCAGGGGTCAGTGGTTGGGGGTCATGGGTAAGGGGTCAGAGTCAAGGGTCAGAAGTCAGGGATCAGGGGTCATGGGTCAGGGGTCAGTGTCAAGGGTCAGGGTCAGGAGTTAGTGGTCAGAGGTCAGGGTCGGGGTGAGTGGTAAGGGGTCAGAGGTCAGGTGTCAGGGGTCGGAGGTCAGAGGTAAGGGGTCAGGGGTAAGCGGTCAGGGTCAGGGGTCAGAGTCAATGGTCAAAGGTCAGGGGTCAGGGTTCAGAGGTCATAGGTCAGGTGTCAGGGTCAGGGGTCATAGGTCAAGGTCAGGGGTTGGAGGTCAGGTGTCAGGGGCAGAGGTCAGAGGTCAGGGGTCAGGGGTCATAGGTCAGTGGTCAGGGCCAGGGTTCAGAGGTCAGTGGTCGGGGTCATGGGTCAGGGTCAGGGGTCAGGGTTATAGGTCAGAGGTCAGGTGTCAGAGGTCATAGGTCATAGGTCAGGGGTCATGGGTCATAGGTCAGGGTTCAGAGGTCAGGTGTCAGGGGTCAGAGTTCAGAGGTCAGGGTCTGATCAGAGCTCAGGGTCAGAGCTTAGAGGTCATGGTAAGGGGTCAGGGGTCAGGGGTCATAGGTCAGGGTCAGGGGTCAGAGGGAAGGTGTCAGGGGTCGGCGGTCAGGGGTCATGGGTCAGAGGTCAGGGATCAGGGCCATGGGTCATGGGTCATGTGTCATGGGTCATGGGTCAGGGGTCAGAAGTCAAGGGTCAGTGCCAGGGGTCAGGGGTCGGGGTCATGGGTCAGGGGTCAGGGGTCAGGGGTCAGAGGTCAGGGCTCAGGGCCAGGGGTCAGAGGTCAGGGGTCATGGGTCAGGGGTCAGAGGTAAAGGGTCAGGGCCAGGTGTCAGGGGTCGGGGTCATGGGTCAGGGCCAGGGGTCAGAGGTCAGGGGTCAGGGCCAGGGGTCAGAGGTCAGGGGTTGAAGGGCATGCGTCAGGGTCAGTGGTCAGGTTTAGAGATCAGAGGTCAGGGGTCAGAGGTCAGGGGTCATGGGTCAGGGGATAAGGGTCAGGGTCAGGGGTCAGGGTGATGTTCAGGTGTTAGGGGTCAGGGTCGGGGTAAGGGTGAAGGGTCAGGGGTCAGAGGTCAGGGTAAGGGTTCAGAGGTCAGAGGTCAGGGGTCAGGGTTCGGGGGTCATGGCTAAGGGGTCAGGTTCAGGGGTCAAACTTCAGAGTCAAGGGTCAGAGTTCTGGGGTCAGGGGTCATGGGTCAGGGTTTAGAGGTCAGGGTCAGTGGTCAGAGGTCAGGTATCATGGGTCATAAGTCGGGGTCAGTGTTCAGAGGTCAGAGGTCAGGTGTCAGGAGTCAGGGGTCAGGGTTCAGATTCAAGTGTCAGAGGTCAGGGGTCATGGTGAAGAGGTCAGGGGTCGGGGGTCAGAGATCATAGGTCAGGGGTCATGGGTCAGAGTTCAGGGGTCATGGGTCAGAGGTCACAGGTCAGGGGTCAGGTGTCAGAGGTCAGGGATCATGGGTCAGAGGTCGGGGTCAGGGTTCAGAGGTCAGAGGTCAGGTGTCAGGAGTCAGGGGTCAGATTCAAGGGTCAGAGATCAGGGGTGAGGGGTCAGGGGCCAGAGGTTAGGTGTCAGGGGTCGGAGGTCAGGCGTCAGGGGTCATGAGTCAGAGGTCAGGGGTCAGAGGTCAGGGGTCGGGGTCAGAGGTCATATGTCAGGCATCATGGGTCATAGGTCAGGGGTCCGCGCTCAGGGTCAGAGGTCAGAGGTCAGGGGGTAAGTGTCAGGGTCAGGGGTCAGGGTCAGGGGTCGGGGGTCAGGGGTCAGAGGTCATGGTCAGGGGTCAGAGGTCAGGGGTCAGGGGACAGGGTCAGGGCTCAGGGTCAGGGGTCAGGGTGATATTCAGGGGTTAGGGGTCAGGGTCGGGGTCAGGGTGAGGGGTCAGAGGTCAGGGTAAGGGTTCAGAGGTCAGAGGTCAGGGCTCAGGGGTCGGGGGTCATGGGTAAGGGGTCAGTGTCAGGGGTCAGGGGTCAGAGTCAAGCTTCAGATTTCAGGGGTCAGGGGTCATTGGTCAGGGTTCAGAGGTCAGGGTTCAGAGGTCAGACGTCAGGGGTCAGGGGTCAGGAATAAGTGGGGCACACGTCAGGGTCATAGGTCAGGGTCTGGGCTCAGAGGTCAGGGATCATGGGTCAGAGGTCAGGGGTCAGGTGTCAGGGTTTAGAGGTCAGGGTCAGTGGTCAGAGGTCAGGGATCATGGGTCATAAGTCAGGGTCAGTGTTCAGAGGTCAGAGGTCAGATGTCAGAAGTCAGGGTCAGGGTTCAGATTCAAGGGTCAGAGGTCAGGGGTCATGGTGAAGAGGTCAGGGGTCGGGGGTCAGAGATCATAGGTCGGGGTCATGGGTCAGTGTTCAGAGGTCATGGGTCATGAGTCAGAGGTCAGACGTCAGGGGTCACGTGTCAGGGGTCGGGGTAAGGGTTCAGAGGTCAGAGGTCAGGGTAAGGGTTCAGAGGTCAGAGGTCAGGGGTTAGGGTTCGGGGGTCATGGTAAGGGGTCAGGGGTCAGGGGTCAGGGGTCAGGGGTCATGGGTAAGGGGTCATAGGTCAGGGTCAGGGGTCAGAGGTAAGGTGTCAGGGGTCGGCGGTCAGGGGTCATGGGTCAGAGGTCAGGGATCAGGGCCATGGGTCAGGGGTCAGGGGTCATGGGTCAGGGGTCAGGGGTCAGAGGTCAAGGGTCAGTGGCAGGCATCAGGGGTCGGGGTCAGGGGTCAGGGGTCAGGGGTCAGAGGTCAGGGCTCAGGGCCAGGGGTCAGAGGTCAGGGCTCAGGGGTCATGGGTCAGGGGTCAGAGGTAAAGGGTCAGGGCCAGGGGTCAGGGGTCGGGGTCATGGGTCAGGGGTCAGAGGTGAGGGGTCAGGGCCAGGGGTCAGAGGTCAGGGGTCAGGGCCAGGGGTCAGAGGTCAGGGGTCGAAGGGCATGGGTCAGGGTCAGCGGTCAGGGTTAGAGGTCAGAGGTCAGGGGTCAGAGGTCAGAGTTCAGGGTCAGGGGTCATGGGTCAGAGGTCAGGGGTCAGGGGATAAGGGTCAGGGTCAGGGGTCAGGGTGATGTTCAGGTGTTAGGGGTCAGGGTCGGGGTAAGGGTGAATGGTCAGGGGTCAGAGGTCAGGGTAAGGGTTCAGAGGTCAGAGGTCAGGGGTCAGGGTTCCGGGGTCATGGCTAAGGGGTCAGGTTCAGGGGTCAAACTTCAGAGTCAAGGGTCAGAGTTCTGGGGTCAGGGGTCATGGGTCAGGGGTCAGAGGTCAGGTGTCAGGGGTCGGAGGTCAAAGGTCAGGGTCTGGTGTCAGAGCTAAGGGTTCAGAGGTCAGGGGTCAGGGGGTCAGGGATCAGGGTCATAGGTCAGGGTCAGGGGCCAGAGGTCAGGAGTCAGGGGTCGGAAGTCAGAAGTCAGGGGTCATGGGTCAGAGGTCAGGAGTCAGAGGTCATAGGTCAGGGGTACTAGGTCAGGGGTCAGGGGTCAGGGAATAAGGGTCAGGGTCACGGGTCAGGCGTTGGGGGTCATGGTTAAGGGGTCAGAGTCAAGGGTCAGGGTCAGGAGTCAGTGGTCAGAGGTCAGGGTCGGGGTCGGGGTCAGAGGTCAGGGGTCAGAGCTCACGGTCAGAGGTCAGGGGTCAGGGGTCAGGGTCAGGGGTCAGAGGTCAGGGTTCAGAGGTCAGGGGTCAGTGGTCAGGGGGTCAGGGATCAGGGTCATAGGTCAGGGTCAGGGACCAGAGGTCAGGTGTCAGGGGTCGGAGGTCAGAGGTCAGGGTCAGGGGTCAGAGCTCAGGGTCAGTGGTCAGAGATCGGGGTCAGAGGTCATAGTTAAGGGGTGATAGGTCAGGGAGTAAGGGTCAGGGTCAGGGGTCAGTGGTTGGGGGTCATGGGTAAGGGGTCAGAGTCAAGGGTCAGAAGTCAGGGATCAGGGGTCATGGGTCAGGGGTCAGTGTCAAGGGTCAGGGTCAGGAGTTAGTGGTCAGAGGTCAGGGTCGGGGTGAGTGGTAAGGGGTCAGAGGTCAGGTGTCAGGGGTCGGAGGTCAGAGGTAAGGGGTCAGGGGTAAGCGGTCAGGGTCAGGGGTCAGAGTCAATGGTCAAAGGTCAGGGGTCAGGGTTCAGAGGTCATAGGTCAGGTGTCAGGGTCAGGGGTCATAGGTCAAGGTCAGGGGTTGGAGGTCAGGTGTCAGGGGCAGAGGTCAGAGGTCAGGGGTCAGGGGTCATAGGTCAGTGGTCAGGGCCAGGGTTCAGAGGTCAGTGGTCGGGGTCATGGGTCAGGGTCAGGGGTCAGGGTTATAGGTCAGAGGTCAGGTGTCAGAGGTCATAGGTCATAGGTCAGGGGTCATGGGTCATAGGTCAGGGTTCAGAGGTCAGGTGTCAGGGGTCAGAGTTCAGAGGTCAGGGTCTGATCAGAGCTCAGGGTCAGAGCTTAGAGGTCATGGTAAGGGGTCAGGGGTCAGGGGTCGGGGTCATGGGTCAGGGGTCAGAGGTGAGGGGTCAGGGCCAGGGGTCAGAGGTCAGGGGTCAGGGCCAGGGGTCAGAGGTCAGGGGTTGAAGGGCATGCGTCAGGGTCAGTGGTCAGGTTTAGAGATCAGAGGTCAGGGGTCAGAGGTCAGGGGTCATGGGTCAGGGGATAAGGGTCAGGGTCAGGGGTCAGGGTGATGTTCAGGTGTTAGGGGTCAGGGTCGGGGTAAGGGTGAAGGGTCAGGGGTCAGAGGTCAGGGTAAGGGTTCAGAGGTCAGAGGTCAGGGGTCAGGGTTCGGGGGTCATGGCTAAGGGGTCAGGTTCAGGGGTCAAACTTCAGAGTCAAGGGTCAGAGTTCTGGGGTCAGGGGTCATGGGTCAGGGGTCAGAGGTCAGGTGTCAGGGGTCGGAGGTCAAAGGTCAGGGTCAGGTGTCAGAGCTAAGGGTTCAGATGTCAGGGGTCAGGGGGTCAGGGATCAGGGTCATAGGTCAGGGTCAGGGGCCAGAGGTCAGGAGTCAGGGGTCGGAAGTCAGAAGTCAGGGGTCATGGGTCAGAGGTCAGGAGTCAGAGGTCATAGGTCAGGGGTACTAGGTCAGGGGTCAGGGGTCAGGGAATAAGGGTCAGGGTCACGGGTCAGGCGTTGGGGGTCATGGTTAAGGGGTCAGAGTCAAGGGTCAGGGTCAGGAGTTAGTGGTCAGAGGTCAGGGTCGGGGTGAGTGGTAAGGGGTCAGAGGTCAGGTGTCAGGGGTCGGAGGTCAGAGGTAAGGGGTCAGGGGTAAGCGGTCAGGGTCAGGGGTCAGAGTCAATGGTCAAAGGTCAGGGGTCAGGGTTCAGAGGTCATAGGTCAGGTGTCAGGGTCAGGGGTCATAGGTCAAGGTCAGGGGTTGGAGGTCAGGTGTCAGGGGCAGAGGTCAGAGGTCAGGGGTCAGGGGTCATAGGTCAGTGGTCAGGGCCAGGGTTCAGAGGTCAGTGGTCGGGGTCATGGGTCAGGGTCAGGGGTCAGGGTTATAGGTCAGAGGTCAGGTGTCAGAGGTCATAGGTCATAGGTCAGGGGTCATGGGTCATAGGTCAGGGTTCAGAGGTCAGGTGTCAGGGGTCAGAGTTCAGAGGTCAGGGTCTGATCAGAGCTCAGGGTCAGAGCTTAGAGGTCATGGTAAGGGGTCAGGGGTCAGGGGTCATAGGTCAGGGTCAGGGGTCAGAGGGAAGGTGTCAGGGGTCGGCGGTCAGGGGTCATGGGTCAGAGGTCAGGGATCAGGGCCATGGGTCATGGGTCATGGGTCATGGGTCATGGGTCAGGGGTCAGAAGTCAAGGGTCAGTGCCAGGGGTCAGGGGTCGGGGTCATGGGTCAGGGGTCAGGGGTCAGAGGTCAGGGCTCAGGGCCAGGGGTCAGAGGTCAGGGGTCATGGGTCAGGGGTCAGAGGTAAAGGGTCAGGGCCAGGGGTCAGGGGTCGGGGTCATGGGTCAGGGGTCAGAGGTGAGGGGTCAGGGCCAGGGGTCAGAGGTCAGGGGTCAGGGCCAGGGGTCAGAGGTCAGGGGTTGAAGGGCATGGGTCAGGGTCAGTGGTCAGGGTTAGAGATCAGAGGTCAGGGGTCAGAGATCAGGGGTCATGGGTCAGAGGTCAGGGGTCAGGGGTCAGGGGATAAGGGTCAGGGTCAGGGGTCAGGGTGATGTTCAGGTGTTAGGGGTCAGGGTCGGGGTAAGGGTGAAGGGTCAGGGGTCAGAGGTCAGGGTAAGGGTTCAGAGGTCAGAGGTCAGGGGTCAGGGTTCGGGGTCATGGCTAAGGGGTCAGGTTCAGGGGTCAAACTTCAGAGTCAAGGGTCAGAGTTCTGGGGTCAGGGGTCATGGGTTAGGGGTCAGAGGTCAGGGGTCAGGGGTCGGAGGTCAAAGGTCAGGGTCAGGTGTCAGAGCTAAGGGTTCAGAGGTCAGGGGTCAGGGGGTCAGGGATCAGGGTCATAGGTCAGGGTCAGGGGCCAGAGGTCAGGAGTCAGGGGTCGGAAGTCAGAAGTCAGGGGTCATGGGTCAGAGGTCAGGAGTCAGAGGTCATAGGTCAGGGGTACTAGGTCAGGGGTCAGGGGTCAGGGAATAAGGGTCAGGGTCACGGGTCAGGCGTTGGGGGTCATGGTTAAGGGGTCAGAGTCAAGGGTCAGGGTCAGGAGTCAGTGGTCAGAGGTCAGGGTCGGGGTCGGGTCAGAGGTCAGGGGTCAGAGCTCACGGTCAGAGGTCAGGGGTCAGGGGTCAGGGTCAGGGGTCAGAGGTCAGGGTTCAGAGGTCAGGGGTCAGTGGTCAGGGGGTCAGGGATCAGGGTCATAGGTCAGGGTCAGGGACCAGAGGTCAGGTGTCAGGGGTCGGAGGTCAGAGGTCAGGGTCAGGGGTCAGAGCTCAGGGTCAGTGGTCAGAGATCGGGGTCAGAGGTCATAGTTAAGGGGTGATAGGTCAGGGAGTAAGGGTCAGGGTCAGGGGTCAGTGGTTGGGGGTCATGGGTAAGGGGTCAGAGTCAAGGGTCAGAAGTCAGGGATCAGGGGTCATGGGTCAGGGGTCAGTGTCAAGGGTCAGGGTCAGGAGTTAGTGGTCAGAGGTCAGGGTCGGGGTGAGTGGTAAGGGGTCAGAGGTCAGGTGTCAGGGGTCGGAGGTCAGAGGTAAGGGGTCAGGGGTAAGCGGTCAGGGTCAGGGGTCAGAGTCAATGGTCAAAGGTCAGGGGTCAGGGTTCAGAGGTCATAGGTCAGGTGTCAGGGTCAGGGGTCATAGGTCAAGGTCAGGGGTTGGAGGTCAGGTGTCAGGGGCAGAGGTCAGAGGTCAGGGGTCAGGGGTCATAGGTCAGTGGTCAGGGCCAGGGTTCAGAGGTCAGTGGTCGGGGTCATGGGTCAGGGTCAGGGTTATAGGTCAGAGGTCAGGTGTCAGAGGTCATAGGTCATAGGTCAGGGGTCATGGGTCATAGGTCAGGGTTCAGAGGTCAGGTGTCAGGGGTCAGAGTTCAGAGGTCAGGGTCTGATCAGAGCTCAGGGTCAGAGCTTAGAGGTCATGGTAAGGGGTCAGGGGTCAGGGGTCATAGGTCAGGGTCAGGGGTCAGAGGGAAGGTGTCAGGGGTCGGCGGTCAGGGGTCATGGGTCAGAGGTCAGGGATCAGGGCCATGGGTCATGGGTCATGTGTCATGGGTCATGGGTCAGGGGTCAGAGGTCAGGGCTCAGGGCCAGGGGTCAGAGGTCAGGGGTCATGGGTCAGGGGTCAGAGGTAAAGGGTCAGGGCCAGGGGTCAGGGGTCGGGGTCATGGGTCAGGGGTCAGAGGTGAGGGGTCAGGGCCAGGGGTCAGAGCTCAGGGGTCAGGGGTCAGAGTTCAGAGGTGAGGGTCTGATCAGAGCTCGGGGTCAGAGGTTAGAGGTCAGAGGTCGGGGTCAGGGGTCAGAGGGCAATTGTCAGGGTTCAGAGGTCAGGGTCAGGGGTCAGAAATCAGGGATCATGGGTCAAAGGTCGGGGTCAGGGTTCAGAGGTCAGAGGTCAGGTGTCAGGGTTCAGGGGTCAGATTCAAGGGTCAGAGGTCAGGGGTCAGGGGTCAGGGGTCAGTGGCCAGAGGTTAGGGGTAAGGGTTCAGAGGTCAGGGGTCGAGGTCAGGGGTCGGGGTTATGGGTCATGCGTCAGAGGTCGGGGTCAGAGGTCATAGGTCAGGGTTCAGATTTCGGGGTTGGGGTTCAGAGCTCAGGTGTCAGGGGTCAGAGGTCAGAGGTCAGGTTCAGGGGTCAGAGCTCAGGTCAGAGGTCAGAGGTCAGGGGTCAGGGGTTAGAGGTCAAGTGTCAGGGTTCAGAGGTATGGGGTCAGGGGTCAGAGGTCAAGTGTCAGGGTTCAGAGGTCAGGGTCAGTGGTCAGAGTTCAGGGATCATGGGTCAGAGGTCAGGGGTTAGGTGTCATGGGTCAGGGGTCAGAGGTCATAGGTCATAGGTCAGGGGGCATGGGTTATAAGTCAGGGTTCAGAGGTCAGGTGTCAGGGGTCAGAGTTCAGAGGTGAGGGTCTGATAAGAGCTCGGGGTCAGAGGTTAGAGTTCAGAGGCCGGGGTCAGGGGTCAGTGTTCAGAGGTCGGGGTCAGGGGTCAGTGGACAATTGTCAGGGTTCAGAGGTCAGGGTCAGGGGTCAGAGGTCAGGGATCATGGGTCAGAGGTCGGGGTCAGGGTTCAGAGGTCAGAGGTCAGGTGTCAGGGTTCAGGGGTCAGATTCAAGGGTCAGAGGTCAGGGGTGAGGGGTCAGGGGCCAGAGGTTAGGGGTAAGGGTTCAGAGGTCAGGGGTCGAGGTCAGGGGTCGAGGTTATGGGTCATGCATCAGAGGTCGGGGTCAGATGTCATAGGTCAGGGTTCAGATTTCGGGGTCGGGTTTCAGAGCTCAGGTGTCAGGGGTCAGAGGTCAGGGGTCAGGTTCAGGGGTCAGAGCTCAGGTCAGAGGTCAGAGGTCAGGGGTCAGGGGTCAGAGGTCAAGTGTCAGGGTTCAGAGGTCCGGGTCAGTGGTCAGAGTTCAGGAATCATGGGTCAGAGGTCAGGGGTCAGAGGTCCAGTGTCAGGGGTCGGAGGTCAGGGGTCGGGGTCATGGGTAAGAGGTCAGGGTCAGGGGTCAGGGGTCAGATTCAAGGGTCAGAGACCCGGTGTCAGGGGTCATGGGTCAGGGGTCAGGGTCAGGGGTCAGAGGTCAGGGTTCAGAGGTAAGGGGTCAGGGGTCGGAGGTCAAAGGTCAGGGTCAGGTGTCAGAGCTAAGGGTTCAGATGTCAGGGGTCAGGGGGTCAGGGATCAGGGTCATAGGTCAGGGTCAGGGGCCAGAGGTCAGGAGTCAGGGGTCGGAAGTCAGAAGTCAGGGGTCATGGGTCAGAGGTCAGGAGTCAGAGGTCATAGGTCAGGGGTACTAGGTCAGGGGTCAGGGGTCAGGGAATAAGGGTCAGGGTCACGGGTCAGGCGTTGGGGGTCATGGTTAAGGGGTCAGAGTCAAGGGTCAGGGTCAGGAGTCAGTGGTCAGAGGTCAGGGTCGGGGTCGGGGTCAGAGGTCAGGGGTCAGAGCTCACGGTCAGAGGTCAGGGGTCAGGGGTCAGGGTCAGGGGTCAGAGGTCAGGGTTCAGAGGTCAGGGGTCAGTGGTCAGGGGGTCAGGGATCAGGGTCATAGGTCAGGGTCAGGGACCAGAGGTCAGGTGTCAGGGGTCGGAGGTCAGAGGTCAGGGTCAGGGGTCAGAGCTCAGGGTCAGTGGTCAGAGGTCAGGGGTCAGAGGTCATAGTTAAGGGGTGATAGGTCAGGGAGTAAGGGTCAGGGTCAGGGGTCAGTGGTTGGGGGTCATGGGTAAGGGGTCAGAGTCAAGGGTCAGAAGTCAGGGATCAGGGGTCATGGGTCAGGGGTCAGTGTCAAGGGTCAGGGTCAGGAGTTAGTGGTCAGAGATCAGGGTCGGGGTGAGTGGTAAGGGGTCAGAGGTCAGGTGTCAGGGGTCGGAGGTCAGAGGTAAGGGGTCAGGGGTAAGCGGTCAGGGTCAGGGGTCAGAGTCAATGGTCAAAGGTCAGGGGTCAGGGTTCAGAGGTCATAGGTCAGGTGTCAGGGTCAGGGGTCATAGGTCAAGGTCAGGGGTTGGAGGTCAGGTGTCAGGGGCAGAGGTCAGAGGTCAGGGGTCAGGGGTCATAGGTCAGTGGTCAGGGCCAGGGTTCAGAGGTCAGTGGTCGGGGTCATGGGTCAGGGTCAGGGGTCAGGGTTATAGGTCAGAGGTCAGGTGTCAGAGGTCATAGGTCATAGGTCAGGGGTCATGGGTCATAGGTCAGGGTTCAGAGGTCAGGTGTCAGGGGTCAGAGTTCAGAGGTCAGGGTCTGATCAGAGCTCAGGGTCAGAGCTTAGAGGTCATGGTAAGGGGTCAGGGGTCAGGGGTCATAGGTCAGGGTCAGGGGTCAGAGGGAAGGTGTCAGGGGTCGGCGGTCAGGGGTCATGGGTCAGAGGTCAGGGATCAGGGCCATGGGTCATGGGTCATGTGTCATGGGTCATGGGTCAGGGGTCAGAAGTCAAGGGTCAGTGCCAGGGGTCAGGGGTCGGGGTCATGGGTCAGGGGCCAGGGGTCAGATGTCAGGGCTCAGGGCCAGGGGTCAGAGGTCAGGGGTCATGGGTCAGGGGTCAGAGGTAAAGGGTCAGGGCCAGGGGTCAGGGGTCGGGGTCATGGGTCAGGGGTCAGAGGTGAGGGGTCAGGGCCAGGGGTCAGAGGTCAGGGGTCAGGGCCAGGGGTCAGAGGTCAGGGGTTGAAGGGCATGGGTCAGGGTCAGTGGTCAGGGTTAGAGATCAGAGGTCAGGGGTCAGAGGTCAGGGGTCATGGGTCAGGGGATAAGGGTCAGGGTCAGGGGTCAGGGTGATGTTCAGGTGTTAGGGGTCAGGGTCGGGGTAAGGGTGAATGGTCAGGGGTCAGAGGTCAGGGTAAGGGTTCAGAGGTCAGAGGTCAGGGGTCAGGGTTCCGGGGTCATGGCTAAGGGGTCAGGTTCAGGGGTCAAACTTCAGAGTCAAGGGTCAGAGTTCTGGGGTCAGGGGTCATGGGTTAGGGGTCAGAGGTCAGGGGTCAGGGGTCGGAGGTCAAAGGTCAGGGTCTGGTGTCAGAGCTAAGGGTTCAGAGGTCAGGGGTCAGGGGGTCAGGGATCAGGGTCATAGGTCAGGGTCAGGGGCCAGAGGTCAGGAGTCAGGGGTCGGAAGTCAGAAGTCAGGGGTCATGGGTCAGAGGTCAGGAGTCAGAGGTCATAGGTCAGGGGTACTAGGTCAGGGGTCAGGGGTCAGGGAATAAGGGTCAGGGTCACGGGTCAGGCGTTGGGGGTCATGGTTAAGGGGTCAGAGTCAAGGGTCAGGGTCAGGAGTCAGTGGTCAGAGGTCAGGGTCGGGGTCGGGGTCAGAGGTCAGGGGTCAGAGCTCACGGTCAGAGGTCAGGGGTCAGGGGTCAGGGTCAGGGGTCAGAGGTCAGGGTTCAGAGGTCGGGGTCAGTGGTCAGGGGGTCAGGGATCAGGGTCATAGGTCAGGGTCAGGGACCAGAGGTCAGGTGTCAGGGGTCGGAGGTCAGAGGTCAGGGTCAGGGGTCAGAGCTCAGGGTCAGTGGTCAGAGGTCAGGGGTCAGAGGTCATAGTTAAGGGGTGATAGGTCAGGGAGTAAGGGTCAGGGTCAGGGGTCAGTGGTTGGGGGTCATGGGTAAGGGGTCAGAGTCAAGGGTCAGAAGTCAGGGATCAGGGGTCATGGGTCAGGGGTCAGTGTCAAGGGTCAGGGTCAGGAGTTAGTGGTCAGAGGTCAGGGTCGGGGTGAGTGGTAAGGGGTCAGAGGTCAGGTGTCAGGGGTCGGAGGTCAGAGGTAAGGGGTCAGGGGTAAGCGGTCAGGGTCAGGGGTCAGAGTCAATGGTCAAAGGTCAGGGGTCAGGGTTCAGAGGTCATAGGTCAGGTGTCAGGGTCAGGGGTCATAGGTCAAGGTCAGGGGTTGGAGGTCAGGTGTCAGGGGCAGAGGTCAGAGGTCAGGGGTCAGGGGTCATAGGTCAGTGGTCAGGGCCAGGGTTCAGAGGTCAGTGGTCGGGGTCATGGGTCAGGGTCAGGGGTCAGGGTTATAGGTCAGAGGTCAGGTGTCAGAGGTCATAGGTCATAGGTCAGGGGTCATGGGTCATAGGTCAGGGTTCAGAGGTCAGGGGTCAGGGGTCAGGGGTCAGAGGTCAATTGTCAGGGTTCAGAGGTCAGGGGTCAGGGGTCAGAGGTCAGGGATCATGGGTCAGAGGTCGGGGTCAGTGTTCAGAGGTCAGAGGTCAGGTGTCACGGGTCAGGGGTCAGATTAAAGGGTCAGAGGTCAGGGGTCAGGGGTCAGGGGCCAGAGGTTAGGGGTAAGGGTTCAGAGGTCAGGGGTCAGAGGTCAGGTGTCAGGGGTCGGAGGTCAGGGGTCAGGGGTCATGGGTCAGAGGTCTGAGGTCAGGGGTCAGGGGTCAGGGGTCGGTGGTCACAGGTCATAGGTTAGGCGTCATGGGTCATGGGTCAGGGTTCAGTGGTCAGGGTAAGGGTTCAGAGGTCAGAGGTCAGGGGTCAGGGTCAGGGGTCAGGGGTCATGGGCCATGTGTCAGGGGTCAGAGGTCAGTGGTCAGGGCCAGGGGTCAGGGGTCATGGGTCAGGGGTCAGAAGTCAGGGGTCGGGGGTCATTGGTCAGTGTCGGGGGTCATTTGTCAGTGTCAGGGGTCAGAGTTAGAGGTCAGTGGGTAAGGGTCAGGTTCAGGGGTCAGAGGTCAGGTGTCAGGGGTCGGAGGTCAGAGGTCGGGGTCAGGGGTCTGTGCGATGTTAAGGGGTCAGGGGTCAGGGGACAGGGTCAGGGGTCAGGGTCAGGGGTCAGGGTGATGTTCAGTGGTTAGGGGTCAGGGTTGGGGTTGGTGTGAAGGGTCAGGGTTCAGAGGTCAGAGGTCAGAGGTCAGGAGTAAGGGGTAAGGGGGTCAGGGTCATAGGTCAGGGTTAGGGGTCAGAGGTCAGGTGTCAGGGGTCAGAGGTCAGGGGTCAGGTTCAGGGGTCAGAGCTCAGGTCAGAGGTCAGAGGTCAGGGGTCAGGGGTCAGAGGTCAAGTGTCAGGGTTCAGAGGTCCGGGTCAGTGGTCAGAGGTCAGGAATCATGGGTCAGAGGTCAGGGGTCAGAGGTCCAGTGTCAGGGGTCGGAGGTCAGGGGTCGGGGTCATGGGTAAGAGGTCAGGGTCAGGGGTCAGGTTCAAGGGTCAGAGATCCGGGGTCAGGGGTCATGGGTCAGGGGTCAGGGTCAGGGGTCAGAGGTCAGGGTTCAGAAGTAAAGGGTCAGGGGTCGGAGGTCAAAGGTCAGGGTCAGGTGTCAGAGCTAAGGGTTCAGAGGTCAGGGGTCGGGGGGTCAGGGATCAGGGTCATAGGTCAGGGTCAGGGGCCAGAGGTCAGGAGTCAGGGGTCGGAAGTCAGAAGTCAGGGGTCATGGGTCAGAGGTCAGGAGTCAGAGGTCATAGGTCAGGGGTACTAGGTCAGGGGTCAGGGGTCAGGGAATAAGTGTCAGGGTCACGGGTCAGGCGTTGGGGGTCATGGTTAAGGGGTCAGAGTCAAGGGTCAGGGTCAGGAGTCAGTGGTCAGAGGTCAGGGTCGGGGTCAGAGGTCAGGGGTCAGAGCTCACGGTCAGAGGTCAGGGGTCAGGGGTCAGGGTCAGGGGTCAGAGGTCAGGGTTCAGAGGTCAGGGGTCAGTGGTCAGGGGGTCAGGGATCAGGGTCATAGGTCAGGGTCAGGGACCAGAGGTCAGGTGTCAGGGGTCGGAGGTCAGAGGTCAGGGTCAGGGGTCAGAGCTCAGGGTCAGTGGTCAGAGGTCAGGGGTCAGAGGTCATAGTTAAGGGGTGATAGGTCAGGGAGTAAGGGTCAGGGTCAGGGGTCAGTGGTTGGGGGTCATGGGTAAGGGGTCAGAGTCAAGGGTCAGAAGTCAGGGATCAGGGGTCATGGGTCAGGGGTCAGTGTCAAGGGTCAGGGTCAGGAGTCAGTGGTCAGAGGTCAGGGCCAGGGGTCAGAGGTCAGGGTTAAGAGCTCACGGTCAAAGGTCAGGGGTCAGGGGACAGGGTCAGGGGACAGAGTCAGAGGTCAGGGGTCAGGGGTCAGGGTCAGGAGTCAGGGTGATGTTCAGGGGTTAGGAGTCGGGGTCAGGGTCAGGGTGAGGGGTCAGTGGTCATGGGTCAAAAGTAAGGGTAAGGGTTCAGAGGTCAGGGTCAGGGGTCGGGGGTCAGGGGTAAGCGGTCAAGGTCAGGGGTCAGGGGTTAGAGTCAATGGTCAGAGGTCAGGGGTCAGGGGTCAGGGGTTAGAGGTCAGCTGTCAGGGGTCGGAGGTCAGGGGTCGGATTCAAGTGTCAGTGCTCAGGGGTCAGGGGTCATGTGTCAGGGGTTAGAGGTCAGGGTTCAGGGGTCAGAGGTCAGGGGTCATAGGTCAGGGGTCATGGGTCATAGGTCAGGGTTCAGAGGTCAGGGTAAGGGTTCAGATGTCAGAGGTCAGGGTATAGGTTCAGAGGTCAGAGGTCAGGGGTCAGGGGTCGGGGGTCATGGGTTAGGGGTCAGGGGTAAGAAATCATGGGTCAGCGGTCAGAGGTCAGGGTTCAGAGGTCAGGGGTCAGGGGGTCAGCGTGTCAGGGGTTGGAGGTAAGAGGTCAGGGGTCAGGGGTCAGAGGTAAAGTGTCAGGGTTAAGAGGTCAGGGTCAGTAGTCAGAGGTCAGGGATCATTGGTCATGGGTCAGAGGTCAGAGGTCAGGGGTCAGGGGTCATGGTTAAGGGGTCAGGGGTCATGGGTCAGCGGTCAGAGTTCAGGGTTCAGAGGTCAGGGTTCAGAGGTCAGATGTCAGGGGTCAGGGGGTCAGGGTTCAGGGGTCGGGATCGGAGGTCAGATGTCAGGGGTCAGGGGTCAGAGGTAAAGTGTCAGGGTTAAGAGGTCAGGGTCAGTGGTCAGATGTCAGGGATCATGGGTCAGAGGTCAGGGGTCAGAGGTTAGGTGTCAGGGGTCGGATGTCAGGGGTCAGGGGTCATAGGTCTGGGGTCAGGGTCAGGGTTCAGGGTCAGGGATCAGGGTTCAGGGTCACGGTCAGGGGTTACGGGTCAGGGTTAGGGGTCAGGGGTCAGGGTCAGGGTCAGGGGTCAGGGTCAGGGGTCAGAGGTCAGAGTCAGGGGTTAGGGTTCAGGGTCCGGGGTCAGGGTCAGTGTGAGGGGTTAGGTTCAGGGTTCAGGGGTCAGGGTAAAGGTCAGGGGTTACGGGTCAGGGTCAAGGGTCATGGTGAGGGGTCAGGGGTCATTGTAAAGGGTCAGGGTCAGGGTCAGGAGTCAGGGGCCAGAGGTCAGGGGTCAGGGTGATGTTCTGGGGTTAGGGGTCAGGGTCGGGGTCAGGGTGAGGGGTCAGGGGTCAGGGGTCAGAGGCCAGGGTAAGGGTTCAGAGTTCAGAGGTCATGGGTCAGGGGTCGGGGTTCATGGGTAACGGGTCAGGGTCAGGGGTCAGAGTCAAGGGTCAGAGGTCAGAGGTCAGGGGTCAGAGCTCAGGGTCAGAGTTCAGAGGTCAGGGTACAGGGTCAGAGGTCAGGGGTCAGGGGTCAGGGTCAGGTGTCAGGGGGTCAGTGTCAGGAGTCAGGGCTCAGAGTTCATTGTAAGGCGTCAGAGGTCAAGGGTCAGGGGACAGGGTCAGGGGTCAGGGTCAGGGGTCATGGGTCAGGGTGATGTTCAGAGGTTAGGGGTCAGGGTCGGGGTCAGGGTGAGGGGTCAGAGGTCAGGGGTCAGAGGTCAGGGTAAGTGTTCAGAGGTCAGGGGTCTGGGGTCAGGGTTCGGGGGTCATGGGTAAGAGGTCATTTTCAGGGGTCAGTGGTCAGAGTCAAGCTTCAGAGGTCAGGTGTCAGGGGTCATATGTCAGGGGTCAGAGGTCAGGGTTCAGAGTTCAGAGGTCAGGGGTAAGGGGTCAGGGGTCAGGGGTAATGGGGTCAGGGGTCAGGGTCATAGGTCAGGGTCAGGGTTCATGGGTCACGGGTCTGAGGTCATAAGTCAGGGGTCGGGGGTCATGGGTAAGGGGTCAGGGGTTGGGGGTTGGGGGTTGGTGGTCAGGGGTCATGGGTCACGGTCGGGGGTCAGGGGTCAGGGGTCGGAGGTCAGAGGTCAGGGGTCGGGGTCAAGGGTCATGGGTCAGGGGTCAGAGGTCAGGGTTCAGGGCCAGGGGTAAGAGGTCAGGGTTTGGTGGTCGGGGGTAAGGGGTCATGGGTTAGGGTCAGGGATCAGAGGTCAGGGGTCAGGGGGTTAGGGATCAGGGTCATAGGTCAGGGGTCATGGGTCATGGGTCCTGTGTCAGAGGTCAGGGGTCAGGGGTCGGGGATCAGAGGTCAGGATTCAGAGGTCAGGGGTCAGAGGTCAAGAGTCAGGGGTCAGAGGTCAGGGGTCAGGGGTCATAGGTCAGGGGTCAGTGTCAGAGTTCAGGGTCAGGGGTCAGGGTTCAGGGTCACGGTCAGGGGTTACGGGTCAGGGTCAGGGGTCAGGGTCAGGGTCAGGGGTCAGGGGTCAGGGTTCATGGTCAGGGGTCAGGGTTCAGAGATCAGAGGTCAGGGGTCAGGGCGTCAGGGGTAAGTGTCATAGGTCAGGGTCAGGGGTCAGAGGTCAGGTGTCAAGGGCCAGGGGTCATGAGTCAGAGGTCATGGGTCAGGGCCAGGGGTCATGGGTCAGGGGTCATGGGCCGGGGTCAGAGTTCAGGGGTCAGCGCCAGGGGTCAGCGGTATGGGGTCAGGGGTCATGGGTCAGGGTTCAGGGTAAGAGGTCAGAGGTCAGGGGTCAGAGGTCAGGTGTCAGGGGTCGGGGGTCATTGGTAAGGCGTCAGGGTCAGGGGCCAGAAGTCAGTTGTCGGGGGTAGGAGATCAGAGGTCGGGGTCAGGGCCAGGGGTCAGGGGTCATAGGTCAGGGGTCAGAGGTCAGGAATCTGGGGTCATGGGTCAGGGTGAGGGGTCAGGGTTAGAGGGCAGAAGTCAGGGGTCAGAGGTCAGGTGTCAGGGGTCGGAGGTCGGAGGTCAGAGGTCAGGGGTCATGGGTCATGGGTCAGGGGTCAGAGGTCAGGTGTCAGGTGTCGGAGGTCAGTGGTCAGGGGTCAGGGTACAGGGTCATAGGTCAGGGTCAGGGGCCAGAGGTCAGGTTTCAGGGGTCGTAGGTCAGAGGTCAGGGGTCAGGGGTCAGAAGTCAGGGTTCAGAGGTCAGAGGTCAGGGTCAGGGGTCAGAGTTCAGGGTCAGAGGTCAGGGGTCAGAGGTCAGGGGTCACAGTTCAAGTGTCAGGGATCATGAATCAGAGGTCGGGGTCAGGGTTAAGAGGTCAGGTGTCAGGGGTCAGAGGTTAGGGTCAGAGGTCAGGGGTCAGAGGTCAAGTGTCAGGGATCATGAATCAGAGGTCGGGGTCAGGTTTCAGAGGTCAGAGGTCAGGTGTCAGGGGTCAGGGGTCAGGGGTCAGAGGTCAGGGTCAGATGTCAGAGGTCAGGGGTCAGAGGTCATATGTCAGGGGTCATAGGTCAGGGAGTAAGGGTCAGGGTCAGGTGTCTGGGCTTGGGGTTCATGGGTAAGGGGTCAGGCGTCAGGGGTCAGGGGTGAGAGTCAAGGGTCAGAGGTCAGGGTTCAGAGGTCATGGTTCAGGGGTCAGTGTCAAGGTTCAAGGTCAGGGTCAGGAGTCAGTGGTCAGAGGTCAGGGCCAGGGGTCAGAGGTCAGGGTTCAGAGCTCACGGTCAGAGGTCAGGGGTCAGTGGACAGGGTCAGGGGACAGGGTCAGAGGTCAGGGGTCAGGGGTCAGGGTCAGGGGCCAGTGGTCAGGGTGATGTTCAGGGGTTATGGCTCGGGGTCGGGGTCAGGGTGAGGGGTCAGGGGTCATGGGTCAGAGGTAAGGGTAAGGGTTCAGAGGTCAGGGGTCAGGGGTCGGGGGTCATGGGTAAGCGGTCAGGGTCGGGGGTCAGGGGTCAGGGGTCAGAGTCAATGGTCAGAGGTCAGGGGTCGGGGGTCAGGGGTTAGAGGTCAAGTGTCATGGGTCAGAGGTCAGGGGTCAGATTAAAGGGTCAGAGGTCAGGGGTCAGCGGTCAGGGGCCATAGGTTAGGGGTCAGGGTTCAGAGGTCAGGGGTCAGAGGTCAGGTGTCAGGGGTCAGAGTTCAGGGGTCAGAGGTCATGGGTCAGAGGTCAGGGGTCGGGGTCGGGGGTCAGAGGTCATAGGTCGGGGTCATGGGTCATAGGTCAGGGTTCAGAGGTCAGGGTAAGTGTTCAGATGTCAGAGGTCAGGGTGGGTTCAGAGGTCAGAGGTCAGAGGTCAGGGGTCGGTGTCATGGCTAAGGGGTCAGGGGTCAGGGGTCATGGGTCAGCGGTCAGGGTTCAGAGGTCAGAGGTCGGGGTCAGGGGGTCGGAGTCAGGGGTCGGAGGTCAGAGATCGGGGGTCAGGGGTCAGAGGTCAAGTGTCAGGGTTAAGAGGTCAGGGTCAGTGATCAGAGTTCAGGGATCATGGGTCAGGGGTCAGGGGTCAGAGGTCAGGTGTCAGGGTCAGGGTTCGGGTCAGGGGTCAGGGTTCAGGTTTCAGGGTCACGGTCAGGGGTTACGGGTCAGGGTCAGGGGTCAGGGTTCAGGGTCAGGTCCGTGGTCAGGGTCATGGGTCAGGGGTCAGGGTCAGTGGTCAGGGGTCAGGGTTCAGGGTCCGGGGTCAGGGTCAGTGTGAGGGGTTAGGTTCAGGGGTCAGGGGTCAGCGTCACGGTCAGGGGTTACGGGTCAGGGTCAAGGGTCAGGGTGAGGGTTCAGGGGTCACTGTCAAGGGTCAGGGTCAGGGTCAGGAGTCAAGGGCCAGAGGTCAGGGGTCAGGGTGATGTCCAGGGGTTAGGGGTCAGGGTCGGGTCAGGGTGAGGGGTCAGGGGTCAGGTTCAGGGGTCAGAGGTCAGGGGTCATGGGTCAGGGTCAAGGGTCATGGTCAGGAGTCAGGGGCCAGAGGTCAGGGGTCAGGGGTCAGGGTGATGTTCAGGGGTTAGGGGTCAGGGTCGGGGTCAGGGTGAGGGGGCAGGGGTCAGGGGTCAGGGGGTCAGGAATCAGGGTTCAGAGTTCAGAGGTCAGGGGTAAGGGGTCGGGGTAAGATGGTCAGTGGTCAGGGTCATAGGTCAGGGTCGGGGGTCAGAGGTCAGGTATCAGGGTTCGGAGGTCAGAGGTCAGGGATCAGGGGTCATGGGTCAGGGGTCAGAGGTCATAGGTCAGGGGTCAGGGCCAGGGGTAAGAGGTCAGGGTTTGGTGGTCAGGGGTCAGGGGTCAGGGTCATGGGTCAGAGGTCAGGGTGTCAGGGATCAGGGTCATAGGTCAGGGTAAGGGGACAGAGGTCAGGTGTCGGGGGTCGGAGGTCAGAGGTCAGGTGTCAGTGGTCATGGGTCAGAGGTGAGGTGTCTGGAGTCGGAGGTCAGGGGTCATGGGTCATGGGTCAGAGGTCAGAGGTCAGGGGTCAGGGGTCGGGGGTCAGAGTTCATAGATCAGGGGTCATGGGTCAGAGGTCAGGGTTCAGAGGTCAGGGTAAGGGTTCAGAGGTCAGAGGTCAGGGGTCAGGGTCAGGGGTCAGGGGTCATGGGTCATGGGTCAGGGGTCAGGGTTCAGGGTTCAGAGGTCAGGGTTTAGAGATCAGAGGTCAGGTGTCAGGGGGTCAGGGGTAAGTGTCATATGTCAGGGTCAGGGGTCAGAGGTCAGGGTTCAGAGATCAGAGGTCAGGGGTCAGGGGGTCAGGGGTAAGTGTCATAGGTCAGGTTCAGGGGTCAGAGGTCAGAGGTCAGGGGTCGTATGTCAGAGGTCAGGGGTCAGGGGTCGGGGTTCATGGGTAAGGGGTCAGGGTCAGGGGCCAGAGGTCAGTTGTTGGGGGTAGGAGTCAGAGGTCAGAGGTCAGGGGTCGGGGTTCATGGGTAAGGGGTCAGGGGTCAGAGGTATGGCATCGGGGTCATGGGTCAGGGTTCAGGGTTAGAGGTCAGATGTCAGGGGTCAGGGGTCGGAGGTCAGAGGTCATGGGTCATGGGTCATGGGTCAGAGGTCAGAGGTCAGGGGTCAGGTGTCAGGGGTCGGAGGTCAGAGATCAGGGGTCATGGGACAGGGGTCAGAGGTCAGGTGTCAGGTGCTGGAGGTCAGTGGTCAGGGGTCAGGGGTCATGAACCAGGGGTCAGAGGTCGGGGTAATGGTCAGGGTCAGTTGTCAGGGGTTGGGCGTCATGGGTAAGGGGTCAGGGTCAGGGGTCAGGGTTCAGGGTGATGTTCAGGGGTTAGGGTTCAGGTTCGGCATCGGGGTGAGGGGTCAGGGGTCAGGGGTCAGAGGTAAGGGTAAGGGTACAGAGGTCAGAGGTCGGGGTCAGGGGTCATGGGTAAGGAGTCAGGTTCAGGCGTCAGGGGTCGGGGTCATGGGTCAGGGGTTAGAGGTCAGGGTTCATAGGTCAGGGGTCAGGGGTCAGGGTTCAGAGGTCAGAGGTCAGGGGTCAGAGGTCATAGGTCAGGGGTCATAGGTCAGGGAGTAAGGGTCAGGGTCAGTGGTCAGGGCTTTGGGTCATGGGTAAGGGGTCAGGGTTCAGGGGTCAGCGGTCAGATATCAGGGTTCAGAGGTCAGAAGTCAGGGGTCAGAGATCTTGTGTCAGGGGTCGGAGCTCAGAGGTCAGGGGTCATGGGTCAGGGGTCAGAGGTCAGGTGTCAGTGGTCATGGGTCAGAGGTGAGGTGTCAGGAGTCGGAGGTCAGGGGTCATGGGTCATGGGTCAGAGGTCAGAGGTCAGGGGTCAGGGGTCAGGGGTCAGAGGTCAGGTGTCAGTGGTCATGGGTCAGAGGTGAGGTGTCAGGAGTCGGAGGTCAGGGGTCAGGGGTCATGTGTCAGGGGTCAGAGGTCAGGTGTCAGTGGTCATGGGTCAGAGGTGAGGTGTCAGGTGTTGGAGGTCAGGGGTTATGGGTCATGGGTCAGAGGTCAGAGGTCAGGGGTCAGGGGTCGGGGGTCAGAGTTCATAGATCAGGGGTCATGGGTCAGAGGTCAGGGTTCAGAGGTCAGGGTAAGGGTTCAGAGGTCAGAGGTCAGGGGTCAGGGTCAGGGGTCAGGGGTCATGGGTCAGGGGTCAGGGTTCAGGGTTCAGAGGTCAGGGTTCAGAGATCAGAGGTCAGGGGTCAGGGGGTCGGGGTAAGTGTCATAGGTCAGGGTCAGGTGTCAGAGGTCAGGTGTAAGGGGTCGTATGTCAGAGGCCAGGGGTCAGGGGTCATGGGTCAGGGCCAGGGGTCAGGGGTCGGGGTAAGGGGTCAGGGTAAGGCTTCAGAGGTCAGAGGTCAGGGGTCAGGGGACAGTGTCAGAGGTCAGGGGTCAGAATCCATGGGTCAGGGGTCAGAGGTCATAGGTCAGGGGTCTGGGCAGGGGTAAGAGGTTAGGGGTTTGGGGTTGGGGGTCAGGGGTCATGGGTCAGGGTCAGGGGTCAGAGGTCAGGGGTCAGGGGTTGGAGGTCAGAGATCAGGGGTCAGGGGTCATGGTTCAGGGGTCAGAGGTCATAGGTCAGGGTTCAGGGCCAGGGGTAAGAGGTCAGGGTTTGGGGGTTGGGGGTCAGAGGTCATGGGTCAGGGTCAGGGGTCAGAGGTCATGGGTCAGGGGTCAGGGGTCGGGGGTCAGGGATCAGGGTCATAGGTTAGGGTCAGGGGCCAGAGGTCAGGTGTCGGGTGTCGGAGGTCAGAGGTCAGGTGTCAGGGGTCATGGGTCAGAGGTCAGGTGTCAGGGGTCAGAGGACAGTGGTCATGGGTCATGGGTCATGGGTCCTGTGTCAGAGGTCAGGGGTCAGGTGTCGGGGATCAGAGGTCAGGATTCAGAGGTCAGGGGTCGGCGGTCAGAGGTCATATATCAGGGGTCATGGGTCAGAGGTCAGGGTTCAGAGGTCAGCGTAAGGGTTCAGAGGTCAGAGGTCAGGGGTCAGGGTCAGGGGTCATGGGTCAGGGGTCAGGGGTCAGCGTTCAGAGGTCAGAGGTCAGGGGTCAGGGGGTCAGGGGTAAGTGTCATTGGTCAGGGTCAGGGGTCAGAGGTCAGGTTTAAGGGGTCGTATGTCAGAGGTCGGGGTCATGGGTCATGGGTCAGAGGTCATGGGTCAGGGCCAGGGGTCAGGGGTCATGGGTCAGGGGTCAGAGGTCAGGGGTCAGCGCCAGGGGGCAGAGTTCAGGGGTCAGGGGTCATGGGTCAGGGTCAGGGTTCAGGGTAAGAGGTCAGAGGTCAGGGGTCAGAGGTCAGGTGTCGGGTAGGGGTTCATGGGTAAGGGGTCAGTGTCAGGGTCAGGGGCTAGAGGTCAGAAGTCAGGGGTCAGAGGTCTGGTGTCAGGGGTCGGAGGTCAGAAGTCAGGGGTCATGGGTCAGGGGTCAGAGGTCAGGTGTCAGGTGTCGGAGGTCAGTGCTCAGGGGTCAGTGGTCAGGGGTCAGAGGTCGGGGTAAGGGTCAGGGTCAGTTGCCAGGGGTTGGGGGTCAGGGGTCAGGGGTCAGAGATCAGGGGTCAGGGGTCAGGGGGTCAGGGATCAGGGTCAAAAGTCAGGGTCAGGGCCAGAGTTCAGGTGTCGGGGGTCGGATGTCAGAGGTCAGGGGTCAGGGTCAGGGGTCATGGGTCAGGGGTCAGGGGTCAGGGTCAGGGTCAAGGTCAGGGGGTCAGTGTTAGAGGTCAGGGGTCGGAGGTCAGAGGTCAGGGGTCAGTGGGTCAGGTGTAAGTGTCATAGGTCAGGGTCAGGGGTCAGGGGTCAGAAGTCAGGTGTCAAGAGTCAGGGGTCATGGGTCAGAGGTAAAGGGTCAGGGCCAGGGGTCATGTGTCAGGGGTCATGGGTCAGGGTGAGGGGTCAGGGTTAGAGGGCAGAAGTCAGGGGTCAGAGGTCAGGTGTCAGGGGTCGGAGGTCAGGGGTCATGGGTCAGGGGTCAGAGGTCAGGTGTCAGGTGTCGGAGGTCAGTGGTCAGGGGTCAGGGTACAGGGTCATAGGTCAGGGTCAGGGGCCAGAGGTCAGGTGTCAGGGGTCGTAGGTCAGAGGTCAGGGGTCAGGGGTCAGAGTTCAGGGTCAGGGGTCAGAGTTCAGGGTCAGAGGTCAGGGGTCAGAGGTCAGGGGTCACAGTTCAAGTGTCAGGGATCATGAATCAGAGGTCGGGGTCAGGGTTCAGAGGTCAGGTGTCAGGGGTCAGAGTTTAGGGTCAGAGGTCAGGGGTCAGAGGTCAAGTGTCAGGGATCATGAATCAGAGGTCGGGGTCAGGTTTCAGAGGTCAGAGGTCAGGTGTCAGGGGTCAGGTGTTTGGGATCATGGGTCAGAGGTCAGGTGTCAGAGGTCAGGGGTCAGAGGTCATAGGTCAGGGGTCATAGGTCAGGGAGTAAGGGTCAGGGTCAGGTGTCTGGGCTTGGGGTTCATGGGTAAAGGGTCAGGCGTCAGAGGTCAGGGGTCAGGGTTCAGGGGTGAGAGTCAAGGGTCAGAGGTCAGTGTTCAGAGGTCATGGTTCAGGGGTCAGTGTCAAGGTTCAGGGTCAGGGTCAGGAGTCAGTGGTCAGAAGTCAGGGCCAGGGGTCAGAGGTCAGGGTTCAGAGCTCACGGTCAGAGGTCAGGGGTCAGTGGACAGGGTCAGGGGACAGGGTCAGAGGTCAGGGGTCAGGGTGATGTTCAGTGGTTAGGGCTCGAGGTCGGGGTCAGGGTGAGGGTTAGGGGTCATGGGTCAGAGGTAATGGTAAGGGTTCAGAGGTCAGGGGTCAGGGGTCGGGGGTCATGGGTAAGCAGTCAGGGTCAGGGGTCAGGGGTCAGAGTCAATGGTCAGAGGTCAGGGGTCAGTGGTCAGGGGTTAGAGGTCAGGTGTCAGGGGTCGGAGGTCAGGGGTCAGATTCAAGGGTCAGAGGTCAGGGGTCAGGGGTCAGGGGCCAGAGGTTAGGGGTCAGGATTCAGAGTTCAGGGGTCAGAGGTCAGGTGTTGGGGTCAGAGGTCAGGGTCATAGGTCATGAGTCAGAGGTCATGGCTCAGGTGTCAGAGGTCGGGGTAAGTGTCAGGGTCAGTTGTCAGGGGTTGGGGGTCATGGGTTAGGGGTCAGGGTCGGCGTCGGGGTGAGGGGTCAGGGGTCAGGGGTCAGAGGTCAGGGTAAGGGGTCAGAGGTCGGGGTCGGGGTCGGGGTCATGGGTAAGGGGTCAGGGTCAGGGGTCAGGGGTCAGAGTCAAGGGTCAGAGGTCAGGGGTCGGGGTCATGGGTCATCGGTTAGAGGTCAGGGGTCAGGGGTCAGGGGGTCACGGTACAGGGTCATAGGTAAGGGTCAGGGCCCAGAGGTCAGGTGTCAGGGGTCGTAGGTCAGAAGTCAGGGGTCAGGGGTCAGAGGTCAGGGCTCAGATGTCAGAGGTCAGGGGTCAGAGGTCAGGGTCAGGGGTCAGAATTCAGGGTCAGGGGTCAGGGTTCAGAGGTGAGGGGTCAGAGGTCAAGTGTCAGGGATCAGAGTTTAGGGTCAGAGGTCAGATGTCAGAGGTCAGGGGTCAGAGGTCATAGGTCAGGGGTCATAGGTCAGGGAGTAAGGGTCAGGGTCAGGGGTCAGGGCTTGGGTGTCATGGTTAAGGGGTCAGGGTCAGGGGTAAGAGGTCAGGGGTCATGGGTCAGGGGTCAGAGTCAAGGGTCAGATGTCAGGGGTCAGGGGTCATGGGTCAGGGGTCAGTGTCAAGGGTCAGGGTCCGGGTCAGGAGTCAGTGGTCAGAGGTCAGGGTCAGAAGTCAGAGGTCAGGGTTCAGAGCTCACGGTCAGAGGTCAGGGGTCAGGGGTCAGTGGACAGGGTCAGGGGACAGGGTCAGAGGTCAGGGGTCAGGGGTCAGGGTCAGGGGTCAGGGGTCAGTGGTCAGAGTGATGTTCAGGGATTAGGGGTCGGGGTCGGGGTCTGGGTGAGGGGTCAGGGGTCATGGGTCAGAGGTCAGGGTAAGGGTTCAGAGGTCAGAGATCAGGGGTCAGGGGCCATGGGTAAGCGGTCAGGGTCAGGGGTCAGAGTCAATGGTCAGAGATCAGGGGTCAAGGGTCAGGGGCCAGAGGTTAGGGGTCAGGGTTCATAGGTCAGGGGTCAGAGGTCAGGTGTCAGGTATCGGAGGTCATGGGTCATAGGTCAGGGGTCAGGGTCAGGTTTCAGGGTCAGGGTTCAGGGTCAGGGTTCAGGGTCACGGTCAGGGGTTACGGGTCAGAGGTCAGGGGTCAGGGTCAGGGTCAGTGGTCAGGGTGAGGGGTCAGGGTTTAGGAGTCAGGGGTCAGAGGTCAGGGTAATGGTTCAGAGGTCAGAGGTCGTGGGTCAGGGTCAGGAATCAGAGTCAAGGGTCAGAGGTCAGGTTTCAGGGGTCAGAGGTCAGGGGTCAGAGCTCAGGGTCAGAGGACAGAGGTCGGGGTCAGGTGTCAGAGGTCAAGTGTCAGGGTTAAGAGGTCAGGGTCAGTGGTCAGAGGACAGGGATCATGGGTCAGAGATCAGGGGTCAGAGGTCAGGGGTCAGGGGTCGGGGGTCAGAGGTCAGGGTTTAGAGGTCAGGGTAAGGGTTCAGAGATCAGAAGTCAGGGGTCAAGGTCAGGGGTCAGGGGTCAGAGGTCAGGGGTCAGAGGTCAAGTGTCAGGGTTAAAGAGGTCATGGTCAGTGGTCAGATGTCAGGGAGCACGGTTTAGAGGTCAGGGGTCAGAGGTCAGGTGTCAGGGGTTGGTGGTCAGGGGTCACGGGTCATAGGTCAGGGGTCAGGGTCAGGGCTCAGGGTCAGGGGTCAGGGGTCGGGGTCAGGGTCACGGTCAGGGTTTATGGGTCAGAGTCAGGGGTTAGGGGTCAGGGTCAGGGTCAGTGGTCAGGGTCAGGGGTCAGGGGTCAGGGTCAGGGGTCAGGGGTCAGGTTTCAGGGTCCAGGGTCAGGGTAAGTGTGAGGGGTTAGGTTCAGGGGTCAGGGGTCAGGGACACAGTCTGGGGTTACGGGTCAGGGTGAGGGGTCAGAGTGAGGGGTCAGGGGTCATTGTCAAGGGTCAGGGTCAGGGTCAGGAGTCAGGGGCCAGAGGTCAGGGGTCAGGGTGATGTTCAGGGGTTAGGGGTCAGGGTCGGGGTCAGGGTGAGGGGTCGGGGTCAGAGGTCAGGGTAAAGGTTCAGAGGTCAGAGGTCATGGGTCAGGGGTCGGGGGTCATGGGTAAGGGGTCAGGGTCAGGGGACAGGGTCAGAGGTCAGGGGTCAGGGTCAGGGGTCAGGGGGTCAGGGGTCAGAGTCAGGAGTCAGGGCTCAGATGTCATGGTCAGGGGTCAGAGGTCAGGGGTCAGGGGACAGGGTCAGGGGTCAGGGTCAGGGGTCAGGGTCAGGGTGATGTTCAGGGATTAGGGGTCAGGGTTGGGGTCAGGGTGAGGGGTCAGAGGTCAGGGGTCAGGGTAAGTGTTCAGAGGTAAGAGGTCAGGGGTCAGGGGTCGGGGGTCATGGGTAAATGGTCAGTGTCAGGGGTCAGGGGTCAGAGTCAACCTTCAGAGGTCAGGGGTCAGGGGTCATGGGTCAGGGGTCAGAGGTCAGGGTTCAGATTTCAGAGGTCAGGGGTAAGGGGTCAGGGGTAAGGGGGTCAGGGGTCATGGTAATAGGTCAGGGTCAGGGGTCAGAGGTCAGGTGTCAGGGGTGTGAGGTCAGAGGTCAGAGGTCAGGGGTCATGGGTCATGGGTCAGGGGTCAGTGGTCATAGGTCAGTGGTCAGGGCCAGGGGTAAGAGGTCAGGGGTCGGGTGTCAGGGGTCAGGGGTCAGGGTCAGGGGACAGAGGTCAGGGGTCATTGGTCAGGGGTCAGGGGTCAGGAGTTCAGGGATCAGGGTCAAAGGTCAGGGTCAGGGGCCAGAGGTCAGGTGTCGGGGTCGGAGGTCAGAGGTCAGGGGTGAGGGCCAGGTGTCATGGGTCAGGGTCAGGGGGTCAGGGTTAGAGGTCAGAGGTCGGAGGTCAGAGGTCAGAGGTCAGGGGTCATGGGTCATAAGTCGGGGGTCATAGGTCAGAGGTTCAGGGTTCAGAGGTCAGGTTTCTGAGGTCAGAGGTCAGGGGTCATAGCTCAGGGTCAGAGGACAGAGGTCAGAGATCAGGGGTAAGAGGTCAGGTGTCAGGGGTCGGAATTCAGAAGTCATGGGTCATGGGTCAGAGGTCAGAGGTCAGGGGTCAGGGGTCGGGGGTCAGAGTTCAGGGTTCAGAGGTCAGGGGTCAGAGGTCAATGGTCGGGGTCAGGGGTCATGGGTCAGTGGTCGGGGGTCAGGGGTCAGGGGTCAGAGGTCAGGGTTCAGATGTTCAGAGGTCAGGGGTCAGAGGTCAGAGGTCAGGGTCAGGGGTCATAGCTCAGGGTCAGAGGTCAGGGGTCAGAGGTCAGGTGTCAGAGGTCAGGGTTCAGAGGTCAAGTGTCAGGGATCATGAATCAGAGGTCAGGGTCAGGGTTCAGAGGTCAGAGGTCTGGTGTCAAGGATCAGAGGTCAGGATCAGAGGTCAGAGTTCAGGGGTCAGGGGTCATAGGTCACGGAGTAAGGGTTATGTTCAGGGGTCAGGGGTTGGGGTCATGGGTAAGGGGTCAGGGTCAGGGGTCAGAGGTCAGGGGTCATGGGTCAGGGGTCAGTGGTCGGAGTCAAGGGTCAGAGGACAGGGGTCATGGGTCATGGGTCAGGGGTCAGTGTCAGGGTTCAGGGTCAGGAGTCAGTGGTCAGAGGTCAGGGTCAGGGGTAAGAGGTCAGGGGTCAGGGGTCAGGGGTCAATGTCATGTGTCAGGGGTCAGGGTTATGTTAAGGTGTTAGGGGTTGGGGTCGGGGTCAGGGTGAGGGGTCAGGGGTCAGGGGTCAGAGTCAAGGGTCAGAGGTCAGGGGCCATGGGTCAGGGGTCAGGGTTCAGAGGTCATAGTTCAGGGGTCAGGGGTCAGGGTCATAGGTCAGGGTCAGGGGTCAGAGGTCAGGTGTTAGGGGTCGGAGGTAAGAGGTCAGGGGTCAGCGGTCAGGTGTCAGGGGTCAGAGTTCAGAGGTCAGGTTCAGATCAGATCTCAGGGTCAGAGGTCAGAGGTCAGAGGTCAAAGGTCAGGGGTCGGAGGTCAAGTGTCAGGGTTCAGAGGTCAGGGTCAAGGGTCAGAGGTCAGGGATCATGGGTCAGAGGTCAGGGTCAAGGGTCAGAGGCCAGAGGTCAGATGTCAGGTGTCAGATTCAAGGGTCAGGGGTCAGGGGTCATGGGTCAGGGGTCAGAGGTTACGGGTCAGGGTTCAGAGGTCTGGGGTCAGAGGTCAGGTGTCAGGGTTCGGAGGTCAGGGGTCAGGAGTCATGGGTCATGTGTCAGAGGTAAGGGGTCAGAGGTCAGGGGTCGGGGTCAGAGGTCATATGTCAGGGGTCATTGTTCAGAGGTCAGGGGTCAGAGCTCAGGGTCAGAGGTCAGAAGTCAGTGGGTAAGGGTCAGGGTCAGGGGTCAGGGGTCAGAGTGATGTTCAGGGGTTAGGGGTCAGGGTCGGGGTCAGGGTGAGTGGTCAGGGGTCAGGGGTCAGAGGTCAGGGTATGGGTTCAGAGGTCAGAGGTCAGGGGTCAGGGGTCGGGAGTCATGGGTAAGGGGTCAGGATCGGGGGTCATGGGTAAGCGGTCAGGGTCAGGGGTCAGGGGTCAGAGTCAAGTGTCAGAGGTCAGGGGTCAAGGGTCATGGGTCAGCGGGTCAGAGGTCAGGGTTCATGGGTCAGGGGTCAGGGTCAGGTGTCAGAGGTCATGTGTCATGTGTCATGTGTCAGGGGTCATGGGTCAGGGGTCAGAGGTCAGGGGTCAGGGTCAAGAATCAGTTATGTTAAGGTAAGGTAAGGTAAGGTAAGACAAGGTAAGTGAAGGTAAGTTAAGTTAACGTAAGTTAAGGTAAGTTAAGTAAAGGTAAGTTAAGTTAAGGTAAGTTAAGTAAAGTTAAGGTAAGAGAAGTTAAGGTAAGGTAAGTTAAGGTAAGTTAAGTTATGTAAGGTAAGGTAAGTAAAGTTAAGTTAAGTTAAGGTAAATTTAGTTAAGGCAAGGTAAGTTAAGGGAAGTTAAGGGAAGTCAAGGTAAGTTAAGGTATGTTTAGTTAAGGCAAGATAAGTTAAGGTAAGTTAAGTTACGGTAAGTAAAACTAAGGTAAGTTAATATTAGTTAACGTTAATTAAGTTAAGTTAAGGAAAGGTAAGATACATTAAGTTAGGTAAAGGTAAGATAAGTTATGTTAAGTTAAGTTAAGGTAAGGTAAGGTATGGTAAGGTAAGACAAGGTAAGTGAAGGTAAGTTAAGTTAATGTAAGTTAAGGTAAGTTAAGTAAAGGTAAGTTCAGTTAAGGTAAGTTAAGTTAAGATAAGAGAAGTTAAGGTAAGGCAAGTGAAGGTAAGTTAAGTTATGTAAGGTAAGGTAAGTTATGGTAAATTTTGTTAAGGCAAGGTCAGTTAAGGTAAGTTAAGGTAAGTTAAGGGAAGGCAAGGTAAGTTAAGGTATGTTTAGTTAAGGCAAGATAAGGTAAGTTAAGTAAAACTAAGGTAAGTTAAGATTAGTTAACGTTAATTAAGTTAAGTTAAGGAAAGGTAAGTTAAGTTAAGTTAAGTTAAGTTATATTAAGTTATGTTAAGTTAAGTTAAGGTAAGGTAAGGTAAGACAAGGTAAGTGAAGGTAAGTTAAGTTAATGTAAGTTAAGGTAAGTTAAGTAAAGGTAAGTTAAGTTAAGGTAAGTTAAGTAAAGTTAAGGTAAGAGAAGTTAAGGAAAGGTAAGTTAAGTTCAGGTAAGTTAAGGCAAGGTAAGTTAAGGTAACTTAAGATAAGGTAAATTAAGGTGAGTTAGTTTAAGTTAAGTAAAGGTAAGGTAAGTTAAGTTAAGTTAAGGTAAGGTAAGTGAAGTTAAGGTAAGTGAAGTAAAGTTAAGGTAAGTTAAGTTAAGTGAAGTTAAGTTAAGTGAAGGTAAGTTAAGGTAAGTTAAGGCAAGGCAATGTAAGTTAAAGAAAGTTTAGTTAAGGTAAGGTGAGTTAAGGTAAGTTAAGGTAAGATAAGTTAAGGTAATTTAAGGTAAGATAAGTTAAGTTAAGGTAAAGTAAGTTAAGTTAAGTTAAATTAAGTTAAGTTAAGGTAAGTTATGTTAAGGGAAGTTAAGGTAAGTTAAGTTTAAGTTAAGGGAAGTTAAGTTGAGGTAAGTTAAGTTAAGGTAAATTAAGATAAGTAAGTTAAGGTTAGATAAGTTATGTTAAGATAAGGAAAGTTAAGGTAAGTTAAGGAAAGGTAAGTTAAGGTAAGTTTAGTTAAGGTAAGTTACGGTA